>NW_022196860.1:0-537500 GCF_008641045.1 Pistacia vera
CAATTTGGTGCAATTTTGCACCAAATTGGTGCAATGGGTTGGAGATGGTCTAAGTAAAGCAAAGAATATGTTCCCACCGGAGGTTTAGTGAAATCTCAATTTGATACCTGATTACATTTATTCTAGATTTCTACTCTTAATTTAACCTTGTTTACTTTATTTTAACAATTAAAGGGTAAAAGTATCAAAGTACCCCACATCTTAAATTTCTCTCAACTCACACCCATTGTCGGTGTCGGCACCGCCCGTCTTTCTTGGATCCCGATCAGGTTTCTCACCCAAACTGATTTCTAAGCCCAATTCTTTTGCCCCCTAACTTGAATGACTGATTTCTTGGTCGGATTTGGCCTGTTTTTCTGTGAATTTCTGATCACGCAATCCACAACTCAGGCCTGATTTGGGCAGTTCCCGTCGCCGTTGGCCTTCTCCGACCCCACCATTGACATCCCTACCCTCCATTGACCAAAACCTCCAAGGTTCTTGCTTGTCTCCTCTCACCGATCGTCGACTATCGTTACATTAGGGTTTCAGAATTCTCAACCAAATTCTAACAAATTCCAACAGTCAAAACTCCCCCTGCCACCACTCTTGGCATCATCGGTGCCTCCTTTTCAAAACCCCCATAACCCCAGATCTTGGCAACTCGTCGATTGGCATCCATGATAACACCACCTATCGCCGCGTTTAAGTTGTTTTGGCTTTGATTTGATTGGATTTTGGTTTGATTTGGAGTTTGTTGTATTATGGATTGATTGTACAAACCCCCCTTGCCATTTTCCCAATCGTCGAACATCACTCACTTGCCCCCTACACATCGCCCACCAATTGTTGAACCATTTGCCCTAATCAGTCGCGCGAACACAAACCTATTAACTGGGGTAGAGGACTTGGGCTTAGGGTGGTGATTTCCGTCAATTTGGATGAGAACGGACAGCACCGACACTAATAATGGGCATGAGTTGAGAGAAAATTGAGATGTGAAGTACTTTGACGCTTTTACCCTTCAATTGTTAAAATAAGATAAACGGGGTTACATTAAGGGTAAGAATCTGAAATAAATGTAACCATTGATACCAATTAAGATTTTGCTAAACGTTTAGGTGGGAACATGTTGCTTGTTCTTGCTCTTGTAAGTTCAGTAAATGGATGCGCTAGGCCTGCAAACGAACCGAACACAAATGAACACCTCCGTTCGAAACTTGTTCGATAAGCACAAAGGGGTGTTCGAAATTGTGTTCGAACTTGAACGAGCACAAAATGGTTGTTCGAGTTCATTCGATTAACAAAACAAGCAGTTCGTGATCGTTCGATTAATCATTCGATTAACACTTTCGAATAACTTGTAAATATCTGTTTGAATAACTCATTCGAATAACTTAGGGCTGTTCGAGTTCGTTCGATTAACCAAATTAGTTGTGACTGAATTGGATTTGGAATTTGGGCCGGGCAAGGGAAAATGTGGAATTGGGTTTGGATTTTTGTTTTAAAATTTGGGCTAGGCCGAGTTAGTTTGTTGGTTATTGGGTTTTTTTTATCTATATATATATATATATATATATATATATANAGTCGGCTGTAGCCTTTAGGCCAGTCCGGTTTGAGCTCGACGGTCTTCTTAGCATCGGCTAAGGCTTCGGCGAAGTTGTTGAGAGAAGCGTAAGCGGCGGATCGATTGGAATAGAGAACGTGGTTGGATGGAGCCAGAGCGATGGCATCGCTAAAGTGACGGACGGCGGCCTCATAGTCTCCGGCCGAGAAGGCGGCGTTGCCTTTGGCTTTGGCTTCTTCTGCCATGTCAGCACGCGTATGTTTATAAATCAATATAAGAAGAAATAAAAATAATTAGGAGAAATATGTTTGTTGCGTATGATAAATGAGTGTAGGGATGGGGAAGAAGAAGCGTTGTGTTTGGGAATATAAAAAGGAGTTAAAGAGACGAGAGCCTTCTAGTGAGAGACCGAGAGGAGGAGTTCTGGAATGTTCGGTTAAGTGAGTCGTTTCATTGAAAAAGGGGGTTGTTTGGTTACGGGTGAGTTAGCGTCTCCAAGTCTTCATAACGACTTTATGACTTGACCCTTCTCTTTCTTACATGTACAATATTTTTGTTACCTATGGATTGCTTGTACACACATAATATCTATAAAAAAAAAAATAGAATAATAGAATTAATTTATATTCTAATTCTTATGGTTTAAAGTTATCACTTTATAAAACTATGAAAATCATTACCTTTTATGTACTTGCATTATATTTATGCATGTGCATAATCCATCAACCAATATATTGAAGTTGCACATTATTTTATAATTGTTTATATATTGATAAAGTGATATTATGTTAAGGTTATTAACGTATAATTCATTAGAAGCCTTTTTTTTTTTTTTCGAATGAATTATATATTTATTTTATAATTCATTATGGTTTACTAATGTTAATATATATATACTTATGATTTATCATTAATTAGAAGCCATTTTTTTGGTTTATTATGTTGTTCAATTATTATTCCATACTATTGTGTAGCAATTTGAAAATGGTTTGCGATACTTTGGGTATGAAAAAACTGCTTTTCTTTGTTTCTTAACATCTTAATATAGGAGAAATGAAGCGTCTTCCAAGGATTGCTTATATTAATTTTTCCTTGAATAGTATTTTTGAAAAAGTTAAGCTAGATTGTTATTACGAGAATAATATTTAAAAATTAATAAAACACCCCATATATTTATTAATTTAGCTAAACACCCCTTATAATAAAACATTAAAAATTAACAAAAACATCCTCACCCACCCATTAAATATCGGCAGCTGGCTATCACCGTCGGAGGGTGGTTAGAAGTCAGCAGAATGACGCACGATCGGTTGGATCTGATCAGTCGTGAGCCATTTTGACAGATTCCGACCACTTTCTAGCGGTGGTGGCCAACTGTCGGGAATATGTGGGTGGGTGGGAGTGTTTTTGTCAATTTATAAACTTTTATTGTTGAGAGTGTTTAGTTAAATCAACAAATCTATGGGGTTTAAAAATCTAAATATTTTGAATTAAATAGAATACGATTGGATTTTGAGAATATTGAAACAAATATGTATTTTGAGTAGGATATGATAGGAATGGCCTACCAAAATAATTTTCTACTATCAATTTTCTTGAATAAGTCACTAACACATCATAGAAGAAGTGAAACTAACGATTTTTTTCATCAATCTCTCTGAATGAGTTTCCCTATAAAATAGGAGTTCATTACAAGAAAACATATCTTTTACGGCAGTAGTTTTCTATTGTAAAAGGCCTGTCATGACATATTTAAACTGTTATATTAGGGTGGATCGTAAAAGGTTTTAGGCCCCATTTACAACAGTAAGTTTACCATCATATATATGTATTCTATATTTCTATTTACGACAATATTTATTAGAATAATTACGGTCGTAAACATCCTTTTACGACAATTGAAACCTGTCGTATAAAACCTTTTTAGGATGATGCAAAGCAGTTGTATAACCTAAAATAAATTGAAAAGCTTTTAAGAAGGTAATTTTACCATGGTAAAAAAGTTCAATCATATGTATTAGAATTTTGATCATATTTTACATGATTCTTTTTTTATTTTCCTTCATTTTCTATTTATAATTAACAATAATACAATTAACTCCCTATTCCAAAAGAAATTATTCTTATGGAAGTATTAATTAAAGCACAATCAATAATATTTTATTATAAAATGATAGGTGTATCTAGAGCTAACGGTGGGTTGGCTTAAAAAAAGAATATCTTGACACAAAAGAAAGCATGGCACGACACGATACGACAAGGCTCACGATCATGCAGGCCGTGCTGTGAGCCTAAAAAAAGGCATGCAAGCCGACATGGTATGACACAAAAAATAAAAAATGAAAAAATAGCAATTAATAATGTTACTGAACAATGTTCTGGTATTTATTATTTTACAATTTGTTTAGTTTTATATAGCATAATGAAAATTAGTTTTATTTTTAAAGAATATAAAAATCATGCAGTTTTTAGATATATTGCAAAAAAAAAAAAAAAAAAAAGGAAAAAAAATTAGAAAATATTGGGAAAAAAATGCCTATATTGTTTGTTTTAGCTATTGTAATGGATCATAGGGTAAAATTATTAGGAGTAAATAATATGATAGAAGAAATTTCAGCAAATCTAAAGACTCCTTTAAAAATTTCTTTACATAATGTTATAACTTTATTACTTCAAATGTATTTAAATTATGAAGTCAAATGTGGAAACACGACAAATATACATCCACCATCAAGGTCAAGTTCTTCTAGAGGTAAAGAATGTATTTGGTCTATCATCACTAAAGGTATACAATCAGTAGGTGCAAGCTTTTCATATAGTGAAATTACAAATTATTTAACCATGGATCTTTTGGTTGAAATTATGATTCAAAATTATCAATTTGATATTCTTCGATGGTGGAAAACATATCAAAATATTTATCCTATACTTTCTGTCATCGCACGTGATTTACTAACGTCTCTAGTTTCTATTGTAGTATCAGAATTGGCTTTTAGTGTAGGTGGACGTGTATTGGACAAGAGAAGATCAAGTTTACATCCAAGTGCTGTTGAAACCCTTATGTGTATGAAAGATTAAGTGACAGCAGATTTCAAGCTTCAAATCGTGTTGTTGAAGATATATTTAAAGATTTTAAGAATTTAGAAATTATTGAAAATGAAGATGAAGATGTATGATAATTCTTAATCCTGATTTCTAAGTTTGTATTTTTAATTTACAATTATAAATTATAAGTAATAAAAAATGTTGAAATTCAATTAATCTTTCAATGTCTCATTATTTTATTATATTTCATATTGATTATATTTTTTTTAATTAATACAAATACAAAATATCACTAAATATAACATATAAAATATTTTTATAATAATTATTAATAATAAATTGACCACAATTTATAAATATTAAAAAAAAATTTATAGACTGGCCCACAAAGCACATGGGCCGCCTGCAGCTAGGCCCATGGCACAACATGATATATAGAGAGAGCCATGTTGTGAGCCTTCAGATTTGGTGGGCCGGCATAGCACGACAAGGCACAAATTTCTGCGGGCCTTGGCACGACACGACAGACCTTGAATTTTTAGATATGGCACGACCTATCACCAGCTCTAAGTGTAACAAATAAAAATACCATTTTCATACCGCAACATTGTAACACCTAAATGTATCTAACAACCATAAACAAAACCCTATGAATATAGAAATCAAATCTACAAACACTACTCCAGAAACAATACAGAAATGTTTCCAACAGACTCAAAAGCATATGTGTTGCTCTTCCTTACTTAATATTCGAATATCAAACCATTGCCCCTAAAAATGAAGAAACAAACTAATTAGTATAATTAAATTTAGTGCAATAATTAAATTAATGGGTTGGTGCTTCGACTGGTTTGCCTTTAAATGAGAATAGTTAAAAGATGAATAAATTAAAGTATGGAAATAAGGAGAAAGAGACATCCAAAATGAATTTTGTCAATGTATTTAATGCACAAAAGTGTAGAATATATTGTAAAAATTTGTTAAAAAAAAAAAAGAAAGGGGAATTGAGAAGTGAGGTGGTGGAATTAGTGAAGCCACAAGTAGAGTGATATAGGTTAATAAAATTGAAAAAAAAAAAAAAAAAAAATTAAACCATAAGTTGAAAAATAGAGAATACGAGGTGTATACAGTTAGTAAAATAAATATTGAATAAGAAAAAATTAACTAAAATAATTCTTATTTAGGAAAGATCAATATACTAGGCCTAGAAAATTCCCAAAAACATTAACTTAAGGAATGAGATTGTTGTTTCACAAAAGTCATCTGTTTCTAGTTAGTAATTTATCATCTGTTTAAAGACTTGGTAAAGATCTTATTCATGAGAAAGTCATTGTGATGAGCATGTAGCTCCCTCTTTTTAATATGAAATTCTACCTCAATTTCCAGAAGTTTAATCTAAAAAGTAAAATAGGGAACTAACAGTTTCTTCATGGTTTTGTTTATATCTTTTGTATATTCTTTCCGATTCCTTTTGAAGAGGATCATGATCAAGTGTAGAGACAACCAAGAGGTTACCGGGGCTGCATTTGGTATGTTTGGAAGGAATTGATGTTGGCACAATCTATATCTAAAAAGTAATAACTAGTTTCATTACTGGTGTATTTTGTTTGCTGGAATATCAATACAAGAGTCTATTAGTTTCTGGGTTATTTGCCTACTGTTTAATATTATTTTCTGGGTTTTCTTGATTGTTGCTTGCTGTTCTTATTTTGGTTGTTTGAGTTTGTCATATTTTACTTAGAAAACACTTTGTGTAAGTTTCACAGCCTCTGGGTTATTTTTGCTGCTTAAAATACTCTCCCTGGAAACATCATAACAGCAGACTTGAACAAATTTGATAACAGAATAATGTTCCTAATTTAGGTGAACATGGAAGTATCTATTATTAAACCAGACTCAAGAAGGGGAGGACTACACAAAAAAGAAAAAAAAAATACACTTAGGGGTCAGAGGTAGAATCTCTTTGATAAGGCATAGCTAAAACTAACGGAAAACACATGAATAACAGGATGCGACAGTAGTGAAATGCCTAGAACAGTATAAAAAACCAAATGCCTTGTAATAGGACACAAAGCAACTCGGAGATACCAAAAATAGTACGCTTCAATTACATACATGCATTCGGATACAAAATGTGCATATGCACACACATGGTCTGTCTAAAATGTGAGGGAGCGAGAGAGAACTCAAAGCTATGTGCAACAGAACTGTTACTTAAAGAAAATTACTATCTAGGTCAAGAAGCACCATTAGCCAAAAGCCAAACAGAAAAAGGTACCTTTTTCACGCTCCTCATCAGCTATCGTGGATCAAAATCTCTTGCTGCTCTAGTTCCTTTTTAGCGTTCTCGCTTCATAAGTCTCTTCAATGTGTCTGGATTACGATGCTCAGTTAGAGCTTTCTGGAAAGTCTCAATGGCAGGTTCAAATTCCTTGAGCATTTTGCCATTTTCACCAGAGCAGTTCCCTTCTAGTCAAGGCCCTTGCTATCACTTAAAGTCAGATCTAAGCTCTCTTCCCCTTTCAACAGCCTTATCACAATCTTGATGCATTCTTCATACTAAAAACGATTAATGTTGGGAATAGGATCAGCATACTAAATTAAAAAAATATTTCACCACAAAAATTTTAGATGCTAAATTTAAGTAAAACTTTAGAAGAAGAAATAATTGGCATACAAAATCTCCACTTCGTTGATAATGAATCGATTAAAATCTCACAGACCAAAAACTGAGCGCAGAATGACTAGGCACTAAAAACTTCTACAAAGAAATAGGCAAAACCTTACTTCATTAATTCTAAAACACTAGGAACTAAGTCATCTCAATGAGGTTAACGCTTTTGAAAGTTGAGCTCTGCACAGAGAGTCGCAAAAGTAGGATTTAACATTAGATTTCACCCATGTTGGGGCATAGAAACAAAGAATCTATTATATACAGGACAATGAAATGTATCAACTAAGTACTAAGCAAATGTTATACTTCCATTTGCTAGGACTTAATTTTTCCCAAAAACACACTCAGGAAGCACTATCCATAACAAAAGAGATAACTAAATCAGCAGCAAGAACAAGCGCACCTATGTTAGTCACCATAGCAAACAAAGGACTCTTTCTTAGACTAGTAGACTAAGGTGACGTAGTCTACCCATCCAAAATTCCTGGAAGAGTTTGCATGCTAATATACCATTTCTTCTAAGCAGCGTAAAGCGTGATCTTTTGCAATTACAACAGAACTTCTTCAGTAATTATCATTCTTTACTCCTATTGAAACTTCTAGCATGTTACTGAAGCAAATCTTAACTAATCTCTCAAAGAAGGGTCGAAATTAACAAAACGAAAATTGTTACCTGGCCCATCTCGAGATACACTGCGGCACGATTAGTTAAGTAAGAAATATCCTCGTCGTCGAGCTCCAATGCCTTGGGTAATGTGCAATCGCCTTCTCAAAATCCTTCTTCTTATAAGCAGCGTTTCCTTCTTCCTTCTCCTTCATGCTTGTGCCTTCTATCCTTTTTTTCCTTCCCATCCTCTGTCAACTCCATCGGCTCCGGTTCCGGCTCGGGCTTCTTCTCCTCCTTAGTGGCTCTGATTTCTTAGGCGATTCTTCCTCGGGAATTTCCATGTCATCACCAGTGGGCCCCTTGAACTTCACGTTTAATAAAACTCCTAAAGCTTGCATCACACGCTGGTCCTTCAAGTAGAGGTTTAGATTGTTAGGATTTTCTTGAATCTCTTGCATCATTGTAATAAAATCAGGCTGTGAGAAATATTCTCGTCGCCGGATCCGCCGTTAATTTCGCCCACATCTCGGGTCCAGCGAAGGCAGATTGAACGGATTGTCTGTTGGTGGGGCCCTAGATCTGAACGATTTAGCGGCCGCTGCTTCTATCCTTTAATCCGGATTGATAGTGCTTCATTGTGAGGATCAATTTCAAGGCCTTTTTTGTAAGCCGAGATAGCGTCGCCGTAGTTATGTGAACCAACGTAAGCCGCGCCGAGTCGGCTGTAGCCTTTAGGCCAGTCCGGTTTGAGCTCGACGCGTCTTCTTGCATCGGCTAAGGCTTCGGCGAAGTTGTTGAGAGAAGCGTAAGCGGCGGATCGATTGGAATAGAGAACGTGGTTGGATGGAGCCAGAGCGATGGCATCGCTAAAGTGACGGACGGCGGCCTCATAGTCTCCGGCCGAGAAGGCGGCGTTGCCTTTGGCTTTGGCTTCTTCTTGCCATGTCAGCACGGTAGTTTATAAATCAATATAAGAGAAATAAAAATAATTAGGAGAAATATGTTTGTTGCGTATGATAAATGAGTGTAGGGATGGGAAGGAAGAAGCGTTTGTGTTTGGGAATATAAAAAGGGTTAAAGAGAGACGAGGCCTTCTAGTGGAGACCGAGAGAGGAGTGTCTGGAATGTTCGGTTAAGTGAGTCGTTTCATTGAAAAAGGGGGTTTGTTTGTAGGGTGAGTTTAGCGTCTCCAAGTCTTCATAACGACTTTATGACTTGACCCTTCCTCTTCTTACATGTACAATATTTTTGTTACCTAGGATTGCTTGTACACACATAATATCTATAAAAAAAAAATAGAATAATAGAATTAATTTATATTCTAATTCTTATGGTTTAAAGTTATCACTTTATAAAAACTATGAAAATCATTACCTTTTATGTACTTGCATTATATTTATGCATGTGCATAATCCATCAACCATATATTGAAGTTGCACATTATTTATAATTGTTTATATATTGATAAAGTGATATTATGTTAAGGTTATTAACGTATAATTCATTAGAAGCCTTTTTTTTTTTTTTCGAATGAATTATATTTATTTTATAATTCATTATGGTTTACTAATGTTAATATATATACTTATGATTATCATTAATTAGAAGCCATTTTTTTGGTTTATTATGTTGTTCAATTATTATTCCATACTATTGTGTAGCAATTTGAAAATGGTTTGCGATACTTTGGGTATGAAAAAACTGCTTTTCTTTGTTTCTTAACATTTAATATAGGAGAAATGAAGCGTCTTCCAAGGATTGCTTTATTAATTTTTCCTTGAATAGTATTTTGAAAAAGTTAAGCTAGATTGTTATTACGAGATAATATTTAAAAATTAATAAAACACCCCATATTTATTAATTTAGCTAAACACCCCTATAATAAAACATTAAAAATTACAAAAACATCCTCACCACCCATTAAATATCGGCAGCTGGCTATCACCGTCGGAGGGTGGTTAGAAGTCAGCAGAATGACGCACGATCGTTGGACTCTGTCAGTCGTGAGCCATTTTGACAGATTCCGACCACTTTCTCAGCGGTGGTGGCCAACTGTCGGGAATATTGGTGGGTGGGAGTGTTTTTGTCAATTTATAAACTTTTATTGTTGAGAGTGTTTAGTTAAATCAACAAATCTATGGGGTTTAAAAATCTAAATATTTTGAATTAAATAAATACGATTGGATTTTGAGAATATTGAAAAAATATGTATTTGAGTAGGATATGATAGGAATGGCCTACCAAAATAATTTTCTACTATCAATTTTTCTTGAATAAGTCACTAAACATCATAGAAAAGTGAAACTAACGATTTTTTTCATCAATCTCTGAATGAGTTTCCCTATAAAATAGGAGTTCATTACAAGAAAACATATCTTTTACGGCAGTAGTTTTCTATGTAAAGGCCTGTCATGACATATTTAAACTGTTATATTAGGGTGGATCGTAAAAGGTTTTAGGCCCATTTAACAGTAAGTTTACCATCATAATATGTATTCTATTTCTATTTACGACAATATTTATTAGAATAATTACGGTCGTAAACATCCTTTTACGACAATTGAAACCTGTCGTATAAAACCTTTTTAGGATGATGCAAAGCAGTTGTATAACCTAAAATAAATTGAAAAGCTTTTAAGAAGGTAATTTTACCATGGTAAAAAGTTCAATCATAGTATTAGAATTTTGATCATATTTTACATGATTCTTTTTTTATTTTCTCATTTTTTATTTATAATTAACAATAATACAATTAACTCCCTATTCCAAAAGAAATTATTCTTATGGAAGTATTAATTAAAGCACAATCAATATATTTTATTATAAAATGATAGGTGTATCTAGAGCAACGGTGGGTTGGCTTAAAAAAAAGAATATCTTGACACAAAGAAAGCATGGCACGACACGATACGACAAGGCTCACGATCATGCAGGCCGTGCTGTGAGCCTATAATGTGTGATTATGTATGTACAAAATTATTATCATCCATATATTAATCATAGATTAAATATGTTTAATATGTTATTAAACTATCAAAATTATAGGTTATATATATATATATTATTATTATTATTATTATTATTACTGCCTACATATATATTTTGTATCAACACCCATAAATTCATAGTGGTATGAGAGTATTGTAATATATGACAAATACAAATGTGTGATTAATTTAGGTTTAATTAAACTATTATATTATTAAATTTGTCATGTTATATATCACTTGATTATACAATATATTATGTTAATAAATTTGCTATACTATATTTAATTAAGTTATTATATTATTAAATTTGTTATGCTATATATCACTTGATTATACAATATGTTATGTTCATAAATTTACTATACTATATTTAATTAAATTATTATGTTATTAAATTTGTCATGCTATACATCAATTGATTATACAATATGTTATGTTCATCAATTTATCATACTATATTTGTTATTCATTAATTAAAATGTTATCTCATAATATTTAATTATTGATTACATTTGAAAAATATATGAAACAATTATGTTATTAGATTTGCTACGTTATATATCATTTGATTATACAATCTATTATATTATTAAATTTGTCATGTATCATAATAATTTATTATTTTTTAATTAAAATGTTATATACTTATATATTTAATCATTAATGACATTTGAAAAAAAATCCAAACATATTTTATATATAAGAAAAGCAAAAACATCATAATATTTTATTATTAATTATCATTAAAAAAATTCATTCAAACTAAACCAAACATAATATAAAAAAAAAAAAACATGAAAATAAAATAAAATATATATATATATAATAATGTATACCATATTTTTCGAACATAAACAAACGAATAATCGAATAATCGAACTATTCGTAAATAGTTTGTTATCGAGTCAAATCGAACATTATCAAACAAACATCAAGCTATTCACAAACAAGTTGATTCGTTTACAACCCTAGGAATACCTACAAGTTCACCCATACCCACATAGGATAGGATACAGATCCAATTTTTATTATGCGTACCCAACCAGCCCACCCCAGGTCTACTTCTATCAACCAAAAACTTGCATGAATTTTCCAATTGGAAACATTGTTTTCTACTACCTTTGAACTGAAGCTTTAATACTGTAACAAAAACTATAACACAGGAAATTAATACTGCCAACAAAACCCACCAGAAGCAAAATTAGTTTCACTTTCACATTACCAGCACTATAGACTCGGGACCCAGCCATTCCAGACAGTTATTGTCAGGTTTAAGAAGCTTAATCCCGGTAAATGTTCCATTGAAACTCCTGGTCATTAAGCTGCCAACTTTTAGAGCTGTAATAAATTGAGTAACACATAAACACACACAAAAGAAGAGAAAAAGAAGGGAAACAATGTCTCAATGGATCAACGTTAAATTGTAGATATAAAGAAACTCCCAAAATTTGCCATGCGATACTAGTTCTTTACCAATTAATCCACTCAAATTCACACACCAAAATACAATTTACTCAAGATGAGCAGAAGGGTTTTTTTTTTTTTTCTCATTAGTAAAACTTTTATCAAATTTATTTCATTTGGACAATTCCAGCATTGATCAGCTTCTGAATCTTGTTCATCACCATTGGGTTCTTCATGTGCTCCTGAGCAGCTTTGGGGTTTTCTTGGAAGTCAACCAATACCTATCCACAAACCAAAATCCATTTTAGTGAAATTTTATATCCAGCAACAGAGCAAACAGTTAAAATCCAGTCCTTACCTGTCTCATTACAGGGTCAGAAAGAATGTTTTGAATTTCAGGATCCTGCATTGCCTTGGCCTGCAAAATGGAATAGAATTCAAAATCAGAATCCCCCAAAATGCTGAACATATCAACCCGAACGATAAATACATATTTTCAAAAAAGCTAACCTGTCTCTCCTTCAATTCCTCAGGGCTTAATTCTCCACGGCCAGCCTTACTAATTTGTTGCACACATCTGCACAGAATTTTAGAGCAACAACTAAGATCCCAACCACAGGAATTTTCGGCACAAAACAGTCATTAAAACAACAGACCCACAGAAGCTGTATTCATGTGTGCTACCTTCGCATGCCATCAAGCAGCTCCTGGTTTTCTGGGTCAAGTTTTAGCCCCTCCTGGTATGTTTCCAAAGCTTTGTCATATTCTTTCATGAAAAACTGAGCAGCCCCTTTTCTAGTATACCCTTTAGAAAAGGTTGGATCAAGCTCAATGCACTTCTCCGCATCCTTCAATGCCTCAGGCAGTGCACCTAATTTTGTGTAGCATGCAGCTCTGTTACTGTAAGCCTGAAAACCAAAACTAGCCCTCATCAATCCGTAACTATCCATTTATGCTTAATGAAGAATATAATAAGCACTGCACTATAGATAAGTAGATAAAACTTCATACCTTTGGATCTTTGGGATTCCTCCTCAATGATTCTGTGTAATGTTTCACAGCCTCTGGGTATTTTTGCTGCTTAAAATACTCATTCCCTGGAAACATCATTAACAGCAGACTTGAACAAATTTGATAACAGAATAATGTTCCTAATTTAGGTGGAACATGGAAGTATCTATTATTAAACCAGACTCAAGAAGGGGAGGACGACACAAAAAAGAAAAAAAAAATACACTAAGGGGTCACAGGTAGAATCTCTTTGATAAGGCATAGCTAAAACTTACGGAAAACACATGAATAACAGGATGCGACAAGTAGTGAAATGCCTAGAACATGTATAAAAAACCAAATGCCTTGTAATAGGACACAAAGCAACTTGGAAGATACCCAAAAATAGGACGCTTCAATAACATACATGCGTTCGGATACATAAATGTGTATATGCACATGCACATGGTCTGTCTAAAATGTGAGGGAGCGAGAGAGAAACTCAAAGCTATTGTGCAACAGAACTAGTTACTTAAAGAAAATGTACTATCTAGGTCAAGAAGCACCATTAGCCAAAAGCCAAACAGAAAAAGGTACCTTTTTCACGCTCCTCATCAGCTATCGTTGGATCAAAGATCTCTTGCTGCTCTAGTTCCTTTTTAGCTTTCTCAGCTTCATTAAGTCTCTTCAATGTGTCTGGATTACGATGCTCAGTTAGAGCTTTCTGGAAAGTCTCAATGGCAGGTTCAAAGTCCTTTGAGCATTTTGCCATTTTCACCAGAGCAGTTCCCTTCCTAGTCAAGGCCCTTGCTATCATCTTAAAGTCAGATCTAAGCTCTCTTCCCCTTTCAACAGCCTTATCACAATCTTTGATGCATTCTTCATACTAAAAACGATTGATGTTGGGAATAGGATCAGCATACTAAATTTAAAAAAAATATTTCACCACAAAAATTTTAGATGCTAAATTTAAGCAAAACTTTAGAAGATTGCATACAAAATCTCCACTTCGTTGATAATAGAATCGATTAAAATCTCACAGACCTAAAACTTGAGCGAGAATGGCAAGGCACTAAAAACTTCTACAAGAAAATAGGCAAAACCTCTACTTCATTTAATTCTAAAACACTAGGAACTAAGTCATCTCAATGAGTTAACGCTTTTGAAAGTTGAGCTCTGCACAGAGTCTCGCAAAAGTTAGGATTTAACATTAGATTTCACCATTGTTGGGGCATAGAAACAAGAATCTATTTGATATACAGTGACAATGAAATGTTATCAACTAAGTACTAAGCAAATGTTATACTTTCCATTTGCTAGGACTTAATTTTTCCACAAAAACACACTCAGGAAGCACTATCCATAACAAATAAGAGATTAACTAAATCAGCAGCAAGAACAAGGGCACGTATGTTAGTCACCATAGCAAACAAAGGACTCTTTCTTAGACTAGTAGGACTTAAGGTGACGTAGTCTACCCATCCAAAATTCCTGGAAGAGTTTGCATGCTAATATTACCATTTCTTCTAAGCAGCGTAAAGCGTGATCTTCTTGCAATTACAACAGAACTTCTTCAGTAATTATCATTCTTTACTCCTATTAGAAACTTCTAGCATGTTACTGAAGCAAAATCTTAACTAATCTCTCAAAGAAGGGTCGAAATTAACAAAACGAAAATTGTTACCTGGCCCATCTCGAGATACACTGCGGCACGATTAGTTAAGTAAGAAATATCCTCGTCGTCGAGCTCCAATGCCTTGGTGTAATGTGCAATCGCCTTCTCAAAATCCTTCTTCTTATAAGCAGCGTTTCCTTCTTCCTTCTCCTTCAATGCTTGTGCCTTTCTATCCTTTTTTTCCTTTCCATCCTCTGTCAACTCCATCGGCTCCGGTTCCGGCTCGGGCTTCTTCTCCTCCTTAGCTGGCTCTGATTTCTTGGGCGATTCTTCCTCCGGAATTTCCATGTCATCACCAGTGGGCCCCTTGAACTTCACGTTTAATAAAACTCCTAAAGCTTGCATCACACGCTGGTCCTTCAAGTAGAGGTTTAGATTGTTAGGATTCTTCTGAATCTCTTGCATCATTGTAATAAAATCAGGCTGTTGAAGATAACTTCTCGTGGTCGGATCCGCTGTTAATTTCGCCCACATCTCGGGACCAGCGAAGGCAGAATTGAACGGATTGTCTGTTGGTGGGGCCCTAGATCTGAACGATTTAGCGGCCGCTGCTTCTGCATCCTTTAATCCGGATTTGAGTGCTTCATTGTGAGGATCAATTTCAAGGCCTTTTTTGTAAGCCGAGATAGCGTCGCCGTAGTTATGTGAACCAACGTAAGCCGCGCCGAGTCGGCTGTAGCCTTTAGGCCAGTCCGGTTTGAGCTCGACGGTCTTCTTAGCATCGGCTAAGGCTTCGGCGAAGTTGTTGAGAGAAGCGTAAGCGGCGGATCGATTGGAATAGAGAACGTGGTTGGATGGAGCCAGAGCGATGGCATCGCTAAAGTGACGGACGGCGGCCTCATAGTCTCCGGCCGAGAAGGCGGCGTTGCCTTTGGCTTTGGCTTCTTCTGCCATGTCAGCACGCGTATGTTTATCAAACAAAATAAGAAGAAATAAAAATAATTAGGAGAAATATGTTTGTTGCGTATGATAAATGAGTGTAGGGATGGGGAAGAAGAAGCGTTGTGTTTGGGAATATAAAAAGGAGTTAAAGAGACGAGAGCCTTCTAGTGAGAGACCGAGAGGAGGAGTTCTGGAATGTTCGGTTAAGTGAGTCGTTTCATTGAAAAAGGGGGTTGTTTGGTTACGGGTGAGTTAGCGTCTCCAAGTCTTCATAACGACTTTATGACTTGACCCTTCTCTTTCTTACATGTACAATATTTGTACCTTAGGATTGCTTGTAACACATAATATCTATAAAAAAAAAATAGAATAATAGAATTAATTTATATTCTAATTCTTTGGTTAAAGTTATCACTTTATAAAAAAATATGAAAATCATTACCTTTATGTACTTGCATTATATTATGCATGTGCATAATCCATCAAAATATATTGAAGTTGCACATTATTTTATAATTGTTTATATATTGATAAAGTGATATTATGTTAAGGTTATAACGTATAATTCATTAGAAGCCTTTTTTTTTTTTGTTCAATGAATTATATTTATTTTATAATTCATTATGGTTTAATAATGTTAATATATATACTTATGATTATCATTAATTAGAAGCCATTTTTTTGGTTTATTATGTTGTTCAATTATTATTCCATACTATTGTGTAGCAATTTGAAAATGGTTTGCGATACTTTGGGTATGAAAAAACTGCTTTTCTTTGTTTCTTAACATCTTTAATATAGGAGAAATGAAGCGTCTTCAAGGATTGCTTATATAATTTTTCCTTGAATAGTATTTTGAAAAAGTATAGCTAGATTGTTATTACGAGAATAATATTTAAAATTAATAAAACAACCCATATTTATTAATTTAGCTAAACACCCCTATAATAAAACATTAAAAATTAACAAAAACATCCTCACCACCCATTAAATATCGGCAGCTGGCTATCACCGTCGGAGGGTGGTTAGAAGTCAGCAGAATGACGCACGATCGGTTGGATCTGTGCAGTCGTGAGCCATTTTGACAGATTCCGACCACTTTCTCGCGGTGGTGGCCAACTGTCGGGAATATGGGTGGGTGGGAGTGTTTTTGTCAATTTATAAACTTTTATGTTGAGAGTGTTTAGTTAAATCAACAAATCTATGGGGTTTAAAAATCTAAATATTTTGAATTAAATAGAATACGATTGGATTTTGAGAATATTGAACAAAATATGTATTTGAGTAGGATATGATAGGAATGGCCTACCAATAATTTTCTACTATCAATTTTCTGAATAAGTCACTAACACATCATAGAAGAAGTGAAACTAACGATTTTTTTCATCAATCTCTGAATGAGTTTCCTATAAAATAGGAGTTCATTACAAGAAAACATATCTTTTACGGCAGTAGTTTTATTGTAAAAGGCCTGTCATGACATATTTAAACTGTTATATTAGGGGGGATCGTAAAAGGTTTTAGGCCCATTTAACAGAGTAGTTACCATCATAATATGTTTCTATTTCTATTTACGACAATATTTATTAGAATAATTACGGTCGTAAACATCCTTTTACGACAATGAAACCTGTCGTATAAAACCTTTTAGGATGATGCAAAGCGTTGTATAACCTAAAATAAATTGAAAAGCTTTTAAGAAGGTAATTTTACCATGGTAAAAAAGTTCAATCATAGTATTAGAATTTTGATCATATTTTACATGATTCTTTTTTTATTTTCTCATTTTTTATTTATAATTAACAATAATACAATTAACTCCCTATTCCAAAAGAATTATTCTTATGGAAGTATTAATTAAAGCACAATCAATAATATTTTATTATAAAATGATAGGTGTATCTAGAGCTAACGGTGGGTTGGCTTAAAAAAAAGAATATCTTGACACAAAAGAAAGCATGGCACGACACGATACGACAAGGCTCACGATCATGCAGGCGTGCTGTGAGCCTAAAAAAAGGCATGCAAGCCGACATGGTATGACACAAAAATAAAAATGAAAAAAAATAGCAATTAATAATGTTACTGAACAATGTTTGGTATTTATATTTTACAATTTGTTTAGTTTATATAGCATAATGAAAATTAGTTTTATTTTTAAAGAATATAAAAATCATGCAGTTTTTAGTATATGCAAAAAAAAAAAAAAAAAAAAAAAGGAAAAAAATTAGAAAATATTGGGAAAAAAAATGCCTATATTGTTTGTTTAGCTATTGTAATGGATCATAGGGTAAAATTATTAGGAGTAAATATATGATAGAAGAAATTTCAGCAAATCTAAAGACTCCTTTAAAAATTTCTTAATAATGTTATAACTTTATTACTTCAAATGTATTTAAATTATGAAGTCAAATGTGGAAACACGACAAATATACATCACCATCAAGGTCAAGTTCTTCTAGAGGTAAAGAATGTATTTGGTCTATCATCACTAAAGGTTAAAATCAGTAGGTGCAAGCTTTTCATATAGTGAAATTACAAATTATTTAACCATGGATCTTTTGGTGAAATTGATTCAAAATCAATTTGATATTTTCTCGATGGTGGAAAAAATATCAAATAATTTATCCTATACTTTTGTCATCGCAAGTGATTTACTAACGTCTCTAGTTTATTGTAGTTCAGAATTGGCTTTTTAGTGTAGGTGGACGTGTATTGGACAAGAGAAGATCAAGTTACATCCAAGTGCTGTGTGAAACCCTTATGTGTATGAAAAGTTAAGTGACAGCAGATTTCAAGCTTCAAATCGTGTGTGAAGATATATTTAAAGATTTTAAGAATTGAAAATTATTGAAAATGAAGATGAAGATGTATGATAATTCTTAATCTGATTTCTAAGTTGTATTTTTAATTACAATATAAATAAAGTAATAAAAAATGTTGAAATTCAATTAATCTTTCAGTGTCTCATTATTTTATATTTCATATTGATTATATTTTTTTAATTAATACAAATACAAAATACACTAAAATAACATATAAAATATTTTTATAATATTTTTATAATAAATTGACCCACATTTATTAAATATTAAAAAAAAATTTATGACTGGCCACAAAGCACATGGGCCGCCTGCAGCTAGGCCCATGGCACAACATGATAATAGAGAGGAGCCATGTTGTGAGCCTTCAGATTTGGTGGGCCGCATAGCACGACAAGGCACAAATTTCTGCGGGCCTTGCACGACACGACAGACCTTGAATTTTTAGATATGGCACGACCTATCACCAGCTCTAATGGTAACAAATAAAAATACCATTTCATACCGCAACATTGTAACACCTAATGGATCTCACAACCATAAACAAAACCCTTGAATATAGAATCAAATTACAAACACTACTCCAGAAACAATACGAAATGTTTCCAACAGAACAAAAGCATATGTGTTGCTCTTCCTTACTTAATTCGAAATCAAACCATTGCCCCTAAAAGAAGAAACAAAACTAATTAGTATAATTAAATTTAGTGCAATATATTAATTAATGGGTTGGTGCTTCGAATGGTTTGCCTTTAAATGAGAATAGTTAAAAGATGAATAAATTAAAGTATGGAAATAAGGAGAAAGAGACATCCAAAATGAATTTTGTCAATGTATTTAATGCACAAAGTGTGTAGAATATATTGTAAAATTTGTTAAAACAAAAAAGAAAAGGGAATTGAGAGGTGAGGTGGTGGAATTAGTGAAGCCACAAGTAGGGTGATATAGGTAATAAAATTGAAAAAAAAAAAAAAAAAATAAACCATAGTTGAAAAATAGAGAATACGAGGTGTATACAGTTAGTAAAATAAATATTGAATAAGAAAAAAATTAACTAAAATAATTCTTATTTAGGAAAGATCAATATACTAGGCCTAGAAAATTCCCAAAAACATAACTTAAGGAATGAGATTGTTGTTTCACAAAAGTCATCTGTTTCTAGTTAGTAATTTACATCTGTTTAAGACTTGGTAAGATTATTCATGAGAAAGTCATTGTGATGAGCATGTAGCTCCCTCTTTTTAATATGAAATTTCTCCAATTTCCAGAAGTTTAATCTAAAAAGTAATAGGGAACTAACAGTTTCTTCTGGTTTGTTATATCTTTGTATATTCTTTCCGATTCCTTTGAAGAGGATCATGTCAAGTGTAGAGACAACCAGAGGTTACCGGGGCTGCATTTGGTATGTTTGGAAGGAATTTGTTGGCACAATCTATATCTAAAAAGTAATAACTAGTTTCATTACTGGTGTATTTTGTTTGCTGGAATATCAATACAAGAGTCTATTAGTTTCTGGGTTATTTGCCTACTGTTTAATATATTTTCTGGGTTTTCTTGATTGTGCTTGCTGTTCTTATTTTGGTTGTTTGAGTTTGTCATATTTACTTAGAAAACAGCATGGTATAATAGGTCCCCAATGCAGAGAATGAAATGATCAGATATATTTGTCTTCTCTTCGGGTGAGAGTGTACCACAGTTTGCATAGAAATAATTACTCGCTGCCTGGATGACTGCGGCGCTTAATAAAGCAAAGCCTCGTACAAGTAACCGAAATAAAGAGAAACTAATTGAACTGCAATCCACGTAAATAGACACGTAATAACGTAAACAAAACACTCCAGAAGTTAAGCATAACTCACGCACGTAAATCGATGCATAAAAGAAAACTATGCATGTAAATTCGTGCGTAATCCTGCAACGAAACTCCGCACGAAATCTTGCAATTGCCTTGACCCATTCCTGCTCGTCCAGACCTGCCGTCACACCCATTCCTGCTCGTCACGACTAGCTTATCCCAACGTCGTGGCTATCAATTCTTCCCCCATCAATGGATCCTTGTCTTAAGGTCCACAGTTGGAAATATTTCCAGGAGCTTTTTGTCTAGCCATTTTTGGGGGACTTGGACCCGATTGAAGGTTGTTTGCTGCTAGTACGGGTGCAGCTTCAAAAGTACCATCTTGCCTTTTTCGAATGACACATCCCCCCTGAGTGGGTGCTCTTCGGTGACATCTTCACAAATTTGGCCGCTGCCATCGTGTCCTCCAGCATGAGTAGTCATGGCCCTTGACACGGTGACTTGCAGTAAAATTGTAACGCCCCACTTGAGGTAGTAGAAATTGTTTGCATTGCTTGAATGTTTATTGATTTGTTCTCATTTGAGCTGCATGTTGTTTTTGGTTGGTTGGCCCTTAGTTGAATTTTGTTAAAGTTATTTTGAGAAAAATGTGAAGAAAATCCCTTAAACTTTATTAGGGGTAAAATGGTTTTTCACTCCAATTAGTTGAAAACTTGGGGAGTGAAAAGAGATAGAATTTCATAGAGAATGTAATAAAAAAGGGCATTGTAATTGACTAAGGGACATAGATGGAATTTTCAAGAAAGAGCAAGGGCAAAATGGGAAACTAATATATATATTATGTAATAAGAGTTCAAGAGTAGAAACCTAGCCACTTATCCCTCCATTCATGCTATTCTCTACTCAAATTCTCCCAATTTCTTCACTAGATTTCCAAGGAAATTCATAGATTTGAGTATTCTTGAGTGGATTTTCAATCCTAAGCATCCAAAGGTAAGATTCTTGTATCAAGATGTGAGATTAAATTTTAAAGTTTTGAATTCTTATGGGTTTATATGCTTAGGGTTTAAGAGGAAAGGGAATTCTATCAAAGAGAGATATAGTGTTAGAGTTGCTCAAATTAAGGTAAGTAAATTCAACAAAGTAAGATTTAAGAAAATCAAGTGAGTAGAGATTTCTTTTAATTATGTATGTGTTTATGATTATTGAGAAATTGAGATGGATATGATGAATTATGCTTGTTGTTGGATATATTTGAATTATGGAAGTGCTTTTGATTGTATGATGATGGGTTGAAGTTGATTGAAGTTGAAAAAAGTTTGAGTAAACTTTTGGAGTGTTTTTCCTTGACAGGTTTTTTGATGATACAAGGAGTTACTCACATTTGGATGGTTAAAGAAAAAGAAGAGAGTTATAGCTAAGAGTAGAATTTATGTTGCACATTTATTGTTTGATGAAATGCCTAATGAAAAGCCTAAGTGAAAACTGCCCTATCACAGTCGTGACTTTTTGAGTGAATTTTGGGCATCGACAGATTGAACTGGGTTGAGACCAAAACATAAAAGGTGTAGCCCTGTCTCTAAGCTTTAAAACGAGACCAAAATCGTAGCAATCCGATATGTATAACTCAGTGTGACCTGTGCAGAATGACTATCTTGATGCAACATTGCATTTATGCATTTTATGAGTGTATTAATGAGCATGAATCATCCATATGCATTAATTATGCATTAGAGAAAGAGTAGAAAAAGAGTAGAGAACTTTGAGGGTGAGCTTTATTAAGAGAAAAGAGAGAAAAAGAGAATAGAGTAGGTTATGCGATGGGGAACCCGTGAGTAATGGGTAGAGTATTCCAGTATGTATGCCGCATTGAGAGAGCGGCATGAGTATGAGAGAGAGAAGTGGTGTAGCCCATGAGAGTGCATGCGGATGAGGGCTATACCTGAGAGTACCCGAGAGAGAGATTATATACTCACATGGCCAAGGTTTCCGAATCCATGCATAACCGAGTCCGATCGGCTAAGAACGAGTAGAAGTCACGGAGAGCGAGAGCGAGTCCCGGCCGTGCCCCCGGTAAGATGGGGCTGTGACTTACTAAAGAGAGTTAGTAGAAAAGAGTTCTAAGAAAGAGAAACAGAGAGAGAGAAACAGAAAGAGAAAACAGAGAGAAGTATAAAAGAGAGAGTAAATGAGAATTGTAAGGAAATGCTTAGAGAGAGAGAGTTACGGGGATAGATGACTAGAGGGTTTACTTACTGAGCATTATTTGTGCTCACTCCATTGTCTTTCTATGTTTTTGCAGGATTTAGGTGAGGACACGGTCGGATGGACGTCGGCACGCGAGGAGGAATGGCTACACTGTCTACATAGTTTTTGATAGCTTTTGTTTATGATACTAATTTTGTTTAAATAATGTATATGTTTAATAAAAGAAAAATTTGGGCCCAACTATTTATGTTATTATTACATGTATTTTATTATGTATATTTTTATGAGTATTTGAGTAGGAAGTAGTTATTACAAAAATGCTCATTACAATTAAAACATAGACCTTGAGCTCGCCTCCGTTGCATTTCATCCCAAGTCAGTCGCCGAACAGGAGCTGCATGTGTGGCAGCTGGAAGAGCTAACGGGGCTCTTACTGGTGGTGAAGGATGTACACACATCCCTTGTCTTGATAGTTGATCATCTTTCATTCGCGCTAAGTTGATAGCCTCCTTTAATGTCTGAGGCTTAAACATTCGGATACCATCCGAAATGTCCGTTTTTAAGCCACCCATAAATGTTCCCACAAGAGCTTTCTGCGTCCAACCTTGTACGCGATTGCCCAAGCGCTCGAATTCCCGTTGATAATCACGCACTGAACCATCATGACGTATCCTTGAAAGGGCTTTATCAAAATCCTCACACTCCGACGGCCCAAAGCGTGCCCAGAGCTCGTCTTCAAAATCTGCCCATGAGAGAGCGCGTCCTTCTTCTTGGAACGTCTTATGGATCGTTCTTCTTCTTAGAACATCTTACGGATCCACTGCCACCATTGGTTGGCCTCTCTTTCCAAATGGTAAGAGGCTAAGGAAACTTTCTGGGTTTCGGGAGTATTCTGGAATTCAAAAAATTGGTTCACACGGTTGAACCACTCTGTCGGGTCATCTCCGGAGAATCTCAAAAATTCAAGCTTCGCTGTCTTGGAGGAGACAACAAACCGTCCCCTATCGTGGCCTTCACGGTGTTGGTTGCCATGGTTTGGAGGCTCTTGGTTTGCAAGCAGTACATCAGAGAGACCGTTAAGAGTTTCTTCCAAATGTCGCAGCCTGTCCGCCATGCCGAGCTCCATCCAGTGTAGCCCATCTTGCACTTCACTGAGCCCAGCCTCCAACTGTTCAATACGCTCTTTATTGGTTCCCATAATAACCTGGCTCTGATACCAATTAATAGGTCCCAAATGCAGAGAATGAAATGATAAGATATTTTGTCTTCTCTTCCGGTGAGAAGTGTACCACAGTTTGCATAGAAATAATTACTTGCTTCCATTGATGACTGCAGCTGCTTAAATAAAGCAAAGCCTCGTACAAGTAAACCGAAATAAAGGGAAACTAACTGAACTGTAATCCACGTAAATAGACACATAAATAACGTAAACAAAACACTCCAGAAGTTAAGCATAACTCACGCATGTAAATCGGTGCATAAAAGCATAACTCATGCACGTAAATTTGTGCGTAATCCTGCAACTGAAACTCGCACGAAATCTTGCAACTGCCTTGACCCATTCCTGCTCGTCACACCCATTCTTGCTCATCACGACCTGCTCGTCACACCCATTCCTGCTCGTCACAACCAGCTTATCTGCTCGACCCATTCCTGCTCGTCATGACCAGCTTATCCCAACGTCATGGCCTATCAGGTTATCTCCATTAACAACAACTTTCGGTAGTGCATTGAACACAAAATCACAATTATTCCCTTCTTATCTGTTTACCATCTTAGATCATCTATCATTAAGGATTTGGAAGGATTTTTAGAACAAAAACCACATCAAAACACAACAAGTTTTCCATCAAAATTCAAACGTGGAAAATTTTCTACATAAAATCATATCTTGGCCATCTTTCGGGTTAATTTTTTTTTTTTTTGTTTTATTTTTGTTGTGTGTGATTTTTCTACCAAGCTCGGGCCAACTCAAGGATATAGCTCGACCTAGCATAAGCTCATCGAGATATAGCTCGACCCAGCATAAACTAGTTGCAAACAATTCGAGGAATCATTTAATCAATCTCCAGATTACTTCAGATCCCAGATATTATGGGAATGACTCAATCAATAGCGATCACTACACAATCACAACACCCAATCGTGAGAATATAGAAATTGCTATCCAGATCAATTGTAGTCCCTTTAATTTCGCTCTTTTCCTTGTACAAATCTTGTATAAAAAACCCCTCAAACGATGAGGAAAGGGTTATGAATTTTTGACAAGAATTGCATTGTAAGCTCTCACAGCAAGTACAAAAACATAGTGGATGTAGGCCGTTAACCTCGTCGAACCACTTTAAAAGTCTCTTTGTTTTTAATTCGTTTCATTCATATTCATTGCTGATTTTTTTTTTACCACACACACATCGGTTCCGATCCTGACAAGGTTGATCGGATCACGCTGGTTGGTGTAGAATTCTGTATCAACATTTTGATGCTAGAAGGAGGGCACCCGCTAATATTTCAAAATTATGGCAAACGTTCACCGTAATTTACCTGTCTTAGGACCAAAATGGTGTTCACCAGAACGAAAACTACCACTGGAAATCACGAGAACGTGGAAATCACCCATTAAGAGGTGCAACAGGAGAACGTTAGATGCTGACCACCTATGCCGCCAGCCTAGCACGCCGTAAACAACCAGGGGACAAGGACGTATGATCAGAACAATGGTTGTGCAGGCAGTGCAACAAAACTTGGCTGAGTTAAGGAACCAACAACCAATTGTCCAAAACCTTGACCAGCCACGCTTCACCAACGCCACCCTAACAGGTATGAATTCTGCAGGTGGACAGTCCACATTGTCGCCGCCGAGGGACAATCAACGCCTCCAACCTCGCAGGTAGCACTTCACACACGAGCGTGAGTCCCGCGGGCAAACAAACCCCGAGAGGCGACCAAGGAAGTAGCCGTTGTGGGAAAGTGAAGGCAACAGACACACCCAAGAATCTCGACGATATCCCCAGAGTTAGCGTGCCAGTTTTAACCCATGCCCAAGACAAGATCGAACTTCACAGGCTCGCGAAGGGCGCCATGTGCGTCAATCTGGCTATGACCGACGTTGCGAACAACGCACTGATGAGCATGACAACATATACCAACCTAGCCATCATAACTCGACCTCGCGCATCAACATGCATGTCGGAGGAGCTTCACAAGCAACAGACTTGCAAACTCATTTGCTCGAGGTACAACTTAACAGAGCCAACCAGGGTAACCAAAATGAAGACTTAGATCACATGCAAAGGATGCTCGACGATCTAAAAGCTCGCCAAAACAATCAGGAGGAGGAGGTAGTAAGTTCCCCCTTTACGGAGGAAGTTCACCAAGCCCCACTCCCACAAGGGTTCAGGGCGTCAGAGAGCAAGTTCGAAGGAAAAGGGGACCCCAAGGATCACCTTGATAACTTTAATGACCTGATGGAGCTACACCAGGTCAATGAATTAGCGAAATACCGGTGCTTCGCAGTCACAATAGTTGGAGATGCCAAGAGGTTGTACAAACGGCTTAAGGCGAATTCCATCAACGTCTGGCAACAATTCTCCGCATTGTACTTACAACAATTTCAAGCAACGAGACAATTCACAATGCCGCTCAACTGCTTGAGCAACATCCGCCAAGAGCGAGACGAATCATTGATCTCGTATTTAACAAGGTTCCAGAACGAACAAGTAAAGGTCGTTGATGCCCCCAAAGAATCCATCAGGACTCTGTTGATCGCAGGGATCAGACCTAACACGAAGCTGTGGAAAGAGCTCTAAGTGAAGATCATGTGAGCTTGGCCAAATTCAACCAGATAGCCGTACAATACCAGTGAGTAGAGAGCTTGTTAGCGGCACTAGCCAGAAGCTCGACGTGGGGGGCCCCCAAACAAAAGACAGGATTACCCCTCAGATAAGAGTGAGGGCCAAGACTGCAGCGACAGGGATCACAACAGATTTTAAAAGAAACAGAGACTAGATAATCGTGGATACAGACAGCCTTTCCCACGATATGTAGAGTACACCCCCTCACTCAAGACATTGCCCACATCTATGAAGTGTCCCGAGAGGCAAAGAAGTTGCCCGCTCCAGAAAGGATGAGGGGTGTGTTGCCAAGCAATGAGATTCCCGACTTCCGGGGGAGTGGCGACGATTAAGAGCTGCATCAAAGAATCTTGAGACTATTATAATTGGGCTATAAACGCTGCACAGAAATGGTTGCACCCAAAGACAATGATCATCGCATAATCCAAACCAAACCTTGGATCGCTAGAGGACACTATAAATCCTCGTATCCACAAAAAAGAGCCCACGACGGGCCCAACCGAAGAGTTGCTAGAAATAAGTGTTAGCGAGAAGGATCCAACTCACGTGCTGAAGATCAGCAGCTGCTTGACCAGAGAGATGGCCGATAATCTGGTCAGATTCCTGAAGAAGAACCTCGATGTATTCGTATGGGTATGCAAATATGGTTAGGATCAGCCCCGATGTGATGTGCCACAAGTTGAACCTCGACCCAAAAGTTCGGCCCATAAGATAGAAAAGAAGGGCCATGGATGCAGAATGCTCTCAATGCTTAAGGATGAAGTCGATAAACTCCTGGAAATCAACTTCATTAGGGAAGTCACGTACTTGGACTGGCTCGCCAACACAGTCCTAGTTAAGAAGCCGAATGGCAAGTGGCGAACTTGCATCGACTTCATGGATCTGAATAAAGCATGTCCGAAAGATAGTTTTCTGCTATCACGAATCGACCGGTTAGTAGATGTGATAGCGGAAAATGCACTACTTAGCTTTATGGTCGCGTACTCAGGATATAACCATATTCTGATGTACCAGCCTGATGAAGAGCATACTTCATTTATTACTGACCGTGAAATTTATTGTTACAAGGTTATGCCGTTTGGCCTCAAGAATGCAAGGGCACCCTACCAGCGCTTGGTGAACAAGATGTTCACCAACCAAATTAGCCATTCCATGAAAGTATATATCGACGACATGCTCATCAAATCAAAGGTCACTGAAAGCCATATTAAGCACCTGGGAGAAATGTTCGACATCCTCAGAAAGTATCAAATAAAGCTCAATCCATTGAAATATGCTTTCGGGGTGAGCTCCGAGAAATTCCTAGGCTTCCTCGTGAACCAACAGGGTATAAAAGCTAATCTAGAGAAGATTCAGGCTCTACTCGGCATGAAAAGCTTGACTGGCATAAAATAGGTATAGAACTTGACTGGATGTGTGGCCACGCTCATCAGGTTCGTTTCCTGAGCCACGGATTGGTGTTTACCATTCTTTGAGACCTTAAAGGGGGAAGAAAGGTTTCAAATGGATGGAGGAGTGTGAAAGAGCCTTCCAAGAGCTGAAGAAACACCTCGAACAACTTCTCTATTGTCAAAGCCCATCTAAGGCGACCCGCTACTACTGTACTTGTCAGTATCGAAGTCCGCTGTTAGTGCGACATTGGTATGTGAAGAGGAAGGAATACAATAGTTAGTGTATTATATGAGCAAGAGACTGCTCGACGCGGAGATGAGGTACTTGGAAATAGAGAAACTCACCTACGCCCTCGTTGTTGTTACCAGAAAGCTGCGACCCTATTTTCAGGCACACTCTATCCATGTGCTGACAAACTTCCCCTTGAAGAAGATAATGCAGAAGCCTGAGGCATTGGGTAGACTGATCCAATGGACAATGGAGATGAGTTAGCACAACATCAAGTATATCCCGATGATATCGATCAAAGGCCAGGCTGTGGCCGATTTTATATTTGAGTTCTCCTATCAACTAGAGGCCGAATCAAGCTCGCTAGAGGCAGATACCTCGGGAGAGGTTGAGCAACAGAAACCAAAGAGTGACGACTTATGGCTATGGACTCTATACGTAGATAGTGCCTCAAATGAAGAGGGACCAAGAGCAGGCCTCTTGCTTGAAAGTCCAGAGGGAGATCCAATCAAAGCCGCAGTAAGGTTCGGTTCAATGCCTCCAATAACAAAGCTGAATATGAGGCATTGCTCGCAGGTATCCGTCTCGCTAAGGAAATATGGGCAAAGTCCATCAAGATCTATAGTGACTCATAGCTTTTGGTCCACCAAGTTACTTGGGAATACTAGGCAAAGGAAGATAGGATGACATCCTACCCCTAGTGAGTAGAGACCAAGCTCAAACATTTTAGATCCTTTTCCATTGACTAGATCCCAATGGAGAGAAACTCGCAGGCAAATGCACTAGCTCGCCTAGCCTTTACAATAAACAATGAAAATGTCGATTCAATCCCAATTAAATTCCTCCCGAAACCAAGCATCTCCGCTCTACAAGCTCCGGTGTTAACCACAAGTTAAAGGTATAGCTGGATGGATGCAATCATCGCCTACTTGAAAGACAACACATTGCCAGGGGACAAAACCAAAGCTAGAGCACTCTGTACAAAGGCAGCTTGGTACATGCTCATCAACAATAGACTGTACAAGCATGGATTCAATGTACCATTGCTATGATGTATCGACTACGAAGATGAAAATTACATCCTAAGAGAGATACACGAGGGAATTTGCAGAAACTACGCAGGGGGCAAATCTCTAGCTTACAAGGTACTCCACCAAGGATATTACTAGCCAACGGTTTATGATGATGCAGCAAACTATGTCCGTAGATGTGACAGATGCCAGAGATTTGTAGATATTTCGTGAGCTCTTCCACAAGAATTGACCAGTCTGACAAGCCCTTGGCCATTTGCGATCTAGGGCATTGATCTCTTGCCTTCGAGAAGAATGGGTGTTAAATTCGCAGCTATTGCCGTGGATTACTTTACCAAGTGGGTGAAAGCTGAACCATTGGAGATGATAATGTCAAGCAGGCTGAAAGATTTTATCTATAAGAGCATAATTTGTCGGTTTGGAATTCCCCATACAATAATAACCGATAATGGGAAGCAGTTCGACAACGAAGGTTTCAGGACCTTCTACAAGCAACTCGACATCAAAAAGAGTTTTGCAGCCATCTACCGGCCTTAAGCCAATGGACAAGTAAAGGCTGTGAACAAAGTAATCTAGCACACCATAAAGAAGAAGCTCGACGACCTTAAAGGGAGGTGGGTCGATGAGCTACTAGAAACTTTAGGTCTTATAGAACGACCGCCAGGAGCTCGACGGGCGTGACCCCATTTTCTTTGTCTTATGGATGTGAGGCAATGTTCCCGGTTGAAGTAGGAATTAGATCATTCTGAAGAGAAATCTTTGACGAAGAAGCAAACGAAAACTTTCTCCGCCTAAGGTTAGACCTGATCGAAGAACATTGGGCCAAACCTCAGTTAAGGCTCGCCTCGTATCAACAGTGAGCCAAGCGATACTTCAATACCAAGGTCAAAAATAGAGACTTTGAAGTGGGCGATTTGGTCTTTAGAAAGGTCGTCCAAGGTACTTAAAACCCGAACTTGGGGGCACTTAGGCCCAAATAAGAGGGTTCCTTCAGGATATCGGAAAAGCTCGCACCAAGCTTTTTTCACTTGGAATGCCTCAACGGCGAAGCAATAATGCGAGCTTGGAACGTCGAGCACTTATGAAGATATTACCAATAAGTAGCTTGGGTTTCACTAGTTCTTATGCTCAGAATCCATTGTAAGGCCATTCACGGCCAAAACACTTGATTAATAAACGAGGTACTATTCATTATTTTCTGCGATTTATTGTTAACATCTTAAGATCGTTAGCGTTTTACTAAATCATGACTTAAGTGATGATGTTCCAAAAAGAAAATTCAGACTCAAGAGTCCAGGAAAGGCAGTTTGTCTCGAGCAAGCCAAGCCAAAATCCAACTCTTTAAGGGCGAAACAACCCTGAATCGATGAAGATAAACTTGAGCTTTAAAATCCAGGAAAAAACACGTCGAAGGAAATTGGCCCTAAGTTGGCAACCAAAGAACTCGAAAAGGACAGTAAGTCTAAAATTGAAGTTTATTGTCGCATTAGATTTCCTCACAAAAATCGGGATTGAAAATCCAAAATTAATGATGTTAAACTTGGAAAAATCCAAGAAAAAGCACGTCGGGGAAAATCGACCTTAAGCTGGCGACAAAAGCCTAAAAATGACAACAAATCCGAAATCGATGCTAGAAGTCGCATAAAGATTTTCTTGCAAAAATCTAAAAAGCTCTTAAAAGAGTTAGCTACGCACGACTTAGAGCAAATTCGGATCTCAAAGTCCGACTAGGACGAATTAAATGACTCTGCAGAAATATAGCAGCCATTTCTCAAAAAAGAAATAATGAAAAATTTTCTTTCATTAATTAAAGCTCGATTACAACTGAGCAATTACAAAAATAATAATAATAAAAAAAAAAAAAAGGGAATTTTTTAGGCTATTGGAGGAGCAGGAGCTTCATCCTCAACCTATCCAAGAAGGTCGTTGTCAAGAGGAAAAGATGGCTCGTCAGTAGGAAGAATGGCAACATCCACTCCAAGGTTGGGAACCTCGGTTTATGGGATCATGGTCAGAGGGGTTGGATCCTTGACTTGAAGCTGGGGCTCGTCCTCTTTCTCGCCTCCTTTGACCTCTCTTTGGTCCTTGCCCTCTTCCTCGGACTCGTTCGAGTAAACATAGGTGTCTTCCTGGGCTTCAACCCTCATCTTTTCAACTTTCTTTTGATAAGCTCAGGGAAGGAAAGAGAAGTCGATTGAAGGATGGGCTTCCCACAATTTCCGGACAAGGAAGACAGATGATTCCCAAGCCCAAGTAGTAATGGCCTCGTTTAGCTCGTCAATCCAAAGCCTGAGCTGTTTAGCCTTAGCTTTGGCCTCTTGGTGACCGGCCATCCCCGGCCAAGGTCGAGCGAAGACTATTTGGATTTGGCCTCTCGGCTCGTGGTAGCTTTTTGAGCCGAGGATAGCTTAGAGTTCAATTTATTGTTGGCACCCCGCTGTTATGCCAAAGTCTCTGCGACCTTTGCTGCCTTAGCCTCCGCCTTGGCCCGAGCAGCCTCACTCACTCTATGCTTGTCAAGGAATTCCCTTTCCTTGACCTAGAAGGTCGCGACTTCCCCCTTGAGCTGCTCGAGCTCAACAAACCTGGCTTCTTTCTCCTTCTTTGCAAATGTTCGGCCCTAACTATAACATATTCCTTCATCGTCTCTGCAGCCTGCCATTTCTGGTGGTTCGCCTCTAAAGTGTTGTTGCATTCCTCATACAGAACTCTGCTCGCCATGGCAATCTGAAAAGAAGAGACGAGGAGTCAGCAAGAAGTAAGAATAACCTGCAAAAGGAAAAGGGGTGTAGACTATCGATACCTTTGCCGTGTAGTAGCAAGTTAAGGCCAACATCTAGGAGGGAGACGAGTCCTTAACGATTGCGAATGTTCGTGGGGTGACACAATCCCTGGCCACCGTGGCCCCAACATTGATACCACAACTTGGGCCGTTTCGTCTGTTTCCTTGTTCTTTGGCTGGGATGAGCCATGCTTACTCCCCCCAAAAACACTTTCCTTGCTAGCAGGGACAAATTTCTTCTTGGCCAAGCCTTTGGCCACTTATTTTTTAAGGCCGTTGACTTGCGTGGCAACCTCTTTGCCTAAGTCAATCTGCTGCTCGAGTGCTTTATTTTTTCCTGAACCTCTAGTTGGTGCAGACGCTTTCTTCGCTGGCCCCTTTCGGGGCTCCATAATGCTTTTCCCACCAACTACCTTAGTAGTAGTCGTGGGCTTCTTCACGCTTGAGCCTCCCCCAAGCTCACCACTAACACGTTTCAAGTCAGCAATTTCTGCATGCTGTTTCATCCCCGAAGCAGTCGGAGCCTTCGTAGCGGCCACAGAGGCAATCGTTTTCTTCTTTTTCAGTTTTGTGGCCCATATTTCTGCAAGAAAAAAGGCAAGAGGATTAGCAATCTATTTTGCATGGGAAAGTAAGCGCGAGCAAGCAATAACTTAACCTTTCTCCAAAAGTGCTAAGAAATTGCCCTCGTCCCGATAGAAGTCATACGCTTTCAGTGAGAAAGCGTAAAAAGCTCGTTGACCTTGCGTTAATTGTTTGGAAGATCACTAAAACACTACAGCCTCTGTAAGCTCACAGCTGAAAGATAGTTCTGCTCGACGTTAACTGCAAAAACAAAAAAGAACGGTCAGTTAGAATGTACAACTTGAGAACAATCCTCACGCGTACACAGGAAGCCCAAGCCTTACTCGCTTCCACAACGAAGACGCTAGTCTCCCGAGCTTTGTAGAAGAATAACTGTAAGTCCTAGTGTGGAACTTTCTTCGGGATGTCGATTAGCCCTTTAAAACGTACTCTAATTTCTTTGGAAAGGTAGTACGTCTGGTCTTGCCCTTCTTTGAGCCTGTACAAGTGGATGAGCTCTTTGATGGATGGCTTGCCCAATTCAGCGATCATGTACGCGATGTACATCGCGATGATGATCACGTAAGAGTTAGTCTTCAATTGGAGAGGAACAATGTCAAATCACCTTAACACATTGTCGATGAAGTAGTGCGGGGGAATGGATAGCCCACACCTAAGGAGAGTCTAGAAAGTTTCTACCTATCCGGGTGGAGGGTTCTTTCGGGAATATTCCACAGGAACTATTAAGTTAAGTTGCGACGCATAGACCGCTCTTATGCATTCAAGATCCCCGATGGTGATTGACGATTGTGGTTCTCTTTGTAGCCTGTGGGTTGGAGACGGCGGGGAATGAACCAGTTGGATCGAAGCACAATCGGACAAGCCCACAGCGTTAGGGTCTAAACTTCTAGCGATGAATCCTTTAGATATCTCGGGGGACACATCCCCAAGGGCTGTTGAGCCTATCGATGAATTAAACATACGATCTATTGTACGACTGCTAGACAACGACATGGTTCTAACTTGACTCTGGGTACCTGAAAAAAGAAGCGAACATGTGTTAGAGCTCAAACAAATCAGCGACCATTCCACACTTGCTTCTATTTTAGGCACCTTTGATTGTTCGCGCAATATAGCAAAAGTACGCGACCAACCCGAGGCTGCCAAAGACGCACAAAAAAATAAACCCTACTAAAACCTTAAAACATCCAATGTGGCCACTACAGCAGCCACCCTTGGACGCAAAAATCAGAAAAATAAAAGAGAATAAAGAAGAGAAGCCTTACCGGAATGGGGAAAGTGCTGAGAACTCATGAGAAAAACCACCGCAACGACAAAAGAGCAACAAGAGAGTCAGAATAACTTTCAGAGTGACTATTCTGAGGTTTTTCGCCACCTTTTATAGTGGTTTGCATGGGAGACAAAAGGGTGGGGTTTAATCGTGGCCGTCGACTTAAAGTCGATCCTCACCATTCATTTATCGAGCAATCTTAGCCCTTGGACGTGGCCACGTGTCGACCATCCACGGGGAACGACGAACTGTCAGATTGTAGTAATGATAACCGTCACTGCACATCGCCTCAACTTTGTGCGTGAACAGCTGTCATCACCCACGCGCGATGAAACATAACTGACAAAGGCTGCCGCATTTAATGCAGCACGACCACGCAAAAATTACCTTTATACCCTAACTGTTCATATTCTAAGTTTTGATAGGAACCGTGAGGAATAAAGATCCAAGTGTGAGGTACATCAACCAAGCACAATGTCGATCATAGGGGCCCGATCGAACACGCACTCGGAGACTCACTATCGAGGCAGAGCTTGACATCAGATCGAGCAATAGTCTTCGAAGCCTGAAACGAGCATCGAACATTAGGGGGCAGATGTTGTGTGTGATTTTTCTACCAAGCTCGGGTCAACTCAAGGATATAGCTCGACCCAACATAAGCTCGTTGAGATATAGCTCGACCTAGCATAAGCTAGTCGCGAACAATTCGAAGAATCATTTAATCAATCTCCAGATTAATTCAAATTCCAGATATTACGGGAATGACTCGATCAACAGCGATCACTACGAAATCACAGCGCCCAATCACGAGAATATCAAAATTACGATCCAAATAAATTATAATCCCCTCAATTTCGCTCTTTTCTTTGTACAAATCTTGTATAAAAACCCCCTTAAATGATGAGGAAGGGGTTATGAATTTCTGACAAGAATTGCATTGTAAGCTCTCACAGCAAATACAAAAACACAGTGGACATAGGCTGTTAACCTCGCGGAACCACTTTAAAAGCCTCTTTGTTTTTAATTCGTTTAATTTGTATTCATTGCTGATTTTCACTAATCATGCACACATCGGTTCCGATCCCAGCAAGATCGATTGGATTATGCTACTTGGTGCAGAATTTTGTATCAACATTTTTGTTTTGGGAGATCTTTTTGTTCTTTAATGTTTCTAAGTTTCTTGGGTGGCAATGCATTCTAGGTCAAAATCACATTCTACAAGAAAAAAAAAAAAAAAAATTGAAGTAATTTAGCTAAAACCTGTAACTTTGAAATTTTACTGATTTCTTTCGGCAGGCGCACTTGATACAACCTATATCAGGCCCTTATACACTGCTTCGCTTGGTTTTCTGCATCTTTGCGGATTTTACTTTTCTTTATTGTTTTTGACTGCTTTGTTTTACATTATTCACTTGAAATATTTTTTTCAAACATTTTCCTTGCACTAACTTATTGGATTTATGGTGGGATCATGGAGGTGTTTTTGTGTGTTAATTTGAGTAAGAATATTGTTGGTGTGAACTTATTGGTGTTTTTGCGTGTTGATTTGGATAAGGATAAGAAGATTGATGGTGATGCGTCTAAGTTTGAAGGGTTGGCTTTCTCTTATTTTTCTTAAAATAATTTATTTATTTATTTTCCTTAAACTGATTTTTCTTAAATGGATTTAAAAAAAAATAATAATTCTTATTCTTTTTAAAAAAAAATTATTTTCGTCCTTTTAAAAAAATTAAAATACTGGGCTTCGTTTGGTTCAAGATTGGGAATACTACTCTTAGTATTCCCAAAAAAGTTAAACAATAAAATACCCAAAAACTCTCATTTTTGGGAATACTATTTTCAATATTATTCAATTTTTTTTAAACCCTCTAAATTTGTTAATTTAATTAAATACCCTTAAATATTTTTTTAAAAATTACAAAAACACCCCAACAATCCACATTTACCAGATTCGGGCCACCACCGCCGGAAAATAGCCGGAATTTGGTAGGATGGCGCACTACCGGCTAAATCTAGCCGGTAGTGCGCCGATCTAGCCTTTTCCGGCCAGATCCACGATGGATCTGGCTGGAAAAAGCCAAATCTAAGGCCAAAGATCTGGCCGTTCGGTCACGACGACCAACAAACGGTCGTCATTGACCATCAACGACGACCGTTTGTTGGTCATCGTTGAGAGCAAATACGGTCAGATCTGGCCGTAGATCTGGCATTTGCCGGCCAGATCCACCGTGGATCTAGCTGGAAAAGGCCATATCGGCGCACGACCGGCAAGATCCAGCCGGTCATGCACCGATAAGGCTACTCCGGCCACCTCCGGTGGTGGTGGCCGGTTGGGGGTATTTGAGGGTGGGTTGGAGGTGTTTTTGTTAACTTTTAATGTTTTATTATAGGGGGTATTTTGTAAAAAAACAAACATAAGGGGTATTTTATTAATTTATAAATCCTACATCGTAATACCCGCCCAATTCAACTTTTTTTTTAACTTTTTTCAAAAAACTTTTCCTAAAACTTCCAAATTTTGAACCAAACAAAGCCCTGGTTTCTGGCACTTTCTGTAAAAGAAAAAACCCGGGGATGTCAAGGGGGCAGGTTGGGTTGGATACTAAGAAATCATGTCTATGTGACTATGCCCACCTCTTTTAGCATTCCCAAATCTGCCCCATTTCTATTCTAAAAAATGGGACGGCTTTGGTTATATACATAGTTATATATAACACAATATATGAATTATGAAACTATTTCTTAGGATAAATTTTGATAAATAATAATTTTAATTATCTAATATAAAATTTATATTCAAAGTTTAATAATTCCACCACAAAAAATTATCCAAACAAATCATAAACAAAAAAAAAAAAAAATAATAATAATATTGAACTTAATAATAACTTTTCTATATATCTGATTCTAAATAACGTGAAATCATGATTCATATAATAATTCATAACCTAAACTACTTAAGTTGACAATATAAAAGAAAAAAAATTTACTATAAGGTTAATGTTCATACAATTATAAAGTTGAATAAAACATATAATGATAGTAATTATATGTTAAACAAGTTAATTACATACCTTATTTTCAGATTTGCAAGTGAATAAGATGACAGAAAATAAATTGGAAATAAGTCAATGGAGGAATACGGTTGTAGTGGCTGGGTTCTCTTCTGTTTTTTTTTTTTTTTTTTTTTTTAAAGTAAATAATATAATCTTTAATAAACAATACTTATTAATTTTAATGTTAAATATTATATATAATTAGGAGCAGGTTAGGGTCAAAGTTAGCATTCCCATGCCCATTGAAGGATGAAAATGCCGTCATATATAAATAAATCCGAACTCATTCACCCATCTTCTTCGAAGTTAGACTAACCCTTCCCTCCATTGAAGAATTTGAAACCAAAGTTATAAACTGATTCTTAATTCAATTTAATGTTTAGGAAACATGTTAATTAAGATTTTTTATATTAGTGGGTGGTTAATATTGGTTGTTGGATTAATTTTTAACTATATTGTGAATCGAAGAATTTTGATATTTTTAACGAAACCTATAACTATTATAGGTGGTACTGGTCACTTTTCGTAGCCCAAGGGTTGAAGAAAAGTGTCTGATACCATCTGATAGGGGGGTATCGGACATCTAGGGGTATATGTACTTTTTAAATAGTATTAAAAGTGCATATACCCTTAAAAGATGCTATTTAATATAATTTCTCAGGAAAAATATTTTTTCGAAATTTTTTTTAAAAGAAAAAACTGATTTTTTAAGGAAATTGCTATAATATCCTTGAATGGTTTAGGAAATATTATATTTCTAAAAATAGAATTACTACTGAGATAAATTATCTTAAACATTAAGGGGAATATTATATTATATATGTTTGGTTATTGTTGGGTATAAATAATTAATATATTTGATTGGGAGAATAAAATAGTTACGAGAGAGCGTTTTACTGAATTGGCTTTCTTTTTAAATATTATTATAAACTATTATTATTATTTTATTATTTAGATTATTACTAGTAACCCTCTACATTTAAGAATTTAGGTAAAACACTCCAGTCATAATAAAAGTTTAAAAATTAACAAAATACTCCTAATCACCTAAGACGATTGTCGACTGCCATCGACAATTGTCAAAATGGCGCACGACCGATCAAATCTGGCCAGCTATGCGTCGATCTAGTTGGAAACGGCCATGGATTATTTGTGTTTAAGGGTATTTATGTCTGAAATGTTAATTAATTATGGGTCCAATAATCTTAAAATACCACATTTTTTCAGTAATTAGATTACCTTCGTTATCACATACAATAATTGCTATTACTATTGGAAGGTTACTGAAATATTTTCTTACCTAACAATCAAACAAGGTCATGCCGGTTTAAAGGATATATTACCGGAATAATCTTTTATTACAACTAATTAAATGGCCCCTTGAGATAATTCTAGCAGGAAAAATTATTCAAGAAAACCTCAGAGGAAAAAAAAAATGTAATAAAACTGAAAACCCTAAATCTAACCTATGCCGTCTCCGCCCTGTTCAACAGCCGCCACCCCTCACTCCCTCCCTCACAAACAATGTCATCTTCACATACCCATACCATTGCAAACCCAAATCAAGTCAATTTCCCACAACTGCCTTTCTTTCCATTCCTATCCCATAGTTGTCCCCTTATCCTTCACCAGTCGTCGCCCCTCTCTCTCTCCCTAACCCACAGCCGCTATCGACATTAAACACAAAGCATTATGAACATGTATATTTGGTGCAGTCTTCGTTCTCTACTCAATTCTCGTCAATTTGCTTTACTTATAAATATTGTTTCAAAAAACAGGGTTGTTCCTATTTCTTTGATTTAGATCATTATTTATTCTTGACATTAATGAAATGTATTACGCATATGTCGGAAAAATCACAAGAAGGATTTGATGAATGGTGCTTCAAGTAATTTACGTGCAGCAAGTGCGAAATTATGATTCCCATCACTACCTCTGCCTCCTCGAACTCCCAGCTAGTATGCAGAAAGCTGCATTTGCACTTCGCGCCTTCAATGTTGAAACTTCCAAAGTTATTGATGTAGCTTCCGATCCAAGAATTGGTTTCATGCGCCTTGTCTGGTGGTAAGAAGCTGTAGACAAAATCTATACTAATAAGCGAATTGAACACACAACGGCTTAGGCTCTTGCATCGATTGTATCGGAGTATAAAGTATATAAAGGTCAAGCTCGGATTTATGATGCTAAAAGAAAGGTTACGGACATCCCAGACGACATTGAAGAGCTAGAGAAATATGCCGAGGACATTGTATCAACACTTCTAATATGACATTGCAAGAGGGTTGGTATAATATCCACCGCNCTATCCTTCATACTGAAGAATAATTCTAAAAATGATATGAATTTGGAAAGCTCTTCTATTTGTCCAGGCTAATGCCAAGTTGGCCACAGTGTTTTTCTCTTGTATATAGTAGTATATTCAGTTCGTATTAAGTTTTGCAAGGACAATCTCACATGTAGATCTGAATGATTTAACTGTTGGTCTCACGTCTCACCTGCCGCACCGACACATTTATGAATGAAGATGGTACTGAAATTGCATATACAACCATTTCAATCAGTAATCTTGGCTTTGATTGCAGTTTGATTTGGCTCAGAATGAAATTTAAAACAGTAATAGCGGAATGAAACGCCTAGTGGTGGACAGATGGGTGATAAATGCATTTTCAATGGAATGTCAATAGTAACCGGTAAGGCAGTTGAGCGTAGTCTTTAGTAAATTTAATGCACTCAACTAAAAACCATTCCCTTCACTACTATATATACTTATGCCTATGGTGATCAGTTCTCAAGTGTCTACTTGTCTCTGAATTTTGCTCTATTTTCTACATCATATAACACGATGGCTACTGGTGGAAAGCTTGATGTTGAGATTGAGGTCAAATCTTCTGCTGATAAATTCTGGGGGGCTATCAGAGATTCCACCTCTCTCTTTCCCAAAGCCTTTTCTCACGATTACAAGAGCATTGAAGTTCTTGAGGGCGATGGCAAGGCCCCTGGCTCTGTTCGTCGCATAACATATGCTGAAGGTAAAATTTTCATGATTTTAATTAGCACATATCATATTAGAAGAAACATAATTGTCAATGTAGTTTGTTGTAATTAATTCTTGGTGGTTTGCATTTTAGGTTCTCCTATTGTTAAGGTATCGACCGAAAAGATCGAAGCTGTAGATGATGTGAAGAAGGAGGTTTCTTACCGTGTGATTAATGGGGATCTCTTGAAGTACTATAAGGTTTTCAAGGGCATCGTAGCTGTAAGTCCAAAGGGAGATGGGAGCTTGGTGAAATGGTCATGTGAGTATGAAAAGGCAAGCAATGAGATTCCTGATCCAAGCGTCATCAAGGAATTTGCTGTCAAGAACTTCAAAGAAGTGGATGAGTACATTGCCAAAACATAAGATGCAATCTGCCTACAGGAAGGTTGCGTTTTGCCCTCATAAATAATGTGGAGTCTCTCTCTTTCCACAATATGATACTAGTTTCAATCTTTCTATGTGGTTTCTTAGTCTGCAATATGAGTTTCTACTCATTTATCAGTTAAATTATGTAATGGTTTGGTCAAGTTTATGCTACTCCCTACATTAAATTTGCTCTGTGTACTCCATGAGGCATATCATAGTGTCAAGTTACATAATCAGTTGTCCTTGAGATCATCAAAGATGTCTGATTATGGGCAAAGAAAGTTTCTTACTTCCCCAAAAGCTGAGATTTGGTGAGATGCCATAAAAAGTCCATTAATACATTGGCCACTCAGCTATCACATAATTAAATCCTCGGCCCATTCCACCTCTTGCTAACTTGACTTCTGACGCAAAACTTGATGGTCTTCAATGCCAACAGAATCACTCCCTGGCCATTCAGTCTATCAATTATCAATTCGATGCTTATATATAGTTAGTTGCAGTGCAGTAAATAAAATAGTTATCCTGTTATAATAGAAATTAACATTATTTCCGACCGGAAGTCTCAATATGTGCAATAGTGATATTATGCTAAGATTCGCACCAACGAGAAGTAGGGTAGATTCTTTGATGAAGTCATATAGGGGATTGTTTGGAATCTGTGATATGATGCTGAATCAATAAACACAAATAACAATAGATTTTTAAAGTGGTTTGGATGCTGGATGCAAACCTTACGTCCACTGTTTTTTGTATTGCTCTCTTTGTTTGTTTTTCTTTTTTAAGTACAAATGCAGTTTGTCAAAGATCTCTAATTCGGGTAAAAAGTAAGCTTATATATTGTTATAATGACAAACTTGTAAATAAATTTAATCCTAAATGGAATGACAAGTGACGTGAATATGTGTTTCAGAGATTGTCCTCACAACAATTGATAATAGCAATTAGCAGATAAAAGAAAACAAAAAAATTGAACAGAAACGTAAAAACACAGAGAAACTCTATAAATGGAAGGACCTTGCAGAAAGAAAAATAATTACAAAGTCCTTCTCATTCATTTCTCTCACGGTCTCACCCATCACAGCCTTATAAACATGTACATACAAAAATCTGCAACAAGCCCAGTTTTCCCAATTTACAAATATCTACAGCGCACACCAGTTTCCTCTCTGTTTTTATCAAACAGAATACATATTTGTTTTGTCGGTATCTTCACAAAGCTTGATGAACTACCTCGAGGCTCCAGCCATTAAGAAACTGCAAAACAAATGGATAATGAATCTTAGATTTATAAGTGTATTTGAGGACCCAGAAGAACTTTTTCCATACACCGTCTGTTAGAATCATTATCTTCAGGGTATTTAGTATTTTCCATGTTTAATTTTTTCTCTCTTCGTTTTGGAACATAGTTATCTTTATCTTTCCATTGGATTGTTGTTTTTTGGAGCCGTTCTCACGAAAGAAACCCCAACTTTCTCTCTTTTGAGTTTCTTCAATATATCATTATATTGTTCTTTTTCTTTGATTTATCATAGTCATAGATAATATAAATCAGACTACTTACTTGGCATAGAGATCTTATACTTCTGATTCTTCTTCCAAGAGAGGAACTTTTTCGTCTGAAGAATCAAGTCTATCGATATTATGGCGTTTATGTAATTCATCACCTTCTCTAACATGTTCCCACATTATAGTATAATACCCCATTCCGGTTATAACTGCTCCTATCACACTGTACATGATTGTTATACCCTGTTTTGGTCGAGGAATTATGTTAAAAGCGAAGAAATCAAAGTTTAATTAAGGTACTTACCTTCCATAGCGAAGAGAATTTGTAAAGAAACCAACACCGAAAGCAGTTGCAAACACAATACCAAAGGGTTTGAACATGGGCACATACAAAGGGCCCTTCATCTGTGTACACGAGATGTGGACACTGCTACGGATTATACTCGTAAAGATTGCCTGTAAAACACAGTATTTGTACAGCAATATTCTTAATTTCTTGTTGAAAGTAAAAATCTACGATTGAAATTCAATTTAATATGCACTTACTGTTGCAATAATGAGAAGGAGATCAAGGTTTAGCTTTAATTTCCAGGCATCAAGGTCTCTTTCCACAATCAGGGAGAATATTGCGCATTGGATAGTTCCAGCTAAGCTATAAAAGGAGACTACTTTCATCACTTGGGGATACTGTCTGATGGTTCCAAGCTGAGAAAATCAAAAATTACAATTGTGTGAGTTTCAAAGAAAGAGAAGCGAATAATATTTAATAAATCATATTACCTGAATAATATTCCATATACAAATAGATAAAGAAGAAGCTAAAAGCAAGATGCCACCAATAAGCCAACGGTCTGGTGTTGAGTAGAAAACAAAGAGGGATGGTTTTCGTGTTTGAAGTTGTTGGGAAGAAGCTTTTCTAATGTATGGTCCTTTGTATATTTCCACCACTATTGCCCCCATGATGGATATCAAGCTGCCAATCACTTTTACTCGAATATTTGTGCTTCCCAAATCTAGTTTTGTTTTCCTGCCACAATAAACCGCTCTGTAATCCGGGCCATGCCCATTTATGATTTTATGTGTTGGGTCCAGTCTCTGTAAATTGGGCTAAAGCCAGAAAAATTGACACTCAGACCATGATACTAAAAGTCAATATTTGCTGGCTTCAATCTTTCTTCAGCTTAAACATTTCTTTAAGAAAAAGGTTAAAAGTAAAAATTCAATCAAACTAAAGTTTGTTGTCTTGAAGTCTAGTTAAGATTTGAGCCTGAGCGGAGCAAAGCGATTTAATGGTTTTGGCCCACCTAACATTAAATTGTTACAACTAGAAGTGGACCATCTCACCATGATGTCCAATACCAACAAATTTAACAGTCTTTTTTTTTTTTTTTTTTTTTTTTTTTTTTTTTTTTTTGTTTTAAAGAACTTAAAATTCATCAAAAGCATCTCAATAAAATTACAAGGAATCTTCCTGGAATATTTTTTTGAAAAGCTCTGTAACAAGGGGGTCGTAATAACTTTTCAGAATTAATCACAAATCTTCCAACACTTCACAGTAATAAATTAGGTAAACTAGTTATGTTCTATATTGTTTTTAATAATCAGGGTGTTCGAGTCAATTTACGTGCACCTCAATTAATCCTCTGGACTTATTAAACATCCTACAAACCCAATATTACAGGATAAGACACAAATATAATAGGTGATTCCAATGTGATTCGAATCCTGAAAAAGTGACCTCAAGGTGGTTTGAACTCCTGAAGTCAATAAAAAGAGTAAACATTTTTTACTGTAAAACCAATCCCGTGTGGTTTAGTTATTCTATTTTGTCAAATAACAATATAAGAAAATCGTGTGCCCTATGAGTACCCAAATAACATACTCATTTTCTTTATTATTATTGTTATTTTCCAATTATAAGTGTGATCCTTGCTTTATTAAAAATAAGGGTAGAATTCTTTTTAGTACGAGAGTCTTTGTCAGTGGTTATTCTTGATAAAGTAAAATATAAAAAAAAAGAATGAAGTTGAAGGGGAAAAAAAAAAAACCTCATAATGAATTGAAGCAGAAAGGAAATAGTAGGGATCATGAGGCCCATTTCACACACAACAATTGGCGAACTATACGATAGTCCCAGGAATGCAAGGTTCTGAGCAATTGCTATCCTACAAATTACATGAACATATATATATATCAACCACAACTTAATGAATTTTGTATCAAAAACTAAACTTGATAAAGAAGAAGATAAGGGAGAGAAACCCACCCTGTTAAACCCAAGAAGAAGATCCGCAACAGAAGAGGAAAGCTGAAGATTGATTGTTCTATTCTGTATGAGTTTCGTGAAGAAGAAGAAGGGGTTATTATCTTATCGATATTATATATATGGATATGAACAAAAAGAGGGAAAGTGATGAAGGAACTTAATTACCTCTCCCTATGAAATAAAAAAGAATAAGGAAGAAGACTGATAGAGCCGAGAGCATTTGTGTAGACCACAAAAACAAAAGGGTTCATCCCTGCAGTAATGGCAGATTTCGCCAAAATGGTCAACCCTATAGTGCACCCCTCCATAATCACCATCACTGTAAATGGGAATGCCTCCGCCATCTTCGCTCTCTCCAACATCTCTATATATCTATATATTCAACTGCTCTTGCTCACACTGGATGATCATAAATAGAGAAACAACTGCAGGCTGAGACTGCTGACAAAATGAAGACTGAATCTAGGTATCTCCAGTATTTATAGTTGGAATAGAATCTCCAAATAAGAAGGGTAAAGAAATCCAGAGTAAGAGAGGCCTACTTCTACTTCTACAGAAAGAAAGAGAGAAGTTAGCTCTTCACAGAGGTGTGAAGCTACTCTAGAGAGAAAAAGCTACTCGAGTGACTCAATAATCTATGCACAAAAGGAGGTGAGGGGACGTGGCTTCATGTTATTACAGAAATAGGTTTCGTCTGTAAAAACTAATCAAATTCTTTCGTCTAATCTGTCCTCAATCAGGATCGGCATTATTAATTTACATTATTTGGCCAAGTTTAATGACTAATTAATCGAAAACTATGGCCCAAAACTCCATTTGTTTGGTAGTTTCTCTTCGAGGAGCATGATTTTGTGGCTAGCATTAACCAAGGCCCTACTGAAAAAAAGATTATTTTACAAGACTCTTAACCACCCACTGACGTCAAACTATAATAGTGACTCTAAAACCTGAAGCTTAATTTGTTTTGCATTACTGATACCCAAGTGTTTGGCTTGTTATATACTAAACATCATTATTAACAGATGGAATCGTACTTGTCTATGGCTGGACCCCAGTTTGTCTAAAGCTTTTCGTTTTACCTGCATGCGAAGCTTCAGTTGATATTCAAACAAATTCCATAAAAGTATCTCCCAAATGCTGATGATAAGATCATCACTCTCATTCTCAATACTGTTATTGTGACCTCTGGATTGAGATGCGGCTACTTGGAGAGGGGGAATCAATTTTGATGAGGAAAATGCAAGAGTGGACCCTTCGTTATGTGAAAGATAGAAAAGAGAGTGCTGTGTGCCTTTTCTATTGATAGCTGAACCAGGAAATTATTTACTGAACTGGCTTAGTTGGTAGTAACTTAGTTTATTGTTTAATGACATTTTCGTGATGTTTTGTTTATACAAATTAATGTTGGGTAATCTTGACATTCATAGATCACGCTTGACATGGTACTTGTTATTTTATTTGCGTATTTCTGCCTGACTTAATAGAATTGTTGTCACACGGGGACTTACTAAACAAAGCTGAGGAATTAGCATTTCAGTTGACATGAGAATTTCCACAGGTTTTATAACAAAAGAAACCATCAAATGGATAGCATTTTCCTGATATAGATTTCCCCTTATCAATAAAACCGTCTTATCCAGAATTACAACTACCATTCAAACCGTCCTCATAAATATTTTTAGGGTTTGAATTACAAGAATTCTAGCATTGATAAGATATGTAAGTACCTTTTCAACGGGCCTGTCAAACGTGCATACACTCATTTGGTCAAATCAATGGGATAATATAACAATGTATAATCCTTCATATTTTTAAAATTGAACTGAAAGAGATTCTCTATACATTTTTTTACATTATTTTAATTTAACTACTATCACAATAAGCTTGCAATCTTTCACTTTCCCAGGCACAAAGTTCAGTTATATGATAACTTGGAATGAAACAATAAAGGGGTTGGTAAGACAGCAGTGCCCTTTTAATGTCATAGTACCTTCTTCGATGGAGAGCTCAGGATGGTTTTGACCGACTCCATGTCCAAAGCTGAACTTTTCTTCCAAGTGTTAGAATATTAGATCGTGCCTCTCATGTCAAGATTGCATAGAAACAAATTCTTCATGCTACTCACACAGGCTTCATAGACTTCTTCCCTTCAGGTTTAAAAGAAACAAAAATATTATTATCAGAAGTTGAGCTTGAAATTGTCGGTATGGAATTAATTCTAATATAAACTTATGATGAATTTGACATGAATCATTACACAAGCAAGAGAAAGAAAAAAAATTCAATGCATTGACAAAAAAAATAATATAAAGAATACAATGACGTATAATATACTGAATTCCTTCAACAGTGCAAAAGGATATAAGACGAGCACTGATTGCCTCCTCATGCACAGAGGCGTCGGATAATAAAAGGCATTTCTTTTTTAATACTGCCTGTTGGTCCAATAATTAAAAAAGAAAAAGGAAAAATTTGCATACTTATACTTTTCCCAGGGAAAACTAATGTAATGCACACTTCAGATCCACACCTACACCAGTTTCTGATTGTTCAAGGAAAAGCATAGTTTAAATGAAAATTTTAGGTATTCAAAATTTTCTCTGCTAGTAAACAGCATTCAGGATTATGCACAAGGACTCCAAATAATGTTCAATGCCAGATGATAGGAGAAGCTAGTATAATAATCCTGTTATATGTCTATGAAATGTAATTATGTCTATGTCATATAATATTTTATGAATAATAGTCATAGCATTGTGATAAGTTCCAAAATTATATCATTTTTTAATTTACTCCGAAATTCTTAGGAACTATATCTAACTAAATGAAAATTCAACTCAATCAAACTTATACTATTCCAATACTGGTTAAGTCAGGCTTTAGTCTTTAACTTTGCCTTCAGCCAAATACATTTGGATATGCCATAAATTCGGACATACACTTCAGACATATATTGGTATGTCATCTGGAAATGGTTAAGAAAGCTAAGGCCATACTAAATCACTAGACTTGAAAGTTGGAATCAGTTTTAGGATCTCTTGACCTGAGTTTGTCAAACTTTTTCAAACAATAGTCCTGCTAAGGGCACTGAATTTCTACCATCTGGATTAATCATCAAACACAATGGATTCATTCAATTTCTGTTGCACATCCAAATGCACCTCGAGTTTGCACTCATATCCAGATGTCCACTGTTTCCTGCATTACTTAGTAGGTCTGACCTTGAGCAAAAACTAAGTCTATATTGACCCAACCAAGAAATTTTAAGATAAGAAAAGAGTAGCTTTTAAGATAAACTTACCAATTTTGTTTGGTAGGAAAAGCCTTTGGTTTTGATTTATGAATGAATCATGTCTTTTCAGTATCAATTTGCAAGAGAGGAGTCTTTTGGGGGTCAAAGCTTCTTACTCCAGTATCCACATATTCTTCTTTGGCTTTTCCCCACATCACAGAATAAAAACCAATGACAATTACAGCTGCTCCAATAAAACTGCATTACATTAAAATAGAATGGTGAATTGGTATGCCTTTTTGCATTCTATATAAATGAAGAGAGAGAACAAGAGGATAGTATGACAAAAAATTCTAATCTAACAAGGCAAACATAATCAATCAAAAAACCTTTTGGATCATAATGATTCAAAGCCCAAAAAGATGCACTACCTTCCAAGATATAAAGTATCCCCTGAGAAGATGACACCCACGGCAGCTGCAATTACAATACCTAGGGGCTTGAACATAGAAACAAATACAGGCCCAGTCCGGTGGAGGCACCAGGTAGAGATGCCAACTTGGAATGTAGAACCAAAAATACCCTACATTTTTCCTCATCACAGATTTAAGTCATTAAGTTCATATTATTTTAAGCATGTAAAGGGAAAACACAACTGTTTTCTTTTTCTATTTTCAAATCTACCCACCGAGTATAGGACAGCAATCAATCTTATATGATTTTTTAAGCTCCAAGCACCAGGGTTTCTATCAACAAACATACAGAGTATTGCAGATTGAAAGGCCACAAAGAAGCAGTAAAAAAAGACAACAATCAGCTCAGCTGGGAATTTCTTCAAGATTGATGCCTGGAAAATATGAAATACAAGATGATTATGTGGGTTTACAACTAACTTTTGATTTTTTTTATAACTTTTATGGAGTTAACCTGTACAATGAGCCATGTTGAAGCAAACAAACAATCAACAATAAGGAGCAATCCTCCAATAACCCAGTTTGATTGTTGCAAGAAAAGCTGAAGGGATGAGTTTGAAGTTGAGGGAGTCAACAGGAGTGGGGGCCCCTTGTAGTAAGTCATTGTAAATGCCCCTGTAATCAGCACAACTGCTCCCATTGATTTAGCTAAGCTACTGGAGCTTCTCCAATCTATTTTTTCCATCCTGAAAGCACCAAGCTGAAAAAATTTAGATTCATTTATAGCTATATTCATTCCAAGCAGAATTATCTGTCGGCTCCTGTTCCAGAATTTTGCTATCATATGCAAAATCGTCTACATCATTCCAAGCACATTTGTGAAGACCCAGGGGGGGTTGTTGGGACAGTTATAACAATTTGTATCGACACTTGACTTTCATCAAGAGACATCCTACCTCAATCTTGAGGGAAGGTGCTATACCTTCATGATGTCACAAGCACAACAGCCGCCTCCAAAAGTTCAGGAAAGAAACATATTAATGAAAAGAAGTCAACTAAAATGCATCAGTTTCAAAAATGATTCTACAGAACTAGGGTCATCTCAAATGACATACTTCATTTTCACAGTAGAGTCTTAAACTGGATCCAACACCAATCCTAAAGCATATGCAGACGCATCAAAGTTAATAAAAATTTATTAGCTGTCAAGCAGATCAAACAAGACTTCTTGAAATGATTTTTTTTACCCAATTTCCATATATACTAACAAGAAAAAGGATATAAAATTTTGGAAAAATAGACCCTTAAACCCTCCCTTGCCACCAGTGTGGCTGCCTTTTTCTTCATACAGCAAGCAAATATTTTGAACAGTCTTAGTATAGGAGGACCACAGACAATTGAGCTCCATAGCCTTCAATGTTCAATGGATTATAAATGCTGCTGGAAGATTTTCACACTCACACTCTTTATCTCATTAACTCAGAAGGGGGCGAGTGCAACATGCGTATCATAGGAAGATCCAAAAAAAGGGATGAAGTTGAGACCTGGTGATTCAAATAGTAAGAGGATTTGGCTTTCAGGAAGAGTATGGATAAGTCATAGGGTCAGAGGTGAAGAACAAGAGGTAATATTTTTCTTAAACCGTTTGTGTGGGCTAGGAGACCAATTTAGCTCCAGCTTGCCTTTGATTACACAAAAACAATAGGATTTCAGAAAATAGAGGCCCAGTACTCACTGATTCCTTGTAATAGGTTAAAAAGCCAAGCGTAAGTCCACCAGTAAATGAGAATATTGATCATTCCAACAGCTCGCTTAAAATGCCTTCACAAGATTGCACTTGCTGATCTATTGAAATGCAAAATCTGTTCCACATCAATGGATTAATGTCTCAAAGAATGCATACTATAAGAGGGAGATACTAGTTTTTCAGGATATACTAATTACTACTAGCATCCTACTCTCATACACATATCAGCGTGCAAAATTAATGCTTAACTGAAATATAGCTTAATCTCAAGTCTCATCTATAACTTCCGACACCATATTTGGATCCTGCAAACTCAGCCATGTAAAGTTTTGACAAAATTAAATCCCAGGAGAAATTATTAAATTCAAGCAATCATGTTCTTAGTTCTTCCGCATTTGCAGTACTGAACCACGCACACAGGTTAAGGAAAAAGGGAAAAGGAAACCATAGTGACAATAACATGGTCATCTATAGATTCACTTCTATGTATTTGTAGTTAATTAGAATTAGCAGTAGGAACATAAAGTAACCCAAACAATTGATTTCATTTACATAATTCAAATTCCTATGGCTTTTGCTCTTCTTTTTTTGCCTAGGAATTATAAATGAAATCACATTAAAAAATAAAAAGAAACAAAGGTAATTGCGAATTTAATTTACTAGAGGGATGATCACAATTAAAAGTTACCAAACTTAACAATAATAACAAAAGGGGAGCATCACCTGAAAATAATGGCAAGTACGAAGGTAAAACCCGGGATAAGATTAAGCATAGCCGTCGCAAGGGTAGGTGAGCTGTAGTAAATCCCAGCATACCCAAAAAATTGAGCAAAAGTACTGTAAAAAAACCAAACAAACATCACTCAGACCTACAACTAAAAGTATCCATTCTATTGAACATAAATTCCATGAAACAAGATAAGCCCAGTATAAGGGAAATGAATAAAAGAAGAAAAAAGATTGATTTAGCTGACCCCAGAAAGCCGAGCAGGAAGAAGCCGCCAAGGAGGGATGAAGTAAGGGGAGGACGTACTTGTGATCTGCAAAGAGAACAAGTGTTAAAAGAGAGAGAGAGAGAGAGAGAGAGAGAGAGAGAGAGAGAGAGAGAGAGGTTTGAATGCGTATATGTTAGAAAAGGAGAGAAAGAAGAGTGAACCTGTGGAAGAGAAAGGAAGAAGGAAGGAGAATGAGAGAGGCAAGTGAGTTAGAGTAGAAAACGAAGACCAAGCTGGTCATTCCATCAGAAATGGCTGCTTTTCCCGCTATCATTAACCCAACTTGAGCAGACTCTGCCATCACCATTCCTACTACTACTCCTACATCAATCTTCCCCATCTTTGGCAACCACCAAACTCAGCTCACCCCGACGACTTGTTAGCTCACCCGTATCATTATGAATCGTCTTGTGATTCATTTGCTTTTGTCCTTTCTTGTCAAGTGTTGATTTTTTGAGTATTTTTTATATTTGGTTGTTTTGCAGTTTTCTAAAGAGTAAACGACCTTTTCTCACCCAAGGTTTGCCTCAATTACACTTTCCCACTCAAAATGTTTTGAAATACCATTTTTCTATCCAATGTTTATATTTTGTTAATACCCAAAATACACTTTACTTTCTCAGCCAGTATTTGATGAGTTGTCAGGAGCCAAGGTAAGAGAATTTTTATAGAGTAGAGGCTGATGGAACGAATGATGGTGACTGATTGAATATTCGCCATCAGAATCAGCTGACGACAAGAAACCTTAGCTTTGTGATGGCCGAAAATTGCGAGAAATCAGGTGTCAGAGTGAAATGAGTTTTGCAGAGAGGAGACTGGAGGTTTAAATGGTGGTGACGAAGAGAATTTTCGCCTTTAGAATCGGCTAGAATCGGCTTTGGATAGGAATAAAATATTAACTTTGGATTGGTATTTTAAAACTTTTTAGGTGGGAAAGTGTCATTAAGCAAACCTTGGGTGGGAAAAAAGCCGTTCACTATTTTCTAAATGAAATCCTTCCCATCCAATCTAATTTAAGATAATTATAGAGTTTATTTTTTTTTTTTTTTCTGATGATTGGAGTATTCGGACCAGATTACATGTATCTCAATAAATGTTATGGAGCTTTTAAACTATTGATCAGATAAGAACTCCAATAACTATCTCTATAAGCACTATAGAGTTAATTATCGACCCTCAAGTTTGATGAAATAAAAAAAAAAAAATCTTTGAGTTTTATTAAATTAAAAAGAATTCCTCTATCATTAATAAATGAGTGATGTTAATGTTATTAGCCATTTACCTTTTATTTTAGCTGTCTTTAATTATTATTTTCTTCTCAATTACAATTTTTTTTTTAAATTATTAAATAAGACTAAAAAATATTTTATACAACATTTATTTAGAATAAATCTTTTTCTATTAATTCATTTTTTTGTTTTTACATCATAAACCCTAAATTTATTTAAAATAATCAAGATGAATCAATTTGATCAATAACATATATGCATTAAAAGTTTAGGTTTATTTTATCATATTTCATTGTTTCCAACTTTGAATTGATTTGTGTATTTACACAATTTACGCAACTGTTTATCTGTTTGATTGATATGTTAAATGAATTATATATATATAACAAGGATTGTGAAAGTATAATATGAATAGTAAAAATATAAAAGTAAGGGTGAATTTATAAATGGACGGGGTTTATTTACATATTTAAATATGTTTAAAAATTTTAACGAGACAAAAATATAAATGGGGTTTATTAAGATAAATGATCGGGGGCTAATAACATCACTTTTAATAAATAGTTAGAATTAATGATATATTTACCTAATTATCTTTTTCATTTATTTGAACAACTAAAGTTTAATATAGGAGGATTTTTGTTATTTTAAAAAGTTCATAAATTTTTTGTTATTTAATCAAATCTAAGGGGCATTATTGTAATTAACCATAATATGTTATTCATATTTAATGTATGATTAAAAAAAAATTAAAATCAAACAAATTTATATATAATTGTGGTTGTTTATTCATATAAAAATCAATAATATGTAATTTAGTAATTTAATGGTGATAGGGGAAGTGATAATTTAAGTTAATTCTTTTTTAGTCCCTATGGTTTCAGTTTATTAGTTTAAGGACAATTGTTTCAAATACTATGTTAGTCCTTATCGTTTCAAAATACTACTGTATTAGTCCTTTCACTAAATAAAAGGTTATTTGACTATTAAATTTATATTAAAATGACAAAAATACCCTCTTTTAAAGTTATTAAACATTAATATAAAATGTGTTAGGGCCAAAAATCGTCCTAAGCCTAAATAGGAAAATGGGTCTGACAATGAGGAAAAGGCTGGGCCTAGTCCCGATGCGGCCCAATCCAAAACTCACCGGATTAAGCCCAAGTGATACGAGGTATAGTCGGCCCAAACCGTCCGGACACAAGCCTTCTAGTCCCAATTCACTTCCTGGATCTATGAACGAATTCAGAGCCCATGGTCATCTACAGATCACATTCCTATGTGAACATTGGTAAAGCAGTCCACTACCACGCCAACTCCCCCAAGGTCCGTGTCAGAGTCATACTTGGACTCCTTTTCACGTTAGGATAAGGGGATCAAAGGATATATCCCTGGAGGAAATGGATCGCTATGAGAACTCCCAATCCCACCAGGATTGGGAGACCAGACAGTCACTATTTAAACAGAGGTCATCCCTCTCACAAGGCAGATTACACTATACCTACAAACCCTGGAGTTCTAGCTTGAGAACTTCACATCACAGCCGTAGTCACAGTCCCCGACTAGACTTCTGGTAACTTCTCTATTCCCTAGCCTCACTAAATCAGCTTTTCAGTCTTGCTGGCTTGAGCATCGAAGTGACTACGGCAAACACCACCCTGGTGTTTTTCGTCGCTTCACGTGTGTTTCTTTACGTAGGCAGGTACAACAGATCATCAGTGACCTAAACCTTACAGGATCAGTCCCCCCTTCCGTATAGGTAGATTTTTAAGTCTACAGTTTGGCGCCCATCGTGGGGCCTCTAGTAATCATCCGGTTTAACAAACCCTGCTACGTAAAGGAACTCTCCATGGCTGACAATTCTGACAATGCCAACCCTGGCCTCGAGGCCAAACTGGGAGCTCTGACTGCCCTCATGCAGTAGAACTCAGATAAAGTGGCTGCACTGGAAGCTGAAAACACTGCCACCTGGATAGAAAACGCCTCCATCAAGGCCGAAAACTAGTCTCTGAAGAGAAGGTAAGTTAGTTTTATGACCTTGAGCTTCTGCCTTCTCAAGTACCACCCAATCGATTTTGCGCCTCGGTTCCACCTATGCAACCTCTCCAAACCCTAGAGCCTAGAGCCTAGATCCTTAGCCTCAGATAAAAGGTCGCGGCAACTGTGTTCGTCGGCGGCCTCTCCAAACCCTAGAGCCTAGAGCCTAGATCCTTAGCCTCAGATAAAAGGTCGTGTCAACTGTGTTCGTCGGCGGTCGACGATTCGGTCCTGACCCATGGAGAAAAAGTTTTGCCAGCAGAACCCCGCTCGGCCGAACCATCACAAGATCAAGGTGTTCAAGTGACAGAAAACCCCCTCCAACAAGAACCACCCATCCTAGCCATCCCACCTCACCTCTAGTCAACCATCGTTACACAAAACCCATTCAGCTCGGCTTACCCTCGCGGGTCGAACGGCCACCCACATCAAACCATCCCGCTCGAGTCCATCCATCCTGACGGACCGAGCGAGTACCAAACAACCCCCCTGACTATCCATGTAGGGCGAAACACTCAGTCAGTTACAATGGGAGTCATCCAACCGAAGGGAGTGAATGTTGATCCAAGCTACTAGGGGATACACAAAGGAATGATCCACCAGGCAACACCACGTGAAATGACCCAACAAAATTTGCCGAATGCAATGGCCGACCGAGTCAAATGGGATGACCTAGTGATACCACCCTCTCCCACAGAATAGATTCTGGCCAAGAGGCTGGCCGATGTAGAGGCAGTGATGAGACGCATACCAGGGATACCGATCCCCACCAAGAAGAGCAGGCCCCATTGCTACGCCGATTCGCCTTTTGTAGATGCGACGCCCTAGCTGACATACCCCACGAATTTACCATCCTTGCCATGAAGCCCTACGGCGGCACAACCAACCCGGATGATCACATAGCCTCGTACAAGCAGCGAATGTTCATTATTTTGATACCCCAAGCGCTGAAGGAAGCCTGCATGTGTAAAAGTTTTAGTTCAAGCTTATCTGGTCCAGCACTGCAGTGGTACACTAATCTCCCAAACGGTTCCATCGACTCATTCGCTTAGCTCACCGACACCTTCGTGGAGCAGTTCGCCAACAGCAAAAAACTCAAGAAACTATCGGCCGACCTATACAGAGTGTACCAGCGAAAGGGGGAGCCACTGAGAGAGTATGTCAGTAGATTCAACAAAGAGAAAATTTCAATCCCTTCTTGTAACCCCGAGACAGCCGTAGATGCCTTCAGGAAGGGTCTCCTCCCAGATGAAAAATTGTACAAATAGCTGAAAAAGCTTGGCTGCACCACGATGGAGGACGCCTTGGCCAGAGCAGTGATTCAGATAAGGTGGGAAGAAGATGAGATGAATCGGGCAGTACACGCTAGGTATGACCCAAGGCGGAATGATAGAAGGCCAGAATTTAAGTCAATTGAACCCCGTCACCAGCCCCCTCTGCGTAACCAGAACAGAGTAAAAAAACCATATGACCGCCAGCCACGATATGACCACTAGCCACAATATGACCGCCAGCCACCTAGAGCCGACAACAGACAGGTTGGACCGAGCAGATAAAAAATACCAGAATACAATCTTAACGTCGAACCAGCCCAAGTGGTGGCGATCATGAAATGAAGGGGATCTAGTGTTAAGTGGCCAGGCAAGCTCAATGCCGAAGCAAAGAGAGACAGAACCAAGTGGTGCGAGTTCCACGACGACCATGGACATGACACCCCGGACTGTATTGCCCTGCGTTTGGAGGTCGCAGCATTATTGAAAAAGGGACACCTCCGAGATCTGTTGACGGATAAAAGGAAACAAACCATCAGCCAGAAAAGCACTAAAGGAACATCTCCACCCCCGCGAGAGCCCACACCGAAAGGATTCTGCTCACTCATCTTCGGAGGGTCAGAAATCAGCGGGGTCAGCTACTCCTCAGTCAAACGCTACTCCAGAGCCAACAGTTACCATGAGATCCAGTCCATCCATCCGGCTTCTCGGTCACATTCCCATCAGGTAATTCAGTTTGAAGATGATGAGTTGGTCACCCTGGCCTGTAGCACCTACTCTCTACTACTATTCTTATAGTTCACACTATGTAAATTATAGATATACATAGCGTATGAAAAATAGTGGGCTCAAATTTTTTCTTTACTCAATAAAATATAATTCTTTACAAATACAATATATTATGTATTAAAAACTTTCTACTTAATACAAAATATCATAATTGGTGGACAGTAGTGCCAATACTCTCTGCTCCTCGACGTTCATCCGACCGCTGCTCCTATTTCTTGCAAAACAGGGAAGAACAATGGGGTGAGCACAACAATGCTCAGTAAGTAAATCCTTTACTACCTGTCCCCGCAACTCACTCTTTGGTTCTTTCCTTACTCTATCGTTCTTCTATTTCTAATTCTCACTGTTTTTCTCTTTCTTTCTAATACTTTTATTCTCCTTTAACTCTGTTATGCTCTTTTTATTCTTTCTTTCTCTTTGTTCTTATTCTCTTTTCTCTTTCTCTTATTCTTACTCACCATGAAGGAAAATCATGGTTCTCTCTCTTATTCTCGTCACACTCTCACTAACCATGAAAGAACTCATGGTGCATGCATGTATGAGATGTACATGCAATTAATGCAAAAGAACTGCATGTTTCTTTCTTTTACTCTCTATTCTTACTAACTCAAACTCTCTCTCTTTCTATCTCATTCTTTCTGAAGCTTTCTCATTCTTTCTCATTCTCTCAGTCTCATTCTCATAATTCATAATTCATTTCTACTAACTCGCTCTTTGAATGTCACGGCCCCATCTTACCAGAGGCACGGCCGGGACTTCTCTCCCTCTACGTGACTTCTACTGATTCTCTTTCTGTCTCTCTTTCTCATAACTCTTGTCTGTTAACTTTCTGTTGTAGGTCACGGCCTCATCTTACCGAAGGCACGGCTGGGTACTCATCCCACTCTTCGTAACCCTACTCATTGTCTCTCTTTATTCTTTCTCATGTTTGCTCATTCTTTCTCACTTGCATGTCACGGCCTCATCTTACCGGAGGCACGGCTAGGTGGAGATCACAAAGCACCAACCCACTCTTCGTGACTTCTACTCATTCTCTGCCGATCGGACTCGGTTATGCATGGATTCAGAACCCTTGGCCATGTGAGTGTATTCTCTCTCTCTCTGAATGTCACGGCCCCATCTAACCGGAGGCATGGCTGGAACCTCGTGATCCACTCTTCATGACGGTCACGGCCCCATCTAACCGGAGGCACGGCTGGGGATCACAAAGCACCCACTCTCGTGACTTTACTCATCACTCACGGGTTTCCCATCGCACAACCAACTCTATTATCTTCTGTAGCACTTTTCTCTCTTTTATTCGCTAGTGCTCAATCTCTCTTTCTCTTTACTATTAGAGTGTTCTCATTCTCTTTACTCTTAGAGTTTCTATTCTCAACATTCTCTACTCTTTCTCACTCAGACTATTACTCATAGTATAGCTTATACTCAAAATTCTCTACTCTTGCTCAAGCTAATACTCATCTCTTCCTCAAGCTAGTACTTATAGTATAGCTTAACTCTTAGAGTAGTCTATTCACAAAGTTCTCTACTCTTTCTTAAGCTACTTCTCAATGCACAATTAATGCACATGGATGGCTCATGCTCAATAATGCACTTAGGAAATGCCAATATGCAATGTTGCATCAAAGACAGTCGTTCTGTGCAGGTCACACTCAAACAGGCATAACTTGAGTTATACACATCGGATTGCTACGAGTTTTGTCTCGTTTTAAAGCTTAGAGACAGGGCTATAACTTTTATGTTTTGGTCTAAACCTAGTTCAATCCGTAAGATGCCCAAAAATCACTCAGAAAGTCACGGCTGTGACAGGACAGTTTGGTAACATGTTTTCACTTAGGCATTTCATCAAACAACTCATGTGCATACAAAAGCTCCTCTATAACTACAACTCTATTTCTCTTTTTAATCATCCAAAATGGGAAGAAACTCCCTTCTATGGACATAATTCCTATCATAGAAGAACACTCCTAAAAAATTTACTCAATCTCCTCCAACTTCATCTCAAACTCATCACACATCAACACTTCTCATAAAGGAAGCATATCTAACAAACACAACATGAATATTCATCTCAACTCCATTTATCAACAAATAGACATACATCTCTACTCAATTTCTCAACAAGCATCATATATACATGCATAAAGAAAATCTATACTCAAGAATTTCTTAAACTTTAGCTTGAGTTGGATTTACTTACCTTATACTTGAGTAGTCTCCACTAAAACTCTCTACTCTTGTTGGACCTTAGCTTTCCCTTATTTCCTAAGCATAACCTCAGTAAGAACTCAACCCTTACATAAATAAAACTCATATCTAGAGTAGAGATTCTTACCTTTTCTTGCTTAGGATCAATTCTTTGTCAAATCCCAACTCAAAACTCTCAAAAATCCCTTGGAAAATTGAGTGAGGAATTGAGAGAAAATGGGAGATGAAGAGGCGGTGGAAAATGGTTGAAATGAAGGGGTTTAGAGAACTAAACTCTTATTAGCTCATATAATATACACTCTTTCCCATTTTGCCCTTACTCTTTCTTGAAAATTCCACATTTATCCTTTGATTCATTACACTCACACCCCCACACTAACCTATTCTCCATGAAATTTCCTTGCATTTTACTCCCCACTTTTCTTGCTAATTAGGGGTAGAATGGTCATTTTGCCCTTAGGAAAGAATTCTCTAGAAACTCAAACAAAAACTCAACCGGCCCTTCGCCGCGGCGAAGGATTCTCTGTCGCCCCAGCGAAGAATTACAGAACCGACACCGCCATACACAAAAAGCCAACGTTGCCGCGACGAAGACTATTCTTCGCCCCAGCGAAGACTGCAACTCCAAAATCCACTAAGTCTTGATCAATTCCAGGGTAAACACTCAACCAAACCTAAAACATAAACTCAACCAATTATTCTAGGGTTGATTTTGTCACTTTTCAATTATGTAGGGACTAAACTGATATTTTACAAATTATTCTATAAAAGAAAAGTGCAGATCGCGTTTTCCAGGGAGGCTGTTCACCCAGTTTTTCGGCGAGCTCCGGCAACCCTTTGTCTCCCTCCGACGACGATTCATCTCCCCTTGCACCGATCCGTCATCAGCCACCGCAAGCCACCACCGTGAAACGCCACACAACACCGCGACGCTTCGCCTTCCACCACCGTGTCGTTTCATCTTCCCGGCTAGTTTTGACCATTTTCCGGTGACGATTCGGCTCCCCAAGGGTTGATCTTCATTCCCCATGACCGGATCTACACTTCCCTTGCTTCAGTCGCCGCGAAAACCGCCGGAATCCATGATTTTGCCGTCGCGCCTCTTCATCTTCCAGCCCAGATCCTGCTCATTTCAGGCGACTTCTCACCTCTCTAGGACCTGATCTGAACCCCCCATCACCAGAGCTTTCCATCGGTACCTTCGGATCCCATTTCCGCCACCGTTTTCTGGAGACCCGTCGGAAAATTAACGTTTTCCGGCGAAGTGCGGCTGTTCGTATTCCGGGCTGTCCATTGGTCATTTTTGACCCTTCTTCATATCATATCGCTGTCGGTTACCTCCTTTTCGCCATGATCAGCTCCGTTTCCACTGTTTCAGCCTTCGTCATCACCACCATGAGAGCTGAGTTCTCGGTTGTCTGTTACGGTGTAGGCGAGATCGAGATTGACTCCACTGATCTCCTCATCAGCTCTCGACTAGTTGGATGAGCCCGAATGTTGGATATTTGGTTAAGTTTCTTGTATTCAGATTATATTTGTTTTCGTTTCAGTTTGTTTGCGACACTTTAATATTATTCTGATGCTCGATGTGTTGAATTGATAATGTCCATTGAGAACGTTTATTGATATATAACTTTTCACATAATTGAATGTCGGTTTGAGATTATTGAATGTTGATTATGACTTTAAATTGCTTCGGTACTGATTGCAATCAAGTTATAGTAGCGTTTAATGTCATTTCTACTAGGAATGCATTTATTGTGTAATTAGTTGATTGGATGATACAGGTTGATAGGTTGTACTTGTTAACATTGTACCAACTAGTGGTGTTTAAGGGTTTAACATTTTTTGGTTAGTCAATGATAGTCTTTAACCAGTCGATCTGCAACTAAGACGACGGGGAGACAGGATAGATTATGCCTAGATTGCTGGGAGATATTTCTATTGATTTGCCTAGCCTTGTAGGATTAAGAAATTGAAGAGCGAGGAGAGGAATTGTGAGAGTTGGTCTTAAGTCAAACCGAACCCGTAGCGACAACGCTTTTAATATTATGTTTTAGTTAGCAATTTATTTAATGCTTTTAATTTCCTGCGAGTAATTAGTTTCCTTAGTTTTAATCAATTATTTTGCCAATTTCTCTTTCGTTAACTCAAATATATATTAGGTCGTTAGTCTTGCTCTCTGTGGATTCGACCCTGCTTACCGCTAACTACAGTACTTAGGTTTAATTTTGTGACCGTGACGACTGGTCTAACAACTCCAGACTCCAGAAGGCAAAGACATCAGCAACAGTTGGAATGCAATCCATCTCAAGTGCTACTACTTCTAGGTGAACTCATTCGTTCAAGTGTTCGTTTCTTTTTGTTTTTATTTTTAAAAGGGATGAGTGGGCCTATCCACCTCCTTATAGACAGTCGGTTTAGGGCCCGAATTTAATGAAGTATTATTCAGAATTTCACATCGTCGGATCGACCTTGCTCGATCAAATTATATTTACACATTCGGATCGACCCTGCTTGATCCACAGACTTACACCTTTGGATCGACCTTGCTTGATCCATGGATTTACGCCTTCGGATCGACCCTGCTCGATCCACTGATTTACACCTTCAGATTGACCCTGCTCCATCCACGGATTTACACCTTCGGATCGACCCTGCTCGATCCACAGATTTATGCCTTCGGATCGACCCTGCTCGATCCATGGATTTACGCCTTCGGATTGACCCCACTCGATCCATAGATTACACCTTCGGATCGACCCTGCTCGATCCACGAAATAACACCTTCGGATTGACCTTGCTCAATCCACGGAATTACACCCTCGGATCGACCATACTCGATCCACAGAATTACACCTTCGGATCGGCTTGCTCGATCCACAGATTTACACCTTCGACCGACCCTGCCCGGTTCATGGAGCTACCGATCCAGACAGTCAGACCGAGTGAAGGGTTTCTTACACCTCAAAACCGATAAGTCATCGACCCAGCCTAGCAAAGTCTACACGACTTAGCCACTGGGCCGCCCCAAAGTCATAGCACAAGCATAAGAGTTCAATTCCTAGTGCATCTACGAACAAAGATTGCAATCAACAACTCATTCACTCATCAGGAAAACATCAAAAACATAATAGCAGGTTTTAACATATAAACAGCCTCAGGCGGCTCATTTCAAAAATACAATAAAAGGCATACACGCCAAGAAAGGGAATCGCAAGCCCTAAAATACATGAGCAAAACAGAAATAAAGCTAAGTGTCGTCGATGCAAGCCGTCTCTCCCATCTCTGACTCGGTCACTCCATCGCCAGCACCAGTACCTGTCCCTGCAGCCTGGTCGCTGACATCCCTAGTAACCGATGGTCCCAGCTAACTAGCAAAGTCGAGTATCTACTCATCAATTTGCTCCTCCGCATGCCCAGCCCCCTCCTCCAGCATCTCCTGAATGAGCTGGATGTCCTCATCCGGATTCCAGTGAGAATTGTTCACGACCTTATACTCGAGCATAAGCTCCCCTTGGGCCCTAATAATGGCATTATCAGCAATGGTGAGGCATTGCTCCTTGGGGACTTAATCTTTGCAGTCTTCTCGGCTAACTCTCTCTTCAGCTTCTCCAACTCACCCTCGGCCGCCTTCAGATGCTGCTGGCTCTCTTGCTTGGCCTTCTGGGCTGCCGCCTCCCTCTGGCGCAAACTGGTGTTCACCTTGGACACATCCTGTATCTTCTTCTCCTACACCACTATGGATTTCCTCAGATGCAGACTGCTCGTGAATGCCTGTACAACAAAACATTGTCATCAGTACAATCGTGATGAACAAAATAAAATAAAACTCCTGCCCTACCTGGAAAGCGCAGGATACCCCCTAGTCAGCGGCCGCGATCGCCCCTATCTAGTTCAAACGGGTCTCGTCAACCGGGAATAAGAAGGAGTCAGCCAATTTGCTCATAAAAACTGTGTCAGAGTAGGTCGATGCAGAAGCCGAAATACGGAAGGTGATTGTCTCAGTCTTTTCATCCAAGATCGCTGTCTGGGATGACCCTACTTCGGTGGTGGGATGACGGCTCGGCGGTGTCACCACTACATCCTTCGCTCTCATATCCTCTTTGGCTGAGGTTTCCCTCTTCCTCTTCTCCCGATGCCAAGCGATGGACTCACTCGCACTGGGGACGGTCAGCTTCTTCATCAGTGTCTCTGCAAGTGCAAACTCTCCAATGATTAGTGGGTTCAGCCGGGACTCACCATAAATGGTATGATTACAGTACCGAGTCAGAAGTACATCCCAAGTCTGCTTCAACGAAGGGAAAGGAATACCTCGCTGAATCGCCTCTACTCCAGCCCAAAAATGGCTAGTCCTGAAGTTGGCCTCTGCCAATACTACTCGCCAATCCTTTTACACCTTCGAAATGGCTAGCACCTTTTGGGTCTGCATGTCCAAACCGTCTCTGCTCTACTCGGCCAGATTGTACTCAAGCTCTGCAAGCAAAAAACACAATAAGATTTAGTAATCAAAGTACAAAGAAAGACAAAGGTTCTCACCAGTAGCTCGCCAACTGCTCGGAATATCGCCCTGGCCTTTCTCCCCAAAGATAGTCTGACCTTGCACAAAGAAGTACCGATCTTTCTAGTTCTTGTCACTGGACCGGAGGTCGGTCACCAGGTGAGACCGATCATGCCTGAGGTTAATCAGATATCGACCCTTCTCTTTGTCGTTCTCCTTTAGAAAATACGAGTACAACAGCTCATGCAGCCCAAACATCACCTGGTTCCGCACACATAGATCCTCCAGTGCCATAAGCAACCTCCAACCGTTCGACATGATCTGCGATAGGGCAATCATGAAGTGGTTCAGCACCTCCTAGACGAGGCGAGGAATAGGCAACCTTAGCCCATCGTGAAACCACTTCTCATAAACACTAACCCAGCCTTTTGCCTCCCAATCAACCAGCTCGTACGACTGTGGTGCCCAGATCTCCACCTTACCCAGAATGTGATACATAGTCCAGATTTGCCACACGTCGCTATCCTTGAGCACGGGCGGATAATCCCTAGCCAAGATCCCATTACCTTATTGGCTTGGCTCCTCCTTAGAGCTACTACTGGACGAGGGTGAACTACCAACACCTTTGGAGTCTTCCCCACTTTCCCCATACCTGCCCAAATGACTCGGACCAGTAGCACTAGTCCCTGGGGCAACTATACTAACACCGGTCGGTACACCCATCGGAATGGAGCCCTCGGGCATCATCACTATGGTCGGGGCACATTCATACTCATTCCCAACATCCGCCCCAACCCCGCTTGGATTACTCGATTCCGAATCTGACATCTTAGCCCGTCCAACCTACCCGACCAATCGATTGTTCTTGATAACTTAACCTCCCAAAATCCTAAGTGTCGGACCACCACTCACCCTGTACATCCAACCAAACAACAAGACAAGAACCCCAGTTATTGCTCACCCTTCAGCACCGACTGACCTATCCCTACTAACCACCTGTCAACTTAAGGGAACCTAGAACACTAATCGTCCCTCGCCACTAACCGACCTATTCCCGTTGACAAACTCAAAACTTTCGAGACCCTAGGACACTAATCAGCCCTCACTACAAACCGACCGAGTTGAAGACTCAACACTACTTTCGCTCGTCCCAAGAGACTGACCAACGCTCCAGCTCACCGTTCCCGTGAGTCCACTTGCCCTAAGTCACCAACCCACCAATTCAAACACTAAAACTGCCTACTCGATCTGGATGACCGACCCCTAGTTCAAGTCCATTTCGCACGACCCCCTTCCACTTGGTCGGATGGACCGGATGACCTACCTATCCACTTAACCTGAGTCCAACCTCACTTGATTTGGTCAGGCAGACTGACCGAGCCGAATCAAGGCAATACTTAAATCGTTTTGTTTTCTCGGTTTCGTCCAAAACATTCGAAAATACCCAGAAACAGACCAAATCGCCGGAAACCCACCAGAAAATCCCAAAATTCACGCCTATTCTAAAAATCTGTAATCTAAACAACTCAAAGCCCACTCGAAATCCCCCGAAACTTCAAAAAATCTCAGCCTCTCTCCCAAAACCTCCGTAAAAACAAGCAAACAAGCAAAACAAACAAAAATTCAGCCTAAGGAAATAGTGTTTACCATAAACGATCCCGGAAACTGCAAAAGGAAAACCACCGCTTCTCAAGAAACTGGAACAAAAAAGAAGAAAAGAAAAGGAAAGGAAAAAAGTTTGCAGAAAATGGAGGAAAAACGCGAATGGGAGACGAACAGTCTGCCCCCTCGTTTTTATAAGAAAAATCTAACGGAAGTAGACACGTGGCAGCCCGCGATTGGCCAAAGTTCAGAGCAACACCACCGTACACGTGACAGGGATCCATGACACCTAGGAAAACCACAGCACTGTACGGAAGCTATGCTCAACCGCACTCTCTTCCTAACTGATTCAGCATGCGACTACCGAAACAAACCCAACACTCCTGTGTCACGTGCCGAGGAGACTCCCGACTGGTCAGCTAGCTTGGAACACTCTGGCTCGCGTTCCCCCTTGAGATGATCAAGGCAAGAAGCCTCACCCATTCGGTCTTCCATGGCGGACGAGTGGCAACCAAAGGTCAACCTTCGCACATAGTACTCGACCCTATGGCGTTTTATTAAGACAACCCCGTGGTATCACCCAAGCGTCTATCATACGGTTGAACAAACTAGCCGATTGAATCTCCTTCACTCGTTCACCCAAATACACAAACCGAACGCACCTTCATTCCTCTTTTTATTTACTCGACCTGGCATAGCGATCAAAACGCCCGCAAAGGCATGCCTATCCTTCCACTCGGCCGGACGCACCAAACGGATACATGCAACCCCGAAAGTTTCGTTATTAATTTCCTCCACTCGTTCACCCAAGTACACCGACTGAACGCACCTTCATTCCTCTTTATTTACTCAACCCGGCATAACGATCCAAACGCCCGTGGAGGCATGCTCATCCTTCCCCTCGGCCAGACGCACCAAACGGATATGTGCACCCAAAAGTTTCGTTATCATCTCATTCCACCGGTCCCTCACACCGATAGGTTGCACCCTTTTAAATCGGTTGCATACCCCGGCTCGGCAATGGATACCGAATGACCCTTGACCATAAATCGCCGGCATCGAACTAGTCAATTGCGCCAACAATCGGCTATCCGGGAAGGGCGACCGAACACGCCTCACTCATTTCCTACTCTCTGACTTAAGAAAACCTTAACTCAGAGAGTGGGGGGTAAACTGTTAGGGTCAAAATTTGTCCTAAGCCTAAATAGGGAAATGGGTCTGACAATGAGGAAAAGGTCAGGCCCAATCTCGATGTGGCCCAATCTCGATGTGGCCCAATCTAAAACTCACCGGATTAGGCCCAAGTGATACGAGGTACAATCGGCCCAAATCGTCCAGACACAAGCCTCCTAGTCCCAATTCACTTCCTGGATCTATGAACAAATTCAGAGCCCATGGTCATCTACAGATCACATTCCTATGCGAACATTGGTAAGGCAGTCCACTACCACCCCAACTCCCCCAAGGTCCGTGTCAGAGTCATACTTAGACTCCCTTTCACGCTAAGATAAGGGGATCAAAGGATATATCCCTAGAAGAAACAGATTGCTATGAGAACTCCCAATCCCACTAAGATTGGGAGACCAGACAGTCACTATTTAAACAGAGGTCAGCCCTCTCACAAGGCAGATTACACTACACCTACAGACCCCAGAGTTCTAGCTTGAGAACTTCACATCACAGCCGTAGTCACAGTCCCCGACTAGACTTCTAGTAATTTCTCTATTCCGTAGCCCTTACTAAATCAGCCTTTCAACCTTATTGACTTGAGCATCGGAGTGCCTACGGCAAACACCACCTTGGTGTTTTTTGTCGTTTCACGTGTGTTGCTTTACGTGTACAGGTACATCAGATCGCTAGTGGCCTCAACCTCACGGGATCAGTCCCCCATTCCGTACAGGTAGATTTTTACGTCTACAAAATGCATTTATAAAAAATGTGTAATATATATATATATGTGTGTGTGTGTGTGTGTGTGTGTGTGTGTGTGATGAATTTGTAGTCTATAATGTGTTTATTAAATTTAATGTTGTGTGTGTAAGTAATTTTTCATTTTTTTCTAAAAAGGGTGTTTGTGTCATATCATTGTAAATTTAACGATTAATTAACCTTTTTATTAAGTTAAAGGACTAAAACAATAGTATTTTGAAATAAGAAGAACCAGAACTCAAGTATCTGAAACCATTAATAAATGAAAATTACATTCCAACACAGCATAGCAAATCTTCTTTTAAGATATAAATAATTTGTAGTAGATTGTTTCCGGAATGTTTGAATGTTGGAGTTGCTGAACTCCCTAACTCATTGCAAAAGAGTTCCATTTGAATAGCAAAAACTCAGACTCTCAAGGAGCTAACTTCTGTTACAGATGCAGTGTTGTACATATTTTCTATCCTGTTTTTCAGTAGAGGTACCTTTTGGCTGGATGAATTTGAATTCCATAGGGCATCGTGATGATCGATAGTATTTTCTTCTGTAAGGTTTCCCCACATCACAAAATAAAATCCTACTACAATTATAACTGCTCCAATCAAACTGCAACAAGTTTTTAATTGGGTTTCAGGAGCAAGATAAGAAGCAGTATGAGTAAAAGGGTACAAGGCAATTGAAATGAAATTGGTCAATTATACCTTCCAAGACAAAGAGGCTCTCCCAGGAAGATGATATCCATGACAATAGAGAAGACAATAGCCAAGGGCTTGAACATCGAGACATGGAGAGGTCCAATACTTGACAGGCACCATGTCACCAAACAAACTCGAAGCCCAGACCCAATTATCGCCTGCATATTAAAAATAACCGATTCAATCATTATGTTAGCTTTCTAAAATATTGAAACTAAAAAAAAAAAAAAGGAAGAATTTGGTATATGCTTACTCAGTACAAGATAACGATCAATCCCATATCAAGTCTTAGCTTCCAAGCACTTGTGTCCTTAACAAGAATCAGAGAAAATACTATAGATATGATGGCAGTAAAGAAGGATTGGTAAGACACAATAATTAGCACTGATGGGTACTTTCTGATTAATGCCTGCTAAAATTTCAAATGTAAAGTCATTAATTATTATCCTTTTTAATTATTTTCGAGCTTTGTTAAAGTGTAGAGGATCGATCTTACCTGTAAAATATACCATCCTAAAATCAGAAAAGCATCAATTGCTAGGAAAATTCCTATATATGAACTTTGGATCATATAAGTAATCAGTTTCTGTAAACTTTAGATCTTCTCTTCTTTTTCTTCTTCTTTTCTTGAGGGTGGGGGTTGTGGGCTTTGCATAAGAACTTGCAATGTGGCAATAGGTTACTTTTTTTTTTTTTTTTTTNAATGACTATTAATAATCTGCCTACCTCTCCCTAAATTCACAGCCCTTTTTATACTAATTCCTTAGATGAATTATTCCTTCCACTAACCACTTTGAATGTGATGAAACTCCCTACCAATTTCACACAAAACCAGCAACACAATAGGCAAACAATGCAGAAAAAGGGGCAATGCAATTCTGGAAATAAATCTGTAATGTATTAATTGAATGTAAATGACAATTGTAAGAACAAATATCAACAAGTGTAAAGTAACAGATAGTCCCAACAATTCGAGAAGCTATGAACCTCCCTTAATGACTATTAATAATCTACCTACCTCTCCCTAAATTCACATCCCTTTTTATACTAATTCCTTTGATGAATTATTCCTTCCACTAACCACTTGATTCTTCACACGCGAATAACACCTAACCAACCCCCACTAACACACAATGCACATATTGATACACCTTCTTCATGGGAGATCTATCAATCCCTCCCGCACCGTACCCCACCGCACCCTACCCCACCGAAGAACCACCTTGTCCTCAACGTAGAATTCAGGGAACTATAGCTTGATCATGTCGTACACCTCCCAAGTAGCTTCAAAAGGGGTTAGGTCTCTCCATTTAATAAGGACTTCTTGAGAGCCATCCATTAACGCGTAGATTGCCATCACTGATTTTGGTTGCACTAGAAGCTTTATGTCCTCAGTGAGAAAAGATGGGAGAGGTTGGATAGGAACTGAGCTGTGTAGGTTGCGTTTAAGCTAAGATATGAAAAAGACGGGATGAATTTTAGCTGTTAGCGGTAGCTCCAGTTTGTAGGCAACTTATCCAATCTTCTCTAAAATGGTAAAAGGTCCAAAAAAGGGAGGACTTAGCTTCTCATTGAGTTTGGTGGCCAATGATTTAAATAGGTATGGTTATAGCTTTAGAAACACTTGATCCCCTGGCTGAAAAGTGACATCCCGTTGGTGTACATTGACATTTGTCTTCATGTAGCCCTGGGCGATAGTTAAATTATGTTTCAGCTCATCCAAAATGGAATTACGTTTTGCCCTTTGCTAGTTCACCTCTTCGACCAATGATGAGCAGTCTATGAAGCGAAGAAGAGTGGAGGGATCCCTTCCATATAGTGCTTTGAATGGTGTCATTTTGGTTGAACTGTGGTAAGTGGTGTTGTACCAAAATTCTACTCAGACCAACCACCATGGCCACTGCTTGGGTTGAGTGCTGCAAAAACATCATAGATAAGCTTCCAAACATAGATTGCTGACCTCCGTTTCGGTCAGAGGGTGATATGCGGAGCTAAACTTCAGTTTGGTGTCTACGACCTTAAAAAGTTCTTACCAAAATCGATTGATAAACACCTTGCCTCAGTCAAATACAATCGACTTTAGGAAGCCATGAAGTTTCACAATTTCTAAAACAAAGAGAGCAACCACATTCTTTGCATTATAGGGGTGACACAGGGGAAGGAAGTGACTATATTTAGTGAATACGTCCACTACCACCATGATCGTGTCCTATTCTTTGGGTTGGGGTAACCCATACTAACATCCTTAAACACCTGGGTGGGAATGGGTAAAGGTTGGAGTAGCCCTGCTAGATTTAGGGATGATTGTTTATTCAATTGACAAATAGAGCATTTTTGCACATACTCTTGTACATCCCTCTTAATCCCTTCCCAAAACACTATGTTTATCAACCTCTTATAGGTTTTGAAAAAACCGAAGTGTCCACCTCCTGGATTGTAGTGGAATTTATCTAACAACTTAGGAATAAACTTAGAGGATTTTGGTAAGACCAACCTATTCCTATAGAGTAGACAGCCACGACGAAGGTTATATTTTGGTAGACTACTAGGGTCAAACAGAAGGAAATCCACTTTTGTTGCTCATGTGTCTTCATTCTTTGATCTTTCAAAAATTGCAGACTTCATTGGTCAGTTTTGGTAATGAATTTATGCCTGATAAGGTAGTGGCTACATTTGTAAACAACGAATATGATTGCCATAAGTTCCCTTTCATACACCGACTTTTGCCTTGACTGATTAGAAAATGCTTTGCTAAGGAAACTAATTGGGCGCCGATTTTGAAGCAGTAGAACTCCCAATCCTTGCCCCAAGGCATCCGTGTGGACCTCAAATGGTAGGCTGAAATCTGAGACAACCAAGATAGGAACTGATGTCATGGCAGTTTTCAGTGCCACAAAAGCTTGTTGGGCTTGGTCACCCTATTCGAGTTAATCTTTTCGAAGCAATTGAGTCAATGGTTGAGCTATTAACCAGTAATCCTTTACAAGATGTCTGTAGTAGCTTGTCAACCCCAGGAAAACCCTCAAACTTTTGATGGTGTGTGGAATTGGCCATGATAACATTGATTCGATCTTCGCAGGATTAGCGTATACCCCATTAGAGGAAATCAGATGACCTAAGTACTCTAACTTCTGCTATGCAAATAGACACTTCTTGTAGTTAACTACTAGCTCATTCTCCATACGGATTTGAAAGACATGTCTCATATGATCAAGATGAGTCTCTTGGTTAGGACTGTAAATCAATATGTCGTTGAAAAATACCAATATGAACTTCCTCAAGACTAGTTTGAATATGGTATTCATTAAGGCTAAGAAGGTGGAGGGGGCATTAGTCAATCCAAATGGCATAACCAGGAACTCATAATGTCCCTCATGAGTCCTGAAGGCTGTTTTCGACAAATCTTCTTCTCTTACCCTAATCTGGTGACAACCAAACTTCAAATCCAATTTAGAAAATACTGTTGCCCCAACCAATTCATCCAACAGCTCGTCAATGGAAGGGATAGGAAACTTGTTTGGTATTGTAAGGTTGTTGAGGCACGATAATCGACACAAAAGCACCAGCTACCATCTTGTTTCTTTACCAATAACACCAGACTAGCGAAAGGGCTAGTGCTTGGTTGGATGATTCCTACCACCATCATCTCCCCAACTAATCTTTCTATCTCATTTTTTTGGGAATAGAAATATTTGTATGGTTTATAGGTTAGGAGGTTTGGCCTTGTCCTGGTGAACTATGACATGGTTAGTGGGTATTTTAAGAGCTGGTTTGTTAGGTTGTTCAAACAGGTGGTGAAACTCCTCTACAATGGAAGAAACTCTAGGTTCTACTGGTTCATTCTTTTCCTCAACTCTACTTTGTATGGAGTAAAACTCGACCACATACCCAGCCTCCCCACTCTGCAACGTCTTGAGCATCACTTTAAGTGAGACTACTGTCTAGACTAGGAGGGATCACCCTGCAACACCATCTTCTTCTCGTTACTGACAAAGCCATGGTCAAATTTTTCTAGTTAGAGCACATATCTCCCAGCGTGCTCAACCAAAAGATACCCAACACCACATCTCCACCCCCTAGATCAAATGGGAAGAAATTTTGCTTCAACTTAATCTCCTGAATTCTCATACTCACAATCTTGCAAATACCCCCCCTCTGACTGTAAATCCATTTCCTACCATGACCCCAAACAGCTTCCTCTTCTCAACTTCTAAACCCAACTTTAGCACCGGTTCATTCGAACTAAAGTTATGGGAAGCCCCACTATCCATTAGAATTATCACCTTTTCAGCTCAAATCAAACCTCTGAGCTTCAGAGTCTTGTCCGTTGTCATGCCCACAATAGAATTCATTGACAAGGCTAAGGGATTAATTACCAGCCGTGGCCGGTTCCGTGTCGGTTTCATTGATGGATTCTTCCTTCTGTAGTGCTTCCTCGTCGGTCACTAGTAGGATTTGTAGTAACTTGCCCTTGAATCTATAGTTGGCCCCAAATTTTTTGTCGCATCGAAAACATAACCCTCTATCCCTTTTGTATTGTATTTCGGCATCGCTCATTTGCCGAAAATTCTCACCTTGAAAGCTAGGAGTTGCCATCTCCGTTGACCTCTCTCTTCTATCGCCAAATCGATTTGGGGCAAAATTTTGCCCTAGATGTACTTCGTGGAAATGGACTCCATGTATTTGGGCTCCATGGATCCAGGTTTGGGGTGACCAGAGAATATTGATCCATTTAATGATTTTGGGCCTTAACCAGTCTGGATTTATTCCTACCAAAACCCAATTCTTCTCCTCCACACGATGGGCCTGATCCATTAGTGCGAATAGTGTAATGGGAGAGGTCAAACGCATTTCGGCCCTTATTCTCCTCTTTGAGTGCATTTGAAAATACTCCCATAACGATTTCTTCCCTTACCTCTCGCAAAGGCACAGCATGTGCCTCAAAGTTTTCTCTATACTTCTTAATTATGCCAATTTGCTTCAATGTCTCCAGCACTTTGTACGTCGACCCTTTGAAGGATGGCCTTAACCTCTCACCACGACAGCTTTAAAGGTTTCCCACGAACTGATTAGCACCCTCGATTCTACCCACTGATACCAGTTCAAGGCACGTCCCTCCATAAACACCGCCTAGCTTCCACTTTCTCTTATTCCTCATAATGATTGACCATAAAATACTGATTAGCTTTGACAGTCTAGCTATAAAGATCTTCTCCGTTGAACATCGACAACTCTAGTTTCTTACTAGGGCTGGTTAACGAATCGAGTCGCTCGCCGGCTTTGCTCGGCTTGAGTTTGGCTCGTTAACGGCTCAATTTGTTTGGTTTCAAGTTGGCTCGGCTCAGTTCGTGAGAGAGAATGAGCCGAGTTTGAGCCTGCCTCGACTTGGCTTGTTAGGCTTGCTAGTCGAGCCTGACTCGAATAAGTAGGGAATTTTTTGAAGCATGAGGGATTAAACTAAAATTTTCAAAACAAAAGGTTTTCAAAAATGACAAAGACCTTTGATTTTAAAATCGCTAAAAATGTCGACTCCAACTATTTGCCATAAAACCAAACCAAACCCAAAAATGGTCAACACAGTTTCTAGCTGTCTCTAGTGTGTTTCATCATCACCGTCAAAACCATATGCTTTGCCGGAGTGTTGTCGTAGACTTGCCGCCGTCAAACCCATCCACCCCTTCAACTCTCGCCGACACTTGGCCGCAACTTGTTTTCCTTTCTGTCTTCGCTGTGAAACCCATCTGCTTCACCATTGACCATCGTGTTGTCGTCGTTGACCATCCCAGTGTTGCCATGAAACCCATATAATTCTTTAAGGTATTAGGTATGTGAAGGGCAGTCTGCAGTAGGCTAATTTGTTTGTTTTAGACTTTTAAAGAAATTGTTAATGTGTTTGTAAGGTGTATGAGGCTTTAAGGAGGGTGTATGAGTGTGACATGTATGCTCCTAATAATTGCAGTAGGGCAGTCTTCATGGTTCAAATCCGCTACAGTAGCCTAGCTAGTTGGGGATTTGTTTGTTTTAAAGAAATCATTAATTTGGTTTTAAAGAAATTGTGCAGTAGACTGAATAGGCATTTAATTCTTCATGTCTTTTAAAGAAAAAATGGGGCATAAAACAACCTTAGTCATGATTCATGAACTTCAAGTCTTCAAGTTAAAGACTTCAACGGACCTCTTTAATTAGAATGGGGCATTTAATTCTTCAACCAACATCTTTAATGAAAATGAGGCATTGGAATCTGCCCTTAATTTTTTTTTTAAAAAAAATTGCTTTTTTTTTTTTTTCCGAATTGGCTCGCGAGTCGGTTTGAACTCGGCTCATTAAACCGGTTCTTGAGCCAAGCTTGAAATCCCTTCAATCCCTAACGAGCCGAGCCAAGAAATCAGAGGCTCGACTCGGCTTGTTTTTCCCTCCCATTTCACAAGCTGAGCTCGTTAAGCCGAAAACTTGGCTCCACTCGACTCGTGAACATCCATATTTCTTACTTGTCCTATCCTCCTTTGAGTTTTCGGTTTCCTTGGTCCGATCAACCACGCCGCTGTTTGAGTGCTCACCATGGCTCATCTTGCCTTTATTGCGACTCGTACTAGCCTCCCTTTCCTCCTTCAACCTCTTCCATTCTCGAAGCTTAAGGAGGTAACCTTTGATGCTTCCCAGTTCTTCCTTCACACTCCCCATTTCCGTCTCCACTCTTCCCATCTCCTTTTCTAATCCTCCATATACCTTTTGTTCCATTTTCGATTTAGTCATTACCCAAACAAGGCTTTGATACCAATTTGATGGAACTCCTTGCCAATTTCACACAAACCCAGTAACACAATAGGCAAAAAATGCAGAAAAAGGGGCAATGCAATTCTGGAAACAAATGTGTAATGTATTAATTGAATGTAAATGACAATCATAGGAACAAATATCAACAACTAGTGCAAAGTAACAGATAGTCCCAGCAATTCGAGGAGCTGGGGGCCTCTATTAATGACTATTAATGATTTGCCTACCTCTCCCTAGATTCACATCCCTTTTTATATTAATCCCTCAACTGAATTATTCCTTCCACTAACCACTTGATTCTTCACACGCGAATAACAACTAATCAAACCCCACTAACACACATGCACACTCACACTCTTTTACCCTTATGCCCTTTATATTGATACACCTTCTTCATGGGAGGTCTACCAGAATGGAAAAGGGAGAAGAAGAACCTGAAAATGATAGCAAGCAGGAAAGTGAATGCCGGAATCAAGTTGAGCATGGCAGTGCTGAGCATAGGAGAGCTATACTGCAGACCAACAAATCCGAAAATCTGGGCCAACACTCTGTATGAGGAAAAATATATAAACGAAGAATAATTAAGAAACAAGGGCGGATAATATTCATAATCTGAATTAATCAACACAAGCTTAAATATTTCAGAATGAAATATAACATATAAAGACCTTTTCACTTCACATGCAGTCAAACAAAATTTGAGTCAAAATCATTAAGATGTATGCAAGTTCAGAGTAATGAATGTTACCAACCCAGAAACTGAAAGCAAGAATAATTTGGAGAGAATGGAGAAGGTCATTGGAGGACACTCTGATCTGCACACATCAGAAGACAAAGAAAAACTTTTTAGTATGTATACTAGAAATTTGTACTATAGAAAATATAGAGATATAAAGACCTGTGAAATATGAGGGAACAAAGAACAAAAATGAAAGTGCAGAGGATCTGAGAATAGACAATAATGACATATTTGTCAGTCCCCTTAGACATAGCAGCTTTGATGACTTCCATATTGCTAACTTGAATAAAAATTACAGTCACCATTCCCAGAAAAGGCAATACAGCTCTTTTACTACACAGCGCCATTATCACCATTCACCACCTCTCTCTCCCTTACTCTCTTGCTCAAATAGACATTCCTGCAGTCCCAGACATGGATGTAGCTGAGCAATAATACGATAACAACTTATGTTTTCTTATTTACTTGGCAATATCTCCAAGATCATAGCCACGTTTGGGATGTACTGGTGTAATATAAAGTATATTAAGAAATTTGGATGATTTCGCAACTCACGTGAATAGAATACAAATTACAACTGTTGGCTGACTACATCTAGAGAATATATAACTAAATTACTCTAAGCTTTTGATTGTTTATTGGACAAGTTTAATCTGACAAGGGAAGGAATCATGTAATACAACTATACAAGTATACAACTTTTTTGTTCCCTTCAAAATTAGCATGTGTAATAGAGATATACATATATTTATAACTAATTTATTAATAAAATTATAAAAAAAAAAAAAAAACATATTTAAACTTACAATTACTAAAAACTATATTTAAAAAACCACTACATTTTTTCATGAATCAATTATTTTACTCTTTGTTATAGTGAAATAAAACCTATATGTGACCTTATCTTCTAGCTACGCTCTTGTTTGGTCAGGTTTTTTCTTTTTATGATCGGGGGTGTCTGGGTCAATTTATACGCACCTCAATTAATCTCTTGGGACCTTGGAACTACTAGTCGGATAAGAGTTCAAATGACCACTCTTATTAGCAGCCAATAAAGTTACGAATTTTAAAATAGATGATAGATGAAACTTAAAAATATTAATCCAAAGGATTTATATTACTGTTTATTTTAGAAATATTTACTTTTATATTTGGTGTTTTATAATTGTTTAGTACAATTGTAAACATATTATTTTACAAAGAATATTATAAATAAATATTACCCAATCAAATATACAACATTTTAAAATTTCATTGACGATTATATTTTTAATTGTAACTAGACCTCACCCCAATATTACATTCTTGGCTACCTCCCGGGCTACACAAAGTATTGATAGTTCTATGCACAAAAAGACCTAGTGTTCATATTATCTATCTTGTTTTGTAGTAAGGGGACCTTTTCACTGGATATTATGAAATTCTCAATCCGATACCCTTCAGTTGTGCTTTCTTCTTTCAGCTTTCCCCACATCACAGCGTAAAATCCCGCAACAATTATCACTGCTCCAATCAAACTGCAGGAGATTTCAAATTAAAAATAAGATGGAAAACTGAAATGAAATAATTAATCAACTATATATATATATACCCTCCCAGGCGAAGAGGTTCTGCCAGGAAGATGATATCCATGACAACAGAAAAGAGAATAGCCAAGGGCTTGAACATTGAGACATAGAGAGGGCCAGTCCTTGAAAGGCACCATGTCACCAAACCGAGTCGAAACCCAGTCCCAATAATTGCCTGCGAGAAAAATTACAAATGTATATTGTCAGAAATAAAGAACTCAATTAACTACAATATAATTAATTAATGCAAATACTTAAACTTCCATGGCTAAATGCCAAAATCTACAAGAGCTTTCACAGCTAGAGTAAAAAATAAACTAGAACTACACCATCTCAAACAACATAACTAAGCTTACCGAGTATAAAATAGCAATCAGTCCGATATCGAGTCTTAGCTTCCATGCAGTTAGGTCTGTAACTACAATGAGAGAATATGCCATGGACAGAATGGTATTGAACAAGAATAGGTATAACATTATGATAAAGAATGCTGGGAACTTTTTGAGGATTGATGCCTGCCCAGTTACAAAAGAAAAAAAAAAAAAGTAAATCATCATCTGGTTTTAGTTGCTCTTTTAGCTTTGTAGAAGTGCTAAGGGTCCAAGGCTAACCTGTAATATATACCATGCTGAATTGAGAAAAGCTTCAGCCGCCAGGAAAAGTCCTCCTAGGATCCAGCTTGACTGGAATTGATGAAGTGGTAAAAAAGAGGAAGAAAGCGTCTTTATAATTGGCGGCCTTTATAGAATGTAACAACAAATGCCCCTGCTATTGACACTAAGGTTCCCAAACACTTAGCTTGGCTGCTTTTGCTTCTCCTGTTTACCTTTTCTATCCTAAATTAATACCCATATAAAGTACTTCAAGTTCACAAAATATTCTTAAAACAATATTCCCATGGAGGAAAAGAAATATCTTGTTCATAAAGTTGTACTGAGCTAAACTATCTGTAAGGGGATCACATTCTGCCAACTGACATGATTGCTGGATTCATGCAATCAGGCAGCTTAGAATCTGATCTGTAAAGACAAATAAAAGAGAGAAGAACCTGAAAGTGATAGCAAGTAGGAAGGTAAAGGCTGGAATGAGGTTGACCATGGGGGTGCCTAGTGTAGGAGAGCTGTACTGTATGCCAACAAATCAGAAAATCTGTGCCGAAACCCTTCATGTAATCAATTAAGAAAAATGGTTAATAAAAGAAGGGGGAAATTTTTACAATCTGAATTTGCAACACAAGTCTAACATCTGAAATAGTTAAACATAAAAAGTTTCCCTTCACAGTTCCTAAGTCAAACAATTTTAACTCTTTATAATAAAAAAGAAGCCAAATTATAAAGTTAAAAACCCAAACACTGAAAGCAAGAAGAATTTGCAGAGAATGGAAGAGGTGAGTGGAGGACTCTCTGATCTGCCAACAACCAGAAAACAAAGAACGAGAAACAAGTAGTTTAGCTGAGGACTTCCAGTCACAAGTTCTTTGTATATAAATAACAATGTGTACTATAAAATGAAAAGAGGATAGAGAAATAGGACCTGTGAATTAAGAGGGAAGAAAGGAGAAAAAGGAGAGTGCAGAGGATATTTACATAGACAATTATGACATATTTGTTAACCCCGTTAGACATGGCCGTTTTGATTACTTCCATGTTGCTAACTTGAGCCAATATCACAGTAACCATTCCAAACTAGGTAATAGAGCTCTGCTATTGCATCGCTCCATTTCTGCCTCTCCCCCCTTCTCAATCTCATGCACTAAAATCCACAAACCACCCAGTCCCTGCAGACATGTATGGAAGTTAATTAATTAGCACCAAAAGAAACTATTTAATTATCTTGTTATCTTTACGTGGGAATTTATTTGTGGTGGTGGATCATCAGGGAATTATCATATCAAATGAATATTCCGCATTCATTTGTCGGATTATGGTCCCCACGTTAACTTGTCCAAAATTGTCAAGAAAAGAATAATGGCTACCCGGCTTCAGTGGTTGTATTCTTCTTTCTTTTTTCTTTAATCTGAACTACACTCTACAGGAATCTTGTAAATATAATAAATAATTTAGTTTTCTACTGTTATGTTGTGCACAATTTGATGTTAACAAATGAAACTTCATCGAATACGGATTATAGTATACCTGGATTGTGTTTGAGAGTAGAAATAAATCAATGGACGAGGACAAGTATGTATAGCCAAGATTAGTTTCAAAAATCAAAGTTGATAAATTTACAATAAAATATATACTGAAGTAATAAACATAAAAAATATACTTTTAAAAGTTATATATACCAAATTATCAATTTTATAATTGTCCTTGACGGTTTTTCATATTTTGAAAATATTATACAATTGCTTTATTGACAATTCCATCAAATATCTCTCTTTTAATATATGTAATAAGAAAATCATTTAACAATTAATCTCCCATTCGATTTTGTAGTTGATTTTTCATAATCTTTATCGCAGAAAATGCTCTTTCAACACTTGCAATTATAACAGGTATATATCAATGCTAATTTCACAAGTAAATAAACCATGTGATACACAACATAGTGGTAGACCCAGGATTTTTGTCTGGGGGGCCTCTGCGGCTCTATCATTGTTTGCCAAACAACTAGTGAAAACTTAAGAAAATCATCAAACCTTAAGTAAAGAAAATAATACAATATCAAGAACCTGAAAGAAAAGAATGTAATAATACAATACTTTTCTACTTAAATAAATCTATGAGAAGCAAAATTTTGAGTAAATGTGTTGAGTAAACCTTGAGCAAAACCTTCTTTTTATTTTTTAATTTTTGGCTTCCACATGAACCAAAACTTAAATCAAGTCAACATTGTGTTGACTTTTAATATGAATTAATAAAAAAAATGGGGAATTTTCTTGGTATAGACATAGATATTAACTCAAGTCTCTTTAATAATTTTGAGTAGCAGAACGGTGACGTTTAAAATGTAGCAAAGTGATGGGTGAAGGATGAAGAATAACGACCTTTAAAATATAATTAAGGTTTTAATTTGGGAAAGCAGGAACATTCTTAGGCACAAAACACAAAATAAACTCACAAGATCCATGTATTTTTTCCTCAAATTAGAATAAAAAACTCTAAAAAACAAGTATGATTCAACCTTAAAATAAACTAAATTGAAATAAGCAATACAATCCCTAAAACTGATAAAACAGAAAACGAAGCTAATTATGGTACTTTGAGTAGTGAAAGCTTTAACAAATTTAGTTTTCAAAAGTTTTAAGAGCGAATAGCGTGAGAAAGAGAAAGAGAGACAAAGAGAGTAAAGAATTTTAGGTATAAAATCATAAAAAACAGGTGGAGCCGTGATGTGAGACTAGAATATATATATTAATAGCATGTTTTTTGTGGGCCTGGACATATGTACAATAGTGGTCATTTTCAAAAAAAACTGAGGGTAACCCTGGATATATATATTAATAGCAATTTTTGGTGGACCTATATATTAGTAATTTTTTTTTTTTTTTAAAATTTGAGGGTAGGCCTAGGGGTTGGATCCGCCCCTGACACCATGTTCTTCTTTGTTTGAACCAACTTTTCAACAAGAGCACCAATTCCATTTAATGTCAAAAAATCATTATCAGAGGACATATCAAGAATATAATTATCCAATTGATTGTCTAGTAACACAAACTCTATTGGTGAAAAGTTAGATGGATAAAACTGAGCAAGATGGATCAACTTCTTTTTGTCAAAAGGAGAAAATGAATCATTTGGACTTAAACATGCCACAGAAAGAAGCAACTCTATATTCAACCCATTTAAACAACTGTTAAGATAATATGAGAGAAAATGTGAAGAAATGAAAAAGAGTGAAAAGTTAAAAAAGTGTTAATTAATAATTCATTTTTTAGAGTTAACATGAATTTAAGTGGGGTCAAAATTATAAATTCCATTAAACATAAAGATTTTTTTTTATTTTTTTAAAAAGTTAGTTGAACCCACATGTTTGTATGTGGTTACGTGTTAGTGTATAGCGGACTTAGTTTGGATCTATTTCGTTGTGCCTAAAAAATCGCACTGATGTCAACACCAACAATCAAAATTCAGGAAGACTTTGTGTCATCTAGGAGCTACCACATCACCCCAAGACAGAAGAGTTATGATTGTCACCAACCCAGCAGATTCAAGTTTTGTCTATGAGTGGATGAGGACCACACACTTGTCTCAACTTTATCAAAATAAAAAGATAAGGATTAAGGAGTGGTCCCTACATGTCATGACAACTTGCAGAAGCACTCATTACATTAACCTAAAAGGTGTATAAATGAGCACCTCTCTTCACAAAAAGAGGAGGTTGGGCATATGAGAGCTAGACATAGATTTGAGTTTCATTATTTCTCTCTGTAAAGCAAAATATTTCTTCATCTTTGTATGCCTTACGGGCAATATCATAAAAATAGTCAGAGAATAATAAAATAACATTGGATGTAGGATTTGCTTTAAGCATTTGAACCACTATAAAAACCTCTCTTGTCAGTCTATTATTTATGTTTCTGAAACATATGTAATCTTAGTATCATATTCAAATCTCATGGATCGATCACGTGTAATTTCTAAGACTCTCTTAGCACTTTGCATGTGCGAGTCGTTGATGTCCAAAATCAAGCATTAACAGTTTGGTGGCCCATGCAGGTCTCAAACCTGCATCAGAGTTCTCCGATCGCGAGGCCAGATCGCTGATGGCACGCTCAGATCGTCTTGATCTTCAGCTTCAGATCACTGATCTTCAGCTTCAGATCGCGTGGCTCAAATCACTAATCGCATGCTCAGATCGCCGATCTGTGATCGAAGAGTTAAAGATCAGCAATCTTCAGCTTCAGATTGCTGATCTTTAACTCTCCGATCGCGTGGTCAGATCACTGATCGCATGCTCAGATCGTCTTAATCTTCAGCTTTAGATCGCTGATCTTTAGCTTCAGAACGCGTGGCTCAGATTGCTGATCGCACGCTCAGATCGCTGATCTTTAGCTCTTCGATTGCGTGGGCAGATCACTGATCGCACGCTCAGATCGTCTTGATCTTCAGCTTTAGATCGCTGATCTTTGCCATCAGATTGAGTGGCCAAATCACTGATCTTCAGCTTTAGACTGTTGATCTTTAGCTTTCCAATCGTGTGGCCAGATCGCTGATTGCACACTTAGATCATCTTGAACTTCAGCTTCAGATCGCGTGGCTAGATCGCTGATTGCACGTTTAGATCCTCTTGATCTTCAGCTTCAGATCGCTGATCTTTAGCTCTCTGATCGCGTGGCCAGATTGTTGATCGCACGCTCAGATCGTCTTGATCTTCAGCTTTAGATTGCTGATCTTTAGCTTCAGATCGCGTGGCCAGATCGCCAATCTCACGTTCAGATCCTCTTAATCTTCAACTTCAGATCGCTGATCTTTAGCTCTTTGATCACGTGGCCAGATCGCTGATCGCACGCTCAGATCATCTTGATTTTCAACTTCAGATCGCTGATCTTTAGCTCTCTAATCGCGTGGCCAGATCGCTGATCGCACGTTCAAATCGTCTTGATCTTCAGCTTTAGATCGCTGATCTTTAGCTTTAGATCGTTGATCTTTAGCTTTAGATCGCGTGGCTAGATCACTAATCGCACGCTTAGATCGTTGATCTCGAGTTCTTAGATCAAGCTTTGCGCTTTCTGATCGAACTACTTGTGTTCTCAAATTTCGTGCTTTCTGATCGAATTCCTTTCGCTCTTTCTGATCGAGCTCTTTATGCTCTCTGATCGAGCTCCTTATGTTCTCTGATTGAGCTCATAAGCTCACTCGTTTACTTGAGATTGTGTGCATTAGATCGTTTAGATCGCATGCCTCAGACTTTCAGGTCGAGCTCCTATTAGATCGCGATCAGCTCCTAGCTCTCAAATCGCGATCAACTCTTAGCTCTGATATTGCAAACAACCTCAAGTCATGTTCTCAACTCTTAGATCGCGATCAATTCTTAGTTCTCAGATCGCGACTAGCTGCCAGCGTTAGAAAAAACGTGTAGAAAACTCAAAACAGCCCCGAAACATGCAGAAATGGTGGATTTTGGCTGGAAAATGGCCCCAATCAGGTTCTCCGATTGCTATGACATAGAGCTCAGAACAAGCTTTCCGTGAATATCTTACGGGCTCCAAAGCTCCTCCTAGATCAAAAGTTATGGTTGAAGTTGGCTTATCCGTTTAAGGCCTCTAAGCCGTGCGTTTAGGTTTCTGACATTAGCTCCCTCTAGCAATTCATCTACTGTACATTTCATGTCAGTTATCAGATCGCGTTCAGCTTTGGATCGCTTCAAGCTCTCAGATCACAATCCTAGCTCTCAGCACCCGATCGCACTAAGCATAGTTCAAGCTCTTCAATTCGAGACTACAACCTATAGTGCGACAACCATTCAAATCTTAGACATGAGTTTTTGAAGTGCAATTACACACTCCAAAAACTGGGGGGTTTCTGTTGTGCCTAAAAAATTGCACTGATGTCAGCACCAATCAATCAGAGTTCAGGAAGGTTTTGTGTCGTCCAGGAGCTGCCACATCGCCCCAAGACAGAAGAGATATGGCTGTCACCAACCCAGTAGATTCAAGTTTTGTCTATGAGTGGATGAGGATCACACACTTGTCTCAACTTTATCAAAATAAAAAGATAAGGATTAAGGAGTAGTCCCCACGTGTCATGACAACTTGTAGAAGTACTCATTACATTGACCTAAAAGGTGTATAAATGAGCACATCTCTTCACGAAAAGAGGAGGTTGGGCATATGAGAGCTAGACATAGATTTGAGCTTCATTATTTCTCTTTGTAAAGTAAGGTATTTCTTTATCTTTGTATGCTTTACGGGCAATATCATAAAAATAGTCAGAGAATAATAAAATAACAGTAGATATAGGATTTGCTTTAAGCGTTTGAACCACTATAAAAACATCTCTTGTTAGTCTATTATTTATGTTTCTGCAACATATATAATCTCAGTACCATATTCAAATCTCATGGATCGATCACGTGTAATTTCTAAGACTCTCTTAGCACTTTGCACGTGCCAGTCGTTGTCCAAAATCAAGCATCAACATATTTGTACCCAATTGTATACGTAAAACTAAGGAAATAAATGAGTTGGATAGCTGTTGCAGGTGAGAAAGTGTATAAATTCTTTTTTTCTTATAATGGAAGATGTGATTATTTGAATTTAATTCAAATTTTGTTTTAAACCATATGGAAATGGAACAAGTCCTGGCTTTTCTTCCTTTAATATACCCGACAGTGAGCCCAAAAACGATGCCCAGCAGTTTGCGGCGGCTTCGGCTGGTGTTTGGTGAGGGATAAATAAATGGACTTGTTATCTATTTCAAAAAGGCCCAACCACAACCTATCTTGGACCTAAGCCTTTCTCGTCCACTTCGAGTAATATAGTGGCTTGGTGGATCTATTTCTCCTTAAGCGCAGGTTGATGGGTTTTTAAGTAATTAACCAAAAGTTTAGGGGCCTATAGTTAGCCAAAATTTCAAACCCTATACCCATATAATCACCAAATGCCGTTTTCCTGAAATTATCCTCATATATAAGCAAAATTTTCTTCAGTCTTCTACAATTTAAAAGAAAAAAAACGGCTAGAAGCTGATTTTTATTTTTTATTTTTTTCTCTCTTATTACATTAATCATGGTATAAATTTGATTACAGTGAGTACTTTGATTGCATTTTGATTGATTTTTGGTCAATGGTGGTAATGAAGTTAACTGCGACACTTTGAAGGAAATTGTTAGATTTTTGAGTTTTTGTAAGATTTCTATGTTTAAGTTAGGGTTTTTGGATTTTAAATTTCTAAGGTTTTCGGGTTAATGTGATTATTGTTATGGAAGTTGTTTTTATGAATGTTGTGAGTGTTGGTGGTGTGGATGTTGTTGTGTTTGATGCGAATAGAATCATATTGGTTTGTTTGTATTCAAATTTGAATTGTGACGTGAGAAAATACGCCAATTGGGAGTTGACATAATTGTTTATGTCTATTGGTTTAAAAATATGCCAATTGGGGAATTTCTTGTAAAGTTTCACAGTTGACATAATTTTTTACACGAACTGGTTTAAAAATACGCTAACTGATTTAAAGTGTAAAATTTGCCTTTCTTTGTTAGCATAAATGCTATTAGTGTGAAATATTTTATCCATTGGCATATTAAATTATGCCAACCAGGAAAGGGTGAATAACAAGAGACAATCATTTTAAGTTAACATAAAAAGTGAAAAATTGCAAGAATATAATGATTTTAAGTTAAAGATCAATCTTCTTACTTGAATGTAGTGGTTTTACTTGCTTGATATTGTGTTTTTTGTGTGAGAGGTTGCAAATGAAAGTTTGAAAATGATATTTAACTAAGAAGTTGGTTACATTGGTGTTTGAAATTTTGGTTAATTACTATAGACCTGAAAAATTTAGTTATTTTAATTAAAAACCCCGTGATCTTAAGAGAAATCCAAAATATTGTAATACTTTCACTTTAGAGTGATGCCATTGGCCCTCCATATTTTATATTAGTCGACCATTGTTTCTGAATTAGTTAAAATATTATCCTTTTATGAAAATTACTAAAAGAGGTATAAATTCTTTCTATTAGCTTTCCACATGTTAACCTGGTATTAAACACCCTAATTCTAGTTCTAGTCTAGTTCTTTTTTCCTCATACAAGAGAAAAATAGTTTTATGAAAAACAAGTAAGTGTTAAAATCTTTGGTTTTTCGAATTTTCTTCAATTTTCTATTAATCTACACTTCTTTGAAAACAAACTAATTATTTGCTTAATATCAATAGTATGCTATTCTTACCAAGTTCCTAAAAGAATTTCATTTTTTTTTTTAGTGATCAAGGGTGTTTAAGTCAACTTATGCACACCTCAACTATCCCTTGGAGCCCTAAAATGAATGATCGGGTAAAACCTTTAGGTAACCCTATTAGTGCCTGGGGGAACTCGAATAGGAACCCATGTTGGATCCTTTGCTCTTTTTTTTTTTTTTTTTTTTTTTTTTTTTTTTTTTTTTTTTTCAAGTTCTATAAAAAAGTAAAAGGTTGATATTGTGAGATATAGATGAAGAGTATATAAATAAGAAGCTATAAGATGTGGAGTGAAAATTAAATATAAAGGTTACATGGGAAGACAAAACACATTGAATTAGATGTAACATTCATAAGGGATATGTTTGCAGAGAAGCAACTTCAGATCAGAACTCTGCTTCTTCAAAATCTGTGTTTACATTTTCTCATAAATTAGTAATCATAAATGAATATTGCCTTCAACAAATTCCCTTCTTCACGCAAAAGTTCTATATTTGCATGCTTTATTTTGCAGGAGAGAACTTTTTGAGAGGAGACTTAATAAAGCTACAAATTTCATTGTCATCCACCATAAGCTTCTCTTGTGCTTGGCCCCAAATCACAGCATAAAAGCCAAGAGCTATTGTAGCTGCTCCAACCAAACTGCAAAACCATTCAAATAATACAACCATATTCTTCTCTTGTCATATTTAAGACTCTTTAAAGAATTACTACATAAATATGCATAGAGAATTAAATAAATTATACCTTCCAAGATAAATGGTATCCCCCAGGAATGCAACTCCAGACACAATTGCAATGACCATTCCAAGTGGCTTAAACATGGAAACATAGACTGGTCCCTTCTTCTTTAATGCCCATGTATGAAGTACGGATCGAAGTGATAACGCAAAAGCTGCCTAGAGATTAAGTAGCAGCATCCAGTTAGTTCAATATTTAACAAACCGTTTTAAACGTGGAACAGAAGCACAAATCCTAGCTACAATTAAGCAAAGGTTCTTCTCCACACTTACCGAATACCCAATTGCCATCAAATTGATATTAGGCTTCAGTCTCCAAGCATTTGCATCTTTCTCTGCTACCAGGGAGACTATGGCAGACAGAATGCTTACAAAGATGCAGCAAATGAGTGTTACCATCAGCTCGGCGGGGTAGTCCCTAATAATCCATGTCTGAATATTTGGAAAGTAAAACAACATATTTGGTTAATTCCCTTGGACTGGTGCTTGAACTTTGAATATTTTAAATAGGTGTACCTGGACAATGTAGTACGATGCCAGAATAACACTGTGAAGTGCGAGAAAAAAGCCTCCTAGAACCCAATTTGATTGAGATGATAGCATAATTTCCTTAAGTAACTTATTAGTTGATGGAGCAACTGTAATGGGCAAACCTTTGTATAGAGTCACAATTAGTGCCCCTGTCATCAAAACCAAAGTTCCAATGGACTTGGCTTGACTGCTTTGAACTCTTAGGTCCAGGTTTTCCATCCTGAAAACTTCCAATATTTGATATTAGTCCAGTTAATAATTAATTATTAAAAATATTGGAAGTTTTAATTCATAATATAGATCCATTATTAAAATGTTATACACATTGAATGGAAAATAATTTATCTATTGGACATTTTCCAGAAAGAAGCTAAGGTAGTAGTTTGTCCTATCTAATTGGAAAATGACATTCTGGTCCATCAAGGAAAATCTGGAAAGCCTATTTGGTGGTGCCCCTGGAGGTTTCCTTCGGCCAGGACAAGGTGTTTCTCATCTGACACAGAATTATTTGGTTGTAGTTTCCATTTTCATTTCACCACTGTGTTAGAATTTGTCCATGTCTCTTTTACTGATATTTTACGAAGTTTCAACCCTTTGTTTTGACATGTTTGAGTATATGATGGACATTAACATGTAGTGCTAATGTTAATTGACCCATATCTTGGTGATTGAGAGGGAAAGTTTACCAACCAATTCTAAATTTTGATAATCAACTTGACATTGATTAAACGCACCCAACTTGTCTTTTATTAGAAAAGTCTTCCATACTGGGCAGGTGAATTGATGAATGCATGTTATGTATGCATCATTTTTTCTTTCATCATCCTTAAGAATCAGCGTAATTAGTGTTTTTTTAAGATATTGATTTACATATTATAGAATTTTATTAGCTTCATGCAGGAATAAATTGTATGTTTTGGTAACTTTATTAGTAAATTTGAGAACTCAAATTTGACCTTCCCTGACAGGAGAGATTTGAATAGAGAAAGGAGAGGGCACCTGGAGATTATGGCAAGTATGAAGGTAAAGCCTGGAGTTAAATCGATCATAGCCGATGCCAGAGTTGGAGAGCTATACTCTATCCCAATATAGTGAAACATCTGCCCGCAGCAACTACAAGAACAATACTCATAAATTAACACACAAATACGCATGTTCCTGTAATGAGATTACAATATTATGATCGTTAACATCCCTGTGTTAATTAAGAAACCTGTACCTGACCAGGCTAAGGATGAAGATTCTATATACTATGGAACACGTGAGCTGGGGACGACTTCGTTGTCTGCTAAACGAGAAGAAAGGTAAAGAAACTATAAGATGTTGTATGTTGAGCTAGAATTGAGTTGAAGAAGATGAGTACTTACCTATAGAAGATGAAGGAACAAGGAACAAGGAAGAAGATGGCAAGGATATTAGAGTAGACAACAAGGACAAAGTGACTCATGCCACCGCTCATGGCTGCCTTAGTGACGGTGTTTAAACCTACATCCAAGAACTCTAACATCACCATAACTTCTGTTACGCTTGGACTCCACATTTATTGCTCTTTGTGAGGGACGAGCGAGTGTTATGTGATGCTCTTGTGCCAACAACAAAGCACTCCGCAATCAGGGACGGATTTCAATCCCAGAGATCTATGGGAAATTTTGTGCCATGCCTTATAGACGTGGATGCTTAAAATGGTTGGCTGATACTACACAATTAATGTAGGGAAGATGAAGACAATTTGCTACATAATAATTTTTTTTTTCCCTGTTTTGGAGAACTTTCGTTTATCTCTTGAAGTAGTGTATGTACTTTGTTTATTTGACCATTTCGAATTTCTTAAGAATGAAAAAAGTACTTCCAAAACTTAAATATTGAGATTGAGAGTTCATTTTCTGTTACAATGGAGGTCATGCAGAGGTCAACCTTATTGGGCCAGTCATGATATGCACTATGCAGAACACTTTATCAAATGCCTCTGCCATTTTAATAGCCTGTAAATATGTGTTTTTAAATCACAACCGTACATTTAGCAGCTTTTGATTAGACAACTGGCAAAACAAAGACACTTTACCTTTTAGATATCTAAGGTCATAATCAATATGTACATGCATTATTGAGCACAACAACCCAGTGACGAAAATTTCTAGAATACAACAGTATACCACACTCTAGTCAATTTCGATAATATTAGATCTACAAATAAAGGTTTGTTTGTGTAAACTGATATGTCATAAAATAAATAAAAGAGTTAATATAAAAAGTTAAACTTATCATATTTTTTTATTTATTTATTTTGTGCTACATCAATTTATGCATATCTTTATAAGATTTATTTTTATATGTAACATTAGTAAGTGAATTTTCATCTCTGAAATTTCTCTTCCCTTTGTCTTTAAATCAGTTGTGATTAGTGGTTATTAAATGTATTAAATACTTAGCATATACATGAATTGTCTTGCAGTACCAAATAGGCAATAACACTGTGGTACCCAGAAACTGAAAATTCATCATTGCATTAGGGATTTAGTATTAGTCTGGTACGAAGGAGGCAATGGAACAGGCAAACCTTTGTTGGGCTTGGGTTTCCTCGTATAGATAATGGCCCAAAATCCTAAAGTCCAAAAAAAAAAAAAAAAAAAAAAAAGTACAACTTGTTTTAGTTGATTTTTGAGTGGGTGAACAGTCAGAAAATGTGATGATGTTCACCCATTAAAAATATATAGAAGTGAGAGAGATGAAGCCACACTAGCTTATTCCAATGACAATCCAACGGTGAATTTTGATCCGTTTTGGCTCAAATATCAGAGTATTGTTGTTGACGGTAAGATCTTCACATCTAACGGTTAATTTCGTGATAACCATATTTTTTGTGGAGTTTTACCTCTAGAAAAATAGTCAAATTAAAGAGTTGAATTACAGAATTTTCAGTCCATCTGTCCTTCTTCAACCTAGCGATTGGAAGGTCATCCCTAGTCTGATTTACCTAATTTTTTGTCAAAACGCAGAAGACGTTTCGCTCTTCAATCTGGACAGTTGGTTTTCATTTTTAATGGTTAAGTTTAGAGTTATAAAGCCTACATTTCGGATGCTTTGCTGGTGATTTTACTCTTATCTTTTCGTAACTCTTTTGTGTATTTCACTTTGTTAGAGTTGTGATAAAACTCTAAATTTTATATGGAATATTATTGGCGATTTGTGGTTGTTTTAAACACTTTTTTATTATAGTAGATTTAAGTGGATAATTCGATCCCGTGGTTTTTTAGTCTCTTTACATCGAAAAGGTTTTTCCACGTAAAACTGTTTATGTTTCTTGTGGATTAATTGTTATTTCAGGCATATTTGTTCAAGGTTTTGTTTCTCATAGATTCATTCAAGTAGGAAATATTTTATTAGTGTATTATTTCCTTTCAACCTTGTCATACTAGCACAATATAATTCTTGATAGACAGAATGATGTTATCCAGTTATAAGTTTAATGAAGAAAAGAGAATACAGTAAAACTAATTTTCCAACTCTTAAGTTTACAATTACAGGTACACTTACTTTCTTGACCATAACCCAGAAATTATTTTGCAGCTAAATAATTACTTTGATTAGGCTTTAGCATTATGTTCGCTTCTGTGCAAAATTATTATATCTCCATGCTTCTGTTTTCCAGGAGAGGGGCATTAGGAGATGATGACTTCGAGCAATTGATTCCTTTGTCATCAACCATCTTTTCCTCTTGGGCTTGGCCCCAAAGCGCAGAATAAAATCCAAAAGCAATTATGGAACCTCCAGTAATACTGCACAGAAATAAAAATCCAACAATTTTATGGTTACTTACTCCTTCCCGTCAAAACAAAATTCAACTATAACGTAGTTACTAGAAAGCAACTGATTCACCTTTATGTTTTATATTTCATTTATTTTCTTTATACCTAGTAGCTCTTGGTACAAGTTTTCTTATTTCTTGTTAAACCAGTAAGAAGCATTTTGATGATCAAATAGAATTTATCGCTAAAGGTGGAGTTTCAGTCCGTATAGTTTAGCCTAAGGATTCCTATCCAAATGCAAAGTTAATTGTTGTTAATGCAAAGAACACCCATCTGAGAAATATCAAGTATATAATTATACCTTCCAAGATAAAGAGTATCCCCAAGAAGAGTAACCCCCATTACAACTGCAATGATTATTCCAACTGGCTTAAACATGGAAACATAGACAGGTCCCTTCTTATGACATGCCCACGCGTGCACAAGATTTCGAAGTGCTACTCCAAAAACTGCCTAGATATTAAACAGCAGATCAAGTTATTACAATATTGAGAAGATCTTGGATAATAAGAGACAATGCTACAATTACAAGAAATGTACATAAGCTCCTCTCTATATATACTTACCGAATACAAAATAGCTATCAACTCCATGTCTGCCCTTAGAGTCCAAGAATTTGGGTTTCTCTCTAGAATTAGAGCAAGTATGGCAGTTTGAAATGTTGCAAAGACGCAAACAATGAAAGTTACCACTAACACACATGCACACTCACACCCTTTTACCCTTATGCCCTTTATATTGATACACCTTCTTAATGGGAGGTCTATCAGAATGGAAAAGGGAGAAGAAGAACCTGAAAATGATAGTGTTATGCCCGGAAAAGTAGGGCTAACGTAGAGCCCTGTCAGCGTAATTGGTCAAAGCTTAGGTAAGTCCAACAGCCATTCAAACGCAGCCACGTCGCACGCTGATGCAAGAGGCATGCTCCTCCCAGTGCAGTAGGTGTGCGCTAGGCTGGTGAAAGGTTAGAGGCGTTCCACGTGTCCAAATCTCTGCGCGAGTCAAGGAAATCAATCGAACAGGTGAATAACGGGGCGCAAGGAAGGATTTGGACGGCAATCTGACCCACTCCCTGATTTAGTAATCATTACCTCAATTCATCCCACTATAAATAGAGGGCTCTTCTCCCGTTTGTAGGATTAGCTAATTTCTCTCTAAAATAGCATACACACTTTCTCTCTTTGTAACTTGTAAATCAGCTCGCTGAACGCGACCTGACCTCAGTATATTAATACAATATCGATGGACGTAGGAGTCGCTTGTTTAAGCATCCGAACCACTTTAAACATTGTTCTCCATCTCTTATCCATTCTCATACCCCCATTCGCGTGGGTCTTCTAACTCAGCTCAACATTTCACGCGTGCGTTTAGTTAGTGTCAAAATCAAGCATCAATAGTTTGACGCTTGAAGGAGAGCCTGATTTAGTATTCATCCTTCATCGGGAGAATCTCTAACTAATTGGTCCTACAACAACAAATGGCTCGCAGATTTGAATCTGAGCGACCCAATCATGGTGAGGAAGAAGTCCCCTAGGTGTAAGAGGGCACTTCGGAAGTTCCGCAAAATCTTGTGAGAGATATTCCTTCAAGCTCATGGCTTGATCCAGCCGTTATGAGCTACCTGGAGAGGTTCAACAATACTCTCCAAACGGTCAACCAAAGGTTGGACCTTTTGGATCGGATTGCACCACTCGAATCAAATGAGGTGGTGCCACCGCCAAAAACGCCTGCAGGTCGCATGAAAGCGCGGAAAAGGGTGATAGCCCATGCCGCGTGCACTGCATCGCATCAAAGGAAGGGAAAGCGGGTGGCAAACAACGGGCCTAGAGGCTCCGAGGGACCAGTGAACACCGACCACACCCCGAGTAGAATACTCGTGTCACAAAGACTCGGTGACAGGTCACAGCCCCAGTTGTCCCATGCTACATTGCGTGAGCACTCCCACAAAAGTGCGAGGCAGGGCAATTCCATCATCGCCAGAATGACGATTCCGATCGTCGTCGTGCAGGAAGTTCCCACACTCAGACGGGTGCTTCGTACCACCGCGGAGGTTGTGAAGATTCCCCGCACCATTCATCGCCATCACAAGACTCTAGCCAGCGTGTGTCAAGATTGGCCAGAACTGTCGGCAGAGGCGAGGAGGAATCCGACCTTCGGACTTTCCTTAACAATCACGAGGGTCGAACCCGCACGGGGGAAAGTAATCCCCAGATGGCTCCGCTGCCTCAGATTGAGGAGCTACAACGAGCTCTAGATCATCTAAAAGCTCAGCAAAATGAGCGAAGGCAAGTCACAAAGGCGTCTCCTTTTTCTCCGGCTGTGTTAGCCGCCCCTCTCCCATCCAGATTCAAAATGCCTGATATGCGGGCGTTCGATGGGAATTCTAACCCGCAGGATCATTTGTACGAATTCAACGACTTGATAGAACTTCACCAAGTTTCTGACTTGGCAAAATGCCGATGCTTGGCAGTGACTCTTACATCTCATACCAAGTAGTGGTTCAAGTCGCTCTTGGCAGGATCAATTAGCTCGTGGAACCAGATGAGCTCAACATTCTTAAGACACTTCCAGGTGAATAAGAAGTTCTCAATGCCTTTGAGCTACCTTAGCAACATAAGGCAAGAGAGGGATGAATCCCTCCAATCTTACATTGATAGGTTCCATAAGGAGCTCCATAAAGTAGCTCACACTCCCGAAGAGTCCGTTCGGACTCTCAACATCGCTGGAGTTCATCTGCTGACAGATCTTTGGAATGAGCTGCAATCAGAGGATGATGTTTCTCTGACCCGCTTTTACAGCCTTACGGAGCAATACCTCTGTATTGAGAACTCCGTGGCGAGGCTCCACCGCCACGACCCCAACACTTCAGGCAGTGCGCAAGGTCAGGGGGAAAACATGAGGGCTGATTGTCGATGGGCTAACGATGATCAGCAAAAAGGAAAGAAATAGCGATTCGAGCCCAAGAAGTCTTATGCTCCGGTTCCTTGTCTCGATCGATAGGAATCAGTATACCCCTTTAAATGCATCCGTTTCAGCCATTCTTGATAAGTCAGAAGAGGCCGGTTTGCTCAGAGAGCCTGAGCCCATGAAAGTCCCTCCTCATCTAGAAACAGCAAAAAATATTATCGTTATCATCGGGACAATGGGCATCACACCGACGAGTGCTGAGCTCTCAAGCAAGCAATCAAAGACCTTATCAAATAGGGGCATTTCAAGGAGTATGTTGATGATTCTGCTCCCATAAGGAGAAAAATCGAGAGAAACCGGGTAAAAAGAGTCGTGATCGCAAAGGTATCTGCAACGTAGGGATAATCTTTGGAGGACCACACCTCAGAGGAAACTCACGAGGTGCCCAAGAAAGATATGCTCGCGCATCCCATCATGACCCTATTAGTGTGATGAACACGATGCATCGACCACCAAAGGTTCACAGGGAGGAGGACATCACCTTCTCTGAAAAAGACATAGTCTGATTGCATCATCCCCATGATGATGCTCTCGTCATCACACCCCAAATAGGGCGCTTTGAAGTCCACAGAATGCTGGTGGACAACGGAAGCGCTATGAATGTACTGTTCCAGCCAGCTTTTGAGAGAATGAAATTGGATGAGACCGAAGCTCGCCTCAATCCCCCTATATGGTTTTACGAGGGATCATCTAATCCCCAAAGGAACAATCTCGCTTCCAGTCACGCTGGTGACTCTGACGAGGTGACCAAAATAACTGAATTCTTAGTAGTGGATTTCTTGTCTGCTTTCAATGGCATCCTAGGGTGACCTTTACTAAGGAACTTCAAAGCAGTCACTTTAATCTACCATCTCAAGATGAAGTTGCCCACCCCGACAGGGATAGGGGAAGTAAGCGGATCTCAGAGCGCATCTCGCGACTACTATGTAAAGGTAATGCAGATGGCGTGCAAGGGGAAAGGCATCTCGTGTGGCATTCCCAAACAGGCAATGGTGATCAGCCAAATTTAATCACAGCCAGGCGCAATCGAGGATAACTTGGATCTTTGTATCCAGGAATGCCCTTCCAGTGGGCCAGTTGAGGATTTATTAGAAGTGTCAGTTGACCAGAGCGAGCCGAGCAGAGTGTTGAGGATTAGAAGCAATCTCAACCCCCAACTCGCCAGCAACCTGACCAGCTTCCTCAGAGAGAATATCGATGTGTTCGCATAGACGGATGCTGATATGGTTAGGATTAGCCCGAACATCATTTGCCATACCTTGAACATCGATAGTGAAGCTAGACCGGTTCGCCAGAAAAGAAGAGTGATGGATCCAGAGTGATATGTTGCCTTAAAAATTGAGGTAGAGAACCTCCTTCAGAATGGGTCTATCCAAGAAGCGCTCTACCCGATCTGGGTTGCCAACACAGTTCTAGTAAAAAAGCCCAGTGGTAAGTGACGGACTTTTGTGGACTTCACCAACCTCAATAAAGCTTGCCCAAATGACAACTTTCCCCTACCAAGGATCAACCAGCTCGTGGATGCACCTCCGGGCACAAGCTACTGAGTTTTATAGACGCGTACTTGAGATACAATCAAATTCTGATGTATGCGCTAGACGAAGAGCATACCTTATTTGTCACAGATCGGGGGCTGTATTGCTATATAGTTATGTCCTTCGGCCTGAAAAACGCTGGAGCGACTTACTGGCGGCTGATTAACCGAATATTTTTCGAGCAGATCGGGAAGTCGATGGAAGTCTATGTTGATGACATGCTAGTCAAGTCGTATGTCACTTCAGATCATATAGCACATCTAATTGAGATGTTCGATATCCTTCGAAAATACAGAATGAAGCTCAATCCCCTCAAATGCTCATTCGGAGTATCCTTAGGAAAATTTCTAGGGTACATGGTTAACCAGCAGGGAATAGAGATCAACCTCGAGAAAATCCAAGCTCTCCTCGATATGAAGAGTCTGACCAATCGAAAGCAGGTTCAGAGTCTCAATGGGCGAATAGCGGCACTCAGTCGCTTCATATTAGGGCAACAGATCGCTGCATGCCATTCTTCAACATTCTCTGGGCCAACAAGAAGTTCAAGTGGACTCCCAAGTGCGAACATGCATTCCAAAGCATTAAAGAGCACATTGGGAAGCCATCTCTTCTGACCAAGCCTCTTTTGCAAGAAATTCTCCTCTTGTATCTGTCTGTCTCTCAGTACACGGTTATTGCAGCATTAGTTCGGAAGAGAGGAAGGTTCAATGGCTAGTGTATTATGTGAGCAAACGTTTGTTGGATGCCGAGATGCGGTATCCAAAAATGGAGCGATTAGCTTATGCCCTGCCGATCACTTCCAGAAAGTTGTGACCTTACTTCTACGCCCATATAATCCATGTAATGACAAGTTACCCTCTCAAACAAGTTCTCCAGAAACCAAAGGCACTGGTAAATTGCTCAAATGGGCCATGGAACTAAGTCAGTTCGATCTGCAATATAGACCAAAAGCAACCATCAAAGGGCAGGCTGTTGCTGATTTCATTTCAGAATTCTCATATCATCCAACCAAGGAATCCGAGCAACAGGCTAGCGAAGTCAACTAGGATACTATTTAGAATCTGTCGACCTGGAGCCTATATGTCGACAGATCATCGAATAGGAGAGGGCTGGGGTAGGTCTTCTCCTCTTAAGTCTCGAGGGGACTCGCATTCATGGCATCCTCCGGTTTGGGTTCAAAGCGATCAATAATGAGGCTAAGTATAAAGCTCTGCTTGCTGGATTGTAGTTGGCCAGAGAAATGAGATCAACCATGATTAACATTCACAGCGACTCCATGCTGGTTGTCAACCAAATTTTAGGGGAATACCAGGCCAAGGAAGAAATTAAATATGATTAACTATCTAAAGGAAGCTAAGACCGCACTCGAGTCATTAAAACACTTCACAATCATACAGATTCCTAGAGATAACAATTATGTGGCAGATGCTTTGGCAAAGATAGCCTCATCGCTAGACTCAGATGCACCGAAAAGTATTCCTGTTCGGTTCATAGAGACCCCTGGAGTGTCAGCTCGACTGAACAGGCCATGAATACAATAGAATCAGTTTCCTGGATGACTCCTATCATTCAGTATCTTCGAGATGGGACCTTGCCCAACGACAAGGTCGAAGCAAGGATCCTGCGAACAAGAGCTGCTCGTTACACACTTATAGGAGAGCAGTTATACAGGCGAGGGTTTAGCGCGCTCTTTCTCCGATGTGTAACCAGCGAAAAAACAGACTACATCATGCGGGAGATACATGAAGGGATCTATGGCAATCACACGGCCGCACGATCCCTTGCCAACAAAGTTGTTCGTCAAGGATATTATTGGCCCCTGATCCAAGAAGACACCTATAATTTTGTCAAAAAGTGTGACAAGTGCCAGCAGTTTGCGAACATACCGCGAGCTCCCTCTCACCAACTGATAACCATGACTAGCCCCTGGCCATTCTCCATGTGGGGAATTGATCTCATTGGTCCCATGCTAGTTGGTAAAGGGGGAGTCAAGTATGTGGTGCTTGTTGTAGACTACTTCACCAAGTGGATCGAAGCAGAGCCATTATCCGCGATCACCACCAAAAAGCTCAAGGACTTCATCTTCAAAAACATTTTGTGCCGTTATGGGATTCCTTATACCTTCATATCTGATAATGGGAAGCAGTTCGATAACGAGGAATTCAAGCAGTTTTGCGACGAGCTGGGTATCTATAAAAAATTTGCCTTCATCGCGAGACCGCAAGCAAATGGTCAACTTGAAGATGTCAACAAAACCATCAAGCACACTCTGAAGGCTAAACTTGGCGTAGCCAAGGGGAATTGGGTTGACGACCTTCCTGAAGCCTTGTGGGCATATAGGACAACCCCGAGAACCTCTACCTCAGAAACCCCTTTTTCTCTAGCATATGGTTACGAAGCGATGATCCCTGTTGAGGTAGGGATCGGTTCACTTTGAAGGGACCTATTCAACGAAGCCGACAATGAAGCGCTTATGCGTACAAGTCTGGATCTAGTTGAAGAATATCGTAGTAAGGCTCAGCTAAGAATAGCAACCTATTAGTAATGTGCGAAAAAGTTCTTCGACTCTAAGATCAGAAGAAGAGACTTCCAAGTCGGCGACCTCGTTTTAAAGGAAGTTCTTCTCGGTACTAGAGAATCAAGTGTGGGAGTTTTGGGACTGAACTGGGAGGGCCCATACCGCATCGCCAAAGTAATAAGATCGGAGACTTATTATCTCAAAAGGCTGAATGGTTCTGAAGTACTGCGAGCTTGGAATGTTGAACATCTCCGACCATATTATCAGTAATCCTGAACTCAATTTTGCCTTGTAAAGATTTTACTTTTCTTAATCTTTGTCAATAGCAAGTGCATGATTCTGTTCCTTTGTAATCATTTTTCCATGTGTATAATTCTATTCCCATAAACTTGTACCAATGTTATTGTAAACAGTTAGAATGTGAGTTCATATGTAACAGAAAATGCAAAAATTATAAGTACATATGAAAGATAGAAAAAACAATGTCTTTATTTATAATGAAAGGGAAAGTACATAAGCAAGAAAGGGAAAGACTACAAAAAACATCATCAATCCTCGTCCCCAGGTCCTGGAGAGGCGACCTCAACATCCCTAGGCTAGTCGCCAACCATCTGTTCGGGTGCGAGCTCCTCAAGGATGTACTTTGGATGCTCTTCTTCTAGGCCAGGTCCCTAGCTCGCTTCCTCGTTCTCCACTCGTGCCATGGCAGCAAGGGTATCCCGATACTCATCGGGGAGGTCGGATAGATCCATCTCAGGTTCTTCGACCGAAAGACAAAGATGGACTGAATCGTCTATTCTGCAGCCCTACTCTCGATCTCTGCCTCTTGCTACTGCATCTCCACATTTAGTGACATGACGCGTCCTTGAGTGAAGTAAAGCTCGGCCTCAAACGCTGATCGTTGCTTCCCAGTAGTCTCCCACAGCTCGCCCTTTTCCTTCTCTGCTCATAAGGCCCGCTCGAAGGTCGTTTGCAATGCCTGGTCTTTCTCGCTAACCTCCCTTGTGAGTCTGGCCACGGTCCTCTGGAGTTCCTTCGCCTCCTCGCTGCGCTTCTCTAGCTCGGCCTTCTAAAAGTCCATCGTGCTAAGTGCAGCATCCCTTTCAGACAAATGCTGATTCGCCTAAACGATGGATGAGTCTTTATATGTTCGCGTGGCCTCAAGTTCATGCTTGAGCTGCGCATTCTCTTCCCTCATCTTGACCAGTCCCTCAGCAACCCCTAGGTGGACCTTCTGTAGGGACAGGTGTATGGAGAGTAGGGCCTGCATAATGAAGAGAATAAAGTTAGTCCTTTATATTACTAAGGCAAATAAAAGTCCTCGTCGAGGGCAGTTCGTTTACCTGACTCAGGTGCTAGAAGGACGTGGTCATCATGTCCATAGTGCCGGAGGCCACGAACTACTCAAAAGCCTTCGCAAGCCTACATTCCAACAAAGTAAATACTACCGACTGCAGATGGTCTGGTAGCTAACCCATTGACTCTAGCACGGGGGTGTCTGTGCCTGTAGCAGGTAAAGTCCCCTCCGCAGGCTCCTTGCCCGAGCTCCTCTTGAGGACTACGACCGCTTGTTGTCTTGTCTGCGGACCCCCAGGAGCAGTGGAGATGCCAGTCGCGCCCCTAGGTGGCCCTCCCGAGTGAAACATTTAGTAAGGCTGCGACCTCTTAGGCTGAACGCCCAAACCCTCTGGTTCAGACTCCGACTCCTCGATCCGAATTTACCCCATCTTCTTAGGCCTTTGGGCCCTGGTTTTCTGCTTCGGGGGAGCAGTTGGAGGCCGGGGAGCGCCTACAGGTTAGGCTGGAGTAGTTGTCGATGTCCTTCCGACGGGGATACTGTTGGGAGTCGCTCCAGCTAGTCCGATGGCACCTATTCGGGGGAAGGCAAACTGCCGTGGTCGCGGTGATTTGGGCACCTTGGGAGGCATGGTCGCTGCACGCGAACATTGTTAGTGAAACAGTTCGCCGCATGCGAAATCAAAAAGGCTAAGGTCAAGAAGCTTACTCGGTATGATCTCTAGGGTCGCTTCTAAGTTGAAGAAATCGTACTTCCGCAAATTTGCAGTTGTCACAAGCAATCTTGCATCGCAACTCTCTTCTGGCAGAAAATCGAAGGTAGTGATCCTATCCGAATCCCCGAGGAGCTCTAACTTGGTCGTTTTGTTAACTGCGAAGAAACAAAGAGCTCATCAGCAAATAATGAAAGAAAGTTCGCAAACCCAAAAGAAAGGAGGACCTACTTGGCTCCTGAAAATGGCAAATGCCATCATGATGAAAGAAAAAGATTCGTCTCGTATGCCCCTACGTTGCTCGGGTAGTTGTGTATTCCCGCTTCAATGGTAGGTCACTTGGAAAGATAGTAAGAATCATTATCCTTACTCTTTTTCAGAATGTATGAGCAATCGAGCTCTACAGCGGTTAGCTCGCCCAATCCATTCTCGCCGCACGTGATGCACATGGCCACGACTATCATGTATGCGTTTGGCGTGAGTTGTAGTGGTGCGATCCTGAAATGATCGAGGACTGACCTGACAAAAGGGTGGAAGGGGATCAACCCCCCACTCTTGAATATGTTCTCGAAGATCGCAGCCATCCCTCGTGGGTGACTCCGGGCTGTGTGTTTCTTATCTCGAAAGACTTCCACGCTAAGAGCGTATTGGTCTACCACCTTCTGGATTTCATCTGCAGTAATTATCGACAGGATCTCTTGAAGGGGGCCTTCCTCAGTCCTGGTCATTGGGGAGTCCATTCTTCTACGGTCTGAAAAGAAAAGCGACATGCAGGGAATCACCCAGTCTTCGTACACTATTTCGTACGATGACATTGAGGAAAAAGAAAATACTTCCTCCTTTAAACCCTAGAAAAACCTTAACAGACTACTTTTAGAGCCACTATCAATGGCTCAATCCCAAAGAGAACATTTCATCTCTGATCAACTTCTGACAGACTGTCATCGCACAACAACTATTGAAAACAAGAAAAAATAGTAAAAATGGCAGAAGGATCATCCTTACCTCTTGAAATGTGAAGATTAGTCCTCTTGCTCTGGATATCAAGCGTGTGCCAATTTGACAAGCAAAGGACCAAGACTCATGAAAATCTCTTGCTCTCTCTGAAAAGATGAATATTGTGACATTACCTGAAATGAATTTGGGGTTTTATAGCGAAGGAAATGGCACTTTGGTTTCTCGGAGTCAAAAGACGTTTGGGCAAAAAACGCATCTCACTGTTGATCGCGACCACGTGTCACAGATCAGCGAAAAAGAGTGAGCGCCAAGCTTTGAGAAACCAAATCGTCCTTCTTTTCCATTGAAACACTCAAGCAACGACACGTTTTCCCTCCTCCACATTGAATGTGCCCACGTCCGTATTTAATGCTCTGATAGGGAATGTCGTTCCAGCATGGCTCTCATTTAATGCGCATGGCTGTCACTTATTGTGCATAGGACATGTCTGTTAGAGCAAAAGGTGTTTCATTAAATGTATCTGCTGCAAAAGTGCAACGGATAACATCTGAAGAGGTCGTTACGTACAACACTTTTCGGCTCATGTCTCATCACGAAGCGACGTGACTCTTCGATCTTGTCTCATGTCAGTTGCGAAGCGATGTGACTCTCCAACTGGGATGTATACCAGTCGCGAAGCAACACGATCCCTTGCCTTCGGCAAAAATTCCACTAAGTGCAATCAGGTCGTGAACCTCGGACGAAGATCAAGGTCATTGTTGTGGCACTAGATATGGTCTAGTACAGGTCGCTGACCCTTAAAGTAAAGGCCATTTCAGGTCGCCTGCATGAAAATATTTCTTTGACCTCTTGGCATCCAGGTCGGGTCAACCAATGTTTTGACGCATCTAATCAAGGCGTAATATGTAGTTTCCAAGGTTTGATTCTCAAACCTTAAAAACTAGGGGACTTCTGTTATGCTTGGAAAAGTAGGGCTGACATAGAGCCCTGTCAGCGTAAGTGGTCAAAGCTTAGGTAAGTCCAACAACCATTCAGACGTAGCCACGTCACACGCTGACACAAGAGGCATGCTCCTGCCAGTGCAATAGGTGTGCGCTAGGCTGGTGAAAGGCTGGAGGGGTTCCATGTGTCCAAATCTCTGTGCGAGTCGAGGAAATCAATCAAGCAGGTGAATAACAGGGCGCAAGGAAGGATTTGGACGGCAATCTGACCCACTCCCTGATTTAGTAATCATTACCTCAATTCATCCCACTATAAATAGAGGGCTGCTCTCCTGTTTGTGGGATTAGCTAATTTCTCTCTGGAATAGCATACACACTTTCTCTCTTTGTAACTTGTAAATCAGCTTGCTGAACGCGACTTGACCTCAGTATATTAATACAATATCAGTGGACGCAGGAGTCGCTTGTTTAAGCATCCGAACTACTTTAAACATTGTTCTCCATCTCTTATTCATTCTCATACCCCCATTCGTGTGTATCTTCTGAGTCAGCTCAGCATTTCATGCGTGCGTTTAGTTGGTGTCAAAATCAAGCATCAACAGATAGCAAGCAGGAAAGTGAATGTCGGAATCAAGTTGAGCATGGCAGTGCTGAGCATAGGAGAGCTATACTGTAGACCAACAAATCCGAAAATCTGGGCCAACACTCTGTATAAACGAAGAATAATTAAGAAACAAGGGCGGATAATATTCATAATCTGAATTAATCAACACAAGCTTAAATATTTCAGAATGAAATATAACATATAAAGACCTTTTCACTTCACATGCAGTCAAACAAAATTTGAGTCAAAATCAAGTTCAGAGTAATGAATGTTACCAACCCAGAAACTGAAAGCAAGAATGATTTCGAGAGAATGGAGAAGGTCATTGGAGGACACTCTGATCTGCACACATCAGAAGACAAAGAAAAACTTTTTAGTATGTATACTAGAAATTTGTGCTATAGAAAATATAGAGATATAAAGACCTGTGAAATATGAGGGAACAAAGAACAAAAATGAAAGTGCAGAGGATCTGAGAATAGACAATAATAACATATTTGTCAGTCCCCTTAGACATAGCAGCCTTGATGACTACCATATTGCTAACTTGAATAAAAATTACAGTCACCATTCCCAGAAAAGGCAATACAGCTCTTTTACTACACAGCGCCATTATCACCATTCACCACCTCTCTCTCCCTTACTCTCTTGCTCAAATACACATTCCTGCAGTCCAGACATGGATGTAGCTGAGCAATAATACGATAACAACTTATGTTTTCTTATTTACTTGGCAATATCTCCAAGATCATAGCCACGTTTGGGATGTACTGGTGTAATATAAAGTATATTAAGAAATTTGGATGATTTCGCAACTCACGTGAATAGAATACAAATTCCAACTGTTGGCTGACTACATCTAGAGAATATATAACTAAATTACTCTAAGCTTTTGATTGTTTATTGGATAAGTTTAATCTGACAAGGGAAGGAATCATGTAATACAACTATACAAGTATACAACTTTTTTGTTCCCTTCAAAATTAGCATGTGTAATAGAGATATACATATATTTATAGCTAATTTATTGATAAAATTATAAAAAAAAAAAAAAAACATATTTAAACTTACAATTACTAAAACTATATTTAAAAAACCACTACATTTTTTCATGAATCAATTATTTTACTCTTTGTTATAGTGAAACAAAACCTATATGTGACCGTATCTTTTGGCTACGCTCTTGTTTGGTCAGGTTTTTTCTTTTTATGACCGACGGTGTCGGGTCAAATGTGCGCACCTCAACTAATCCCTTGGGATCTTGGAACTACCAGTCGGATAAGAGTTCAAATGACCACCCTTATTAGCAGCCGGTGAAAGTTACGAATTTTAAAATAGATGACAGATGAAACTTAAAAATATTAATCCAAAGGATTTATATTACGGTTTATTTTAGAAATATTTATTTTTATATTCGGTGTTTTATAATTGTTTAGTACAATTGTAAACATAGTATTTTACAAAGAATATTATAAATAAATATTACCCAATCAAATATACAACATTTTAAAATTTCATTGACGATTATATTGTTAATTGTAACTAGACCTCACCCCAATATTACATTCTTGGCTACCTCCCGGGTTACACAAAGTGTTGGTAGTTCTATGCACAAGAAGACCTAGTGTTCATATTATCTATCTTGTTTTGTAGTAAGGGGACCTTTTCACTGGATATTATGAAATTCTCAATCCGATACCCTTTAGTTGTGCTTTCTTCTTTCAGCTTTCCCCACATCACAGCGTAAAATCCCGCAACAATTATCACTGCACCAATCAAACTGCAGGAGATTTCAAATTAAAAATAAGATGGAAAACTGAAATGAAATAATTAATCAACTATATATATATATATACCCTCCCAGACGAAGAGGTTCTGCCAGGAAGATGATATCCATGACAACAGAAAAGAGAATAGCCAAGGGCTTGAACATTGAGACATAGAGAGGGCCAGTCCTTGAAAGGCACCATGTCAGCAAACCGAGTCGAAACCCAGTCCCAATAATTGCCTGCGAGAAAAATTACAAATATATATTGTCAGAAATAAAAAAATCAATTAACTACAATATAATTAATTAATGCAAATACTTAAACTTCCATGGCTAAATGCCTAAATCTATAAGAGCTTTCATAGCTAGAGTTAAAAATAAACTAGAACTACACCATCTCAAACAACATAACTAAGCTTACCGAGTATAAAATAGCAACCAGTCTGTTGAGATAATCTGTACTACTATCACTCAAAATCATCCACCAATTTCACACACAACACACAAACAAAGAATGTAAAGAAAACAAGAACAAAGGACACACGAATTTTTACCGCGGTTCGCTTATCCTATATGGGATAAACTACATCCACGTTGAGCTCAAGAAACTCAGGAGCTCGCTGCACTAAAGATTAATACAACCTGATACAAACAGATTCTACACCCAAATCCACTCCAAAAACAACGCATCTCACTCTCACAGCAACCTGAAATTTTTCTATGAGAACTCTAAATCAAAGCCTCAAGACTCAAGGGAAACACAACCCTTACAAGTGATTCAACCAACCACACAAAAATTCCAGCCAAGAAAAGAGACAATACAGAGCAGATTTTTCTTTACACAGAATACACAAAACTAAAAAAAATAAAATCCCAGTAGCAGACTAAAACGCAACAGCAAGGTAAAGTCGTTTTTGCATTCTGTTTTGGGTAGAATAAGTCCTGGCCGTTAGATGCTTTTCTCTTCAATGGTTTGGATTCAGTCTCTTTTAAAACAAGGATAAAACGGCTGCGTTGCACTAAAGATACAACGGCATCATTTTTTTTTTGTGTGCTTCATTCTAACACAGTCCGATATCGAGTCTTAGCTTCCATGCAGTTAGGTCTGTAACTACAATGAGAGAATATGCCATGGACAGAATGGTATTGAACAAGAATAGGTATAACATTATGATAAACAATGCTGGGAACTTTTCGAGGATTGATGCCTGCCCAGTTACAAAATAAAAAAAAAAGAAGGTAAATCATCATCTGGTTTTAGTTGCTCTTTTAGCTTTGTAGAAGTGCCAAGGGTCCAAGTCTAACCTGTAATATATACCATGCTGAATTGAGAAAAGCTTCAGCCGCCAGGAAAAGTCCTCATAGGATCCAGCTTGACTGGGGGGAAAGAAATTGATGAAGTGGTAAAAAAGAGGGAGAAAGCGTCTTTATAATTGGCGGGCCTTTATAGAATGTAACAACAAATGCCCCTGCTATTGACACTAAGGTTCCCAAACACTTAGCTTGGCTGCTTTTGCTTCTCCAATTTACCTTTTCTATCCTAAATTAATACTCATATAAAGTACTTCAAGTTCACAAAATATTCGTAAAGCAATATTCCCATGGAGGAAAAGAAATATCTTGTTCGTAAAGTTGTACTGAGCTAAACTATCTGTAAGGGGATCACATTCTGCCAACTGACATGATTGCTGGATTCATGCAAACAGCAGCTTAGAATCTGATCTGTAAAGACAAATTAAAGAGAGAAGAACCTGAAAGTGATAGCAAGTAGGAAGGTAAAGGCTGGAATGAGGTTAACCATGGCGGTGCCTAGTGTAGGAGAGCTGTACTGTATGCCAACAAATCCGAAAATCTGTGCCGAAACCCTTCATGTAATCAATTAAGAAAAATGGTTAATAAAAGAAGGGGGAAATTTTTTACAATCTGAATTTGTCAACACAAGTCTAACATCTGAAATAGTTAAACATAAAAAGTTTCCCTTCACAGTTCCTAAGTCAAACAATTTTAACTCTTTATAATAAAAAAGAAGCCAAATTATAAAGTTACAAACCCAAACACTGAAAGCAAGAAGAATTTGCAGAGAATGGAAGAGGTGAGTGGAGGACGCTCTGATCTGCCAACAACCAGAAAACAAAGAACAAGAAACAAGTAGTTTAGCTGAGGACTTCCAGTCACAAGTTTTTTGTATATAAATAACAATGTGTACTATAAAATGAAAAGAGGATAGAGAAATAGGACCTCTGAAATAAGAGGGAAGAAAGAAGAAAAAGGAGAGTGCAGAGGACATTTACATAGACAATTATGACATATTTGTTAACCCCGTTAGACATGGCCGTTTTGATTACCTCCGTGTTGCTAACTTGAGCCAATATCACAGTAACCATTCCCAGACTAGGTAATAGAGCTCTGCAATTGAATCGCTCCATTTCTGCCTTTCCCCCCTTCTCAATCTCAATATATGTAATAAGAAAATCATTTAACAATTGATCTTTTATTCGATTTTGTGGTTGATTTTTCATAATATTTATTGCAGAAAATGCTCTTTTAACACTTACAATTATAACAGGTATATATCAATGCTAATTTCACAAGTAAATAAACCATATGATACACAACATTGTGGCAGACCCAGGATTTTTGCTTGGGGGGCCTTCGCGGCTCTGTCATTATTTGCCAAGCAACTAGTAAAAACTTAAAAAAATCATCAAATCTTAAGTAAAGAAAATAATATTAAGAATCTGAAAGAAAAGAATGCAATAACATAATACTTTTCTACATAAATAAATGTATGAGAAGCAAAATTTCGAGTAAATGTGTTGAGTAAACCTTGAGCAAAATCTTCTTTTAATTTTTGGCTTCCACATCAACCAAAACTTAAATCAAGTCAACGTTGTGTTGACTTTTAATATGAATTAATAAAAATAAGGAGAATTTTCTTGGTATATATATAGATAGTAACTCAAGTTTCTTTAATAATTTTGAGCAACTGAATGGTGACGTTTGAAATTTAGCAAAGTGATGGGTGAAGGATGAAGAATAACTATCTTTAAAATATAGTTAATGTTTTAATTTGGGAAAACAAGAATATTCTTAGACACAAGACACAAAATAAACTTACAAGATCTATGTATTATTCTCTCAAATTAGAATAAAAAACCTCCAAAAAACAAGCATGATTCAATCCTAAAATAAGCTAAATTGAAATAAGCAATACATATACTTAAAACTGATAAAACAGAAAACATAGCTAATTGTGGTATTTTGAGTAGTGAAAGCTTTAACAAATTTAGTCTTCAAAAGTTTTAAGAGCAAATAGTATGAGAAAGAGAAAGAGAGATTGAGAGAGTAAAGAATTTTACGTATAAAATTATAAAAAATAGGTGGAGCCGTGGTCCGTGGAGAAGAAGAGTGGAAAGAGTTTTAAACTGTTAATATGATGTGAGATTGAAATATATATATTAATAACAAGTTTTTTGTGGGACTGGACATATGTATAATAGTTCTCATTTCCAAAAAAACTGAGAGTAACGTTGGATATATATATTAATAGCAATTTTTGGTGGACCTATATATTAGTAATTTTTTTTTTTAAAAAAATAAATTGAGGGTAGGCCTAGGGGTTGGATCTGCCCCTGACACCACGTTCTTCTTTGTTTGAACCAAATTTTCAGCAAGAGCACTACTTCCATTTAATGTCAAAAAATCATTATCAGAGGGCATATCAAGAATATAATTATCCAACTGATTGTCTAGTAACACAAACTCTATTGGTGAAAAGTTAGATGGATAAAACTAAGCAAGAAGGGTCAACTTCTTTTTGTCAAAAGTAGAAAATGAATTATTTGGACTTAAACATGCCACACAAAGAAGCAAGTCTGTATTCAACCCATTTAAACGACTGTTAAGATAATATGAGAGAAAATGGGAGGAAATGAAAAAGAGAGAAAAGTTAAAAAAGTGTTAATTAATAATTTATTTTTATAGGGTCAACATGAATTTAAGTGAGTCAAAATTTTATAAATTCCATAAAACATAAACAGGGTCTGTTTGGTTTAATGTTTTTTTTCTTATTTTATTAATACTATTTCCAAAATACATGTTAGTTAAAACTTTTTTCATTTTTTTAAAAAGTTAGTTGAACCCACATGTTTGTATGTGGTTACTTGTCTGTGTATAGCTGACTTAGTTTGGATCTATTTGTACCCAATTGTATACATAAAACTAAGGAAATAAAAGAGTTGGATAGCTGTTGCAGGTGAGAAAGTCTATAAATTCTTTTTTTCTTATAATGGAAGATGTAATTATTTGAATTTAGTTCATATTTTGTTTGAAACCATATGGAAATGGAACAAGTCCTGGCTTTTCTTTCCTTCATATATATACCCGAGAGTTAGCCCAAAAACGATGCCCAGCAGTTTGTGGCGGCTTGGGCTGGTGTTTGGTGAGGGATAAACTAATTATTTGAAAACAAACTAAGTATTGCTATATTATCCATAGTATGCATTCTTACCAACTCCTAAATTTTTTTTTTTTTTTTTTTTTTTTTTTTTTTTTTTTTTGTGATCGATGGTGTTTGAGTCAGCTTATGTGCACCTAACTAATCATTCGGAGCCCTAAAGTGAATGATCGGATAAATATCTTTAGTGATCACCCCTATTAGTGCTTGGGGTAACCGAATTCAGGAAACCATGTGGATCCCTTTACTCTTTTTTTTTTTTTTTTTTTTTTTCAAGTTCTATATAAAATGTAAAAGGTTGATGTTGTGAGATATAGATGAAGAGTATATAATTAAGAAGCTATAAGATGTGGAGTGAAAATATAAATATAAAAGTTACATGGGAAGACAAAACACATTGAATTAGATGTAACATTTCATAAGGGATATGTTTGTAGAGAAGTAACTTCAGATCAGAACTCTCTGCTTCTTCTAAATTCTGTGTTTACATTTTCTCATAATATATTAATCACAAATGTGAATATTGCCTTCAACAAATCTCCTCTTCTTCACGCAAAAGTTCTATATTTGCATGCTTTATTTTGCAGGAGAGGAACTTTTTGAGAGGATGACTTAAAGCTACAAATTTCATTGTCATCCACCATAAGCTTCTCTTGTGGTTGGCCCCAAATCACAGCATAAAAGCCAAGAGCTATTGTAGCTGCTCCAACCAAACTGCAAAATCATTCAAATAATACAACCATATTCTTCTCTTGTCATATTTAACACTCTAAAGAATTACTACATAAATATGCATAGAGAATTAAATAAATTATACCTTCCAAGATAAATGTTATCCCCCAGGAATGCAACTCCAGACACAATTGCAATGACCATTCCAAGTGGCTTAAACATGGAAACATAGACTGGTCCCTTCTTCTTTAATGCCCATGTATGAAGTACAGATCGAAGTGATAACGCAAAAGCTGCCTAGAGATTAAGTAGCAGCATCCAGTTAGTTCAACATTTAACAAACCGTTTTAAACGTGGAACAGAAGCACAAATCCTAGCTACAATTAAGCAAAGGTTCTTCTCCACGCTTACCGAATACCCAATTGCCATCAAATTGATATTAGGCTTCATGAGTAAGAGGATAGGCACAGTGACTCTAAGGGCTAACACTAGAAAAATGGCAAAACTAACTAGGGTTAGGTATCTACCAGAACTTAAAAGAAATTTGATATTCCTTGGCACCTTAGATGAATCAGGATGCTATTATAAAGCAGAACATGGATGCTTGAACATATATAGAGATAACAACCTGATACTGAAAGGAGAGAAAAGAAATGGTCTTTATATACTCTGTGGGAACCATTCCCAAAATTGCTTTAATTCTGTGATTACTTCTACTAACTTGTCCAATACAGAAAAGTGGCACCTTAGATTATGCCACATGAGTCAAAGAGGCATGGACATTCTGAAGCATAAAGGGCTGTTTGGTAAGGACAAGACTACACCCCTTGAATTCTGTGAGAATTGTGTTTTAGGGAAACAACATAGAAATAGTTTCACCAAAGGGACACACCTAGCCATTAGTCCATTAGAATACATCACTCTGACCTTTGGGGACTAGGAAAAGTGAAATCTTATGGAAGGAATAGTTTCTTTATGTATTTGGTGGATGATTACAGCCGTAAGGTGTGGGCGTACCTACTGAAATCCAAAGATCAGGCTTTAGTATGTTTAAGGACTGGAAAACTCTAGTAGAGAACCAAATGGGAAAAAGGGTAAAGGTTCTTAGAACAGACAATGGGCTGGAATTTTGTAACCAAGAATTTGACAAGTTTTGTTGTGACCAAGGGGTTTTAAGACATAGGACAATAACCTACACCCCACAACAGAATAGAGTGGCAGAACAAATGAATAGAACCCTCCTTGATAAAGTTAGCTGCTTATTAGTAACCTTCAAACTCCCTACCTCCTTTTGGGGAGAGGCCCTTACAACAGCTGCATACTTGGTAAATAGGAGTCCATCTACTGCAATAAACCTAAAGAGCCCTGAGGAAATGTGGACTGGTAGAGTCCCAGCTCTAAGTCACCTAAGAGTTTTTGGGTGTGCAGCTTATACACACACCACAGGAGGAAAATTGGAACCAAAGTCAACTAAGTGCATATTTTTGGGGTATCAAGAAGGGACCAAAGGTTATAGACTTTGGGATAGAGAATCTCCAGGGGTTAGAATCATTGTGAGTAGAGATGTAGTATTCAATGAGGGAGTCTTTCCTTGTAAGGAAACTAGAACTAGATCTGACCCCACTTCAAGTTCAGAGGCTCCCTTCACCTATCCTGAAGTTACACCAATGAGGTGGAGCTTCTTGCTCGAACACAAACCAGTCAAGAAACTGAAGCTGTTACTGAACCTGGAGGAGAAACTGGACAAACTGATCCAAAACATGAGGATGAGACAGAAACATCAGATGACACTGAGGTTCAGACTGAAAACTTGCAAGACTACCAACTTGCAAGAGACAAAACCAGAAGACAGGTAAGGGCACCCACAAGATATTCCTATGCTGATCTAATATATACTACCCTCCTTGCAGGTATTGAAGTACAAAGAATAGAACCTGAAACCTATGAGGAAGCCATGCAGTCAAAGGAAAGGGATCAATGAAAGGCTGTTATGGAAGCTGAAATGAAGTCCTTGGAGGTGAACAGAGCTTGGAAACTTGTACTGATAATTCGTGAATTATACAGTTTTCATTAGACCTTTTTGTCGGATTTCAGGTACTTTCTAGTGCATTTTGACCTGAATTGTTGCTTAATTCTTTACTTTTCGTGTTTAAGGTTAAAATGGACATTTTGAGCAAATAAGGACAAAATTGGATATTTTTGACTCATAAATTAGCGGATCTCAGAAGATAGGAGAGTTCCGGAGCAGGATAAAGCACGATGAAGCTTGTTCCCAAGGGAGAGCACCGAGAATCGAAGAATCAAACGAAGAAGCAAGCAGAGTGGCAGTTTTGTAATTTCAGAACTTTTCAAGAAGCTTTGCCCCGGCGAAGGAATTGTCTTCGCCGTGGCAAAGTAAGCTAGGGACGAGCGTGTCTGCTTCACTCTTCGCCGCGGCGACAGTCATTATTTTCAATTTTGTTAAATGCACAGTTTTGTTTTGTGCGTGTTTTAGCTGGGTTATTTGGACGAAGTATAAAAGAAAAACTTAGCCTTTTGCCTAGGGTCTTCAGCTGTTTTAGGGTTAGCTGCTTTTACATTTTTTTCTTAGTAAACTTTGAGCGATTTGGGTTGTTAAAGGGAGAAGATTCGATTCTAACTAAAGGATTCATCTTTTGGGGAGATTTCTTATCTTATATCTCAGTTTCATTATGTTGAACCTGATTAATTCCGTTTTTCGTTTTTGTATTATTGATTTAGCTATGAACTAATCTTTTATGGGTTAGGGTTTTGATTGTAGTTTGGATTTTTAATGGGTTAAGTGTTTGATTGTTTTATTTTCATATGAATATGCTTTGGTTGTGTGTTTACTCTGAATTTTAATGCTGTATGTGATGAACATGATGAGATTGAGAAATAATTCATGTTAGGCTTCTTGGGTAAACACCATTATAGTATTGGATGCTAGAGATAGATTCAAGAATTAATGAAATCATTGTAGGATTCTTTTGCTTAATGAGTTTGGAATTGTTAATCTTCAATTTGTTGGGTGCGGAAGGTTAATAAGGATGAATAGGAAAACATAGCCCGAGAGGGTATGTTTAACACCTTAGTGAGTTCGATTTACAACCATTGCATATGAATGTGAATGTAGTGTAATTTTCAGGTTTAACCCATAAAATCCAAATGAAGTTAAAACCCTACCCGCTTTTATTAAATTGATATTCGGTGTTTTCATATTGCTTTCTTAATTAAAATTTTAGTTTAAAATTCATTGTTAGTTTAATTAGACTTAGCTCCCATCAATCCAAAGTAATCGATTGCTTCAACTTGATAACATTAGGAAACTCAGTGCTTTGCTAACAATCCTCGTGGGAATGATACTCTACTTATCATTTTATTACTTTGTGCGACTAGTATACTTGCTACATTTGCATGTTGTAAGAAACACGCATCATGTACCAAAGCCTAAGGATCAGAAACTTGTAATGCAAGTGTCTGTTCAAACTAAAGGAAGGTATCACTGAAAAGGATCCCCTTGGGTATAAGGCTAGATTAGTAGCCAAGGGTTTCACCCAAAGAGAGGGAATAGACTTCAATGAGTCTTTTCCCCAATAGTTAAGTACAAAACCATAAGGCTCATGTTGTCCATAGTAGCCCACCAGGATCTAGAGCTTGAACAATTAGATGTTACAACTGCATTCTTACATGGAGATTTTGAGGAAGAGATCTACATGAGCCAACCCTTAGGTTTCATAGATAAAAAGGCCCCTAACCATGTCTATCTACTGCTGAAATCTTTATATGGTCTAAAGCAATCCCCTAGGCAATGGTATAAGAGGTTTGACACCTTTATAGTAAGTATAGGATTCACTAGGAGTAAGTATGACAGTTGTTTCTACTTTGCTGTTTTGGATGAGATACCTATATACTTACTGCTGTATGTTGATGACATGTTACTGATAAGCAAATCAAAGCCCCTGATCTGTGTGTTAAAGAATAAACTGAATGCTGAATTTGAAATGAAAGACCTAGGGGATGCTAGGAAGATCTTAGGCATGCAAATTGATAGAAACAAAAGTAAATGCAGACTGAAAATTCACCAGTGTTCGTACCTGCATAAGTTAGTAGAAAAATTTGGAATGATAGGGACTAAAACTGTTTCAATGCCTTTAGCTAACCATTTCACATTAAGCAAGGCTCAATGCCCTAATACTGATGCTGAGTTAATTAAAATGGAGACCATACCCTATGCAAATGTAATTGGATCCTTGATGTATGCTATGATTAGTACTAGGCCTGACTTATCATTTGTGATATCATTGTTGAGTAGATTTATGTCCAATCCTAGTATGGAACATTGGACAACCCTTAAATGGGTACTCAAGTGTAACGCCCCACTTGAGGTACATACTTAAGATTTTGTTGTATGGCTTAAATGTTTATTGATTTAGTTTTAATTGAGTTTTTATGTTGAATTGGTTGAGTTTTGAGGAATCTTAGAATTTCAGACTTCGTCGGGGCAAAGAATAGCCTTTGCCGCGACGATGTTGGCTTGAGTAAGACGGTTATGTGTTTCACTATGTATATTTTACGAGTATATGTGTAGAATGGAGTTATTACATCAAGTATGTTAATGGCTCTTTGAATATGGGATTGGAATACTGTAAAAGATCTGAATCACTGAAGCTGGTTGGTTGTGTAGACTCTGATTTTGCAGGTGACAGGGATACTAGGAAGTCAACCACATCATATTACTTTACCTTGGGGGGCAACTACATTAGCTGGAAGTCACAATTACAGGCTATAGTTGTACTGTCATCAACTGAGGCTGAATATGTGGCTGTAGCTGATGTATTTAAGGAGGCAATTTTGCTCAAAGGGATCCTGAGTGAAGCAAACCTGTCTGAATTGAAGCCAACCATTTTTTCAAATAGTCAAAGTGCAATACACCAGAGTAAAAATCTGGTGTACCATGAGCGAACCAAACACATAGATGTTCGCTACCACTTTGTGAGAGATCTGGTCACCGGGGAGGAGATAACTCCCAATAAGGTTCCTACTGAGCATAATCCAGCAGACATGGGTACGAAGATTGTTACACTTGCTAAGTTCAAGCATTGCTTGAACCTGCTGTCCATTCAGTAAGCAAGGGTAACAAAAGAACCATGAAGGATTCACTAAAGGCAAGCTGCACTAGCACAGGGGTTGTTTCAACCCATCAAGGTGGAGATTGTTGGATGATGGCTTGAAACACTTTCGTATTAGAACTTAAATGGGACGACGTCGTTTTGAACTAAACTGAGAAAACAATCCTGAGCGTTGATGAGGAGAAGATCCAACGGCTGGAATTAAACCCTAATGACAACCATATAAAATCAGAGTTGTTTTGGCATTTTGTACGCAATATTTTTTTTTCGCAAATCTCTCTCTTCTTCGTTAAACACCATTTTGAGTCTTTTAGGGTTTCAATCTGGGTAGAGTGAATCTTGTAACTGGTTGATTAAGGGACTGGGTTAGGTCATTCTGGGTGTATTTGTATACGCTGTTTATAGGGATTCAAAGGGTGTAATCTCTAGGGTGAGTTACGGGTTGAAGAAGGGTTATTGAGGGTTTTGTGTTGCTGTGTGTAATCTGTAATCTTGACAGTAATTTAGTGCAGCAAGCTCGTGTGTTTCCCGAGTTCAACGTGGACGTAGCTTGCTCAAAAATAGAGCAAGTGAACCATGGTAAAATTTTGGTTGTCCTTGTGTGTGTGATTTGTGATTCTTAATTGTGATCTTTGTTTGGTTGATTCTTGTGTGAGTGGTTATAACAAATAAAGGTCTAAATATGATAAAAGAGTTCCTTTCAGGTCAACATTATAGTAGGTAATACTGTTATTGAGAGCATAAATAACTATTTTGATGATGTGATAAATATTACCTGAACTATGTACAACAATGATACGAGAAAGCTACCAGCTGCAAGGAGAAGACCTCCAATCACCCAATTTTTTTGTGGTGACAGAAATTCATTATTTAAATTACTCAGAGATGAACTACTTGCAATTATTGCTGGGCCATTGTACAAAGTCACATTTAATGCCCCTGCAATTAATACCATGGTGCCAATAGACTTGCCTAGACTGCTTTTAACTCTCAAGTCTAGCTTTTCCATTCTGAAGGCATGCCATAAGATCATATTGTACTTTCAGAATTAAAAAAACTATAAGAATTTGTAGTAATTTCATAAAACGCAATCTCAGCTTGAAGTTTTTAATCATAGATCAAAAATTAATGTTGCATTATTTATGCTATTGCTGCGTGAGCCAGAACCGAGGAAATTGTTGTACCATTGATGAGAAACATAGGATCTCTACAGAAGTCAGAGATACAATGTCCTTGTAATTAAGTAAATCAGGTCTATCTTCTTTCTAATTTGAAATGTGAACCTAATATTTGCTTCAATTCCATCTAAACTGAAGGACTTTCTCAGATTCGACATGGTATTAGAAGTTTCAAGATATATAGCCAAGTCCTAACTGGTAATATTGGTTAGCTCTCGAATAAGAAAAGAGAGAAGAAACCGACCTAGAAATTATGACCACGATGAATATAAAAGCTCAATAATTGCAGAGGCCAAAGTTGGAGAGCTATATGCTATCCCTGTAAACAAACAAGTTTTCACACTGCAGCTACAAACCCACCAACCCCAAAAAATCAATCAAGATTCACAAGCACTATTTCTTGTCTTAATGGATTTAATAAATTAGTACCTGAGCATGCCAAGAAGAAAGATTCTACAGATGATAGACGATTTGAGTGGAGGAGGACTTCTATTCCTGCATAGTCAAAGAAAGTTTGAAGCTCAAGTCTTGCTACTTTTTTGAATCAATGAGTCCAAGTGAACTGAAAGAGAGAGTTAGTTACTTACCAGTAAAAGATGAGAAAAGATGGAAGAAGAACAAAGGTGACTGAAAAGACATTGGAGTAAACAACAAACACAAAGTTACTCATGCCTTTGTTCATAGCTCTTTAGTTAGAGTACTTAAGCCCACATCCAAGCACTCCACTACCACCATCACTGCCGTTACTCCAACACCCAACATTTTTATTTCTCTCTCTTTCTTAACGAAGCAGTTGCTTCTCTTGAGTGGTTTTGTTCCCCTGAGAGATAGGAAACGAGAAAGAATATAAAGGAAAGCGCAGTTGGTCAATTGTCTAGCCTTGTCTAGGGGTGAGCGGTTCCGGGTACCCTGCATTTTCCAGGGGAACCGGAACCGGAACCGGAACCGCACAGTGCAGGTTCCTAAAAAAAGGAACAGGAACCGGAACCGCACAGTGCAGGTTCTTCAATTCAAGGAACCGGAACCTAAAATGCAGGTTCCGGTTCCTTTCTAGGGTACCCTGTAAAAAATTAATTACCCCCCTATTAGTTTAAAAAATAACAAAAACACCTTATAAGTTTACAAATACACCCCTAACAAATTTTCATTATTCATTCATTTGTGTCCAATGTAACTCATAACCTGTAATCTCTAAGCAACACTTGAATTGTTAATCATTTAATTAAGTATTGTTAATATTGTTTAAATAGAATGTTATAATAATTAAATAATCATACCATAAATTTATACATAATGTTATAATAATTTGATAAAGTATGTTGTAAATTAGTAAATTACTAATGTTTATAATATAATGTCATAATCAATTAAGAATCATTATTATATAATGTTATATTAATTATATGATTATACTATAATAGTATAATGTAATGTTATAATGAATTAAGTAATCATACTATAAATCTATAATTTAATATTATAATTAATAAATTCAAATCATTTAATAATACACTAATGTTTATAATGGACTATTATAATGAAAGTATCATATTACAAATATATAAAGTATGTTATAATTAATTAAATTTTAATCGTTTAATTAAGTTATGTAATAGTATAGTAAATTACTAATATTTATAATGTAATGTTATAAATTCATAACTAATTAAGTAATTATGTAATCATTTAACATATAATGTTATTTAAGTAAGTGATCATAATATAAAGAAATAAATATTATAATTTAATTGAGTAATTATTTAACTATAATGTAATGCTAATTAATGTTTATAAGGTAATGTATAATTAATTAAATTTCTTATCATTTAATTAGTATATGCAATGTTTATGTAGTAAATTAGTAATTACTAATGTTTAAAACATAATATCAAACTCATAATCAATTAAGTAATCATTTAATTATGTAATGTTATTAATTATATGATCATCATAATAGTATAATGTAATGTTATAATGAATTAAGTAATGATATTATAATCTATAATTTAATATTATAATTAATTAAATTTCAAATCATTTGATTAATATACTAATGTTTATAATGAAATGTTATAATTGATTAAATATTATATTATAATATATAAGGTAATGTTATAATTAATTAAATTTTAATGTTTAATTAAGTAATGTAATAATATAGTAAATTACTAATGTTTATAATGTAATGTTATAAATTCATAAATAATTAAGTAATTAGTAATCATTTAACATGTAATGCTATAATTAAGTAAGTGATCAAATATATAATGTAATATAATAATATAAATTTAATTGAGTAAATTAACTATAATGTAATGCTTAATTATGTTTATAAGGTAATGTTATAATTAATTAAATTTCTTATCATTTAATTAATATTGTGTAATGTTTAGTAGTAAATTAGTAATTACTAAGTTTAAAACATAATATCATAACTCATATAAAATTAAGTAATCATTTAATTATGTAATTTTATATATAATGATCATACTATAATAGGTAATATATATTATAATGAATTAAGTATCATACTATAAATCTATAATTTATTTATAATTAATTAAATTCAAATCATTTGATTATATACTAATGTTTAATAAGGAATGTTATAATTGATTAAGTAATTTATTATAAATATAAAGGTAATGTTATAATTAATTAAATTTTTAATCGTTTAATTAGTAATGTAATAATATAGTATTAGTAAATTACTAATGTTTATATGTAATGTTAAATTCATAACTAATTATGTAATTATGTAATCATTTAACTATGTATGCTATAATTAAGTAAGTGATCATAATATAATGAATATAATAATATATAATTTAATTGAGTAATATTAACTATAATGTAGCTTAATTAATGTTTATAAGGTAATGTTATAATTAATTAAATTCTTATCATTTAATTAAGTATTATGTTAAGTTATGTAGTAAATTAGTAATTACTAATGTTTAAAACATAATACATAACTCAAATCAATTAAGTAATCATTTAATTATGTAATGTATATTAATTATATGATCATACTATAATAGTATAATGTAATGTTATAATGAATTAAGTAATGATATTATAATCTATAATTTAATATATAATTAATTAAATTTCAAACATTGATTAATATACTATATTTATAATGAAATGTTATGATTGATAGTAATTATATTATAAATATGAGGTAATGTTATAATTAATTAAATTTTAATCGTTTAATAAGTAATGTAATAATATAGTAAATTACTAAGTTATAATGTAGTGTATAAATTCATAACTAATTAAGTAATTAGTAATCATTTAATAATGTAATGCTATAATTAAGTAAGTGATCATAATATATAATAGTAATAAATATTATAATTAATTGAGTAATTTAACTATAATGTATATTTAACTAATGTTTATAAGGTAATGTTATAATAATTAAATTTTTATCATTTAATTAAGTATTGTGCTAATGTTTATGTAGTAAATTAGTAATTACTAATGTTTAAAACATAATATCATAAACATAATCAATTAAGTAATCATTTAATTATGTAATGTTATATTAATTATATGATCATACTATAATAGTATAATGTAATGATAATGAATTAAGTACATACTATAAATCTATAATTAATATTATATTAATTAAATTTCAAATCATTTGATTAATATACTAATGTTTATAATGGAAGTTATCATTGATTAAGTAATCATATTATAAATATATAAAGTAATGTTATAATTAATTAATTTTTAATTGTTTAATTAAGTAATGTATAATATAGTAAATTACTAATGTTTATAATGTAAGTTATAAATTCATAACTAATTATGTAATTATGTATCATTAACTATATAATGCTATAATTAAGTAAGTGATATAATATATATGTAATATAATAATATATATTTAATTGAGTAATTATTTAACTATAATGTAATGTTTAATTAATGTTTTAGTGAAATGTTTATAAGGTAAGTTATGATTAATTAAATTTCTTCATTTAATTAGTATTACGCTAATGTTTATGTAGTAAATTAGTAATTACTAATATTTAAATATAATGACATAATCAAATAAGTAATTATTTAATTATGTAATGTTTAATTAATTATTATAACATACTATAATGTATGTTATAGTGAATAACTATTAAGTAATCATACTATAAATTTTAATGTAATTTATAATTAATTAAATTTTTAATCATTTAATTAAGTTTGTACTAATGTTTATAATAAAATGTTGTAATGATTAAGTATATATACTATAAATCTATAACGTAATGCTATAATAATTAAATTTCTAATTATAAGTCAAAATTAACTTTTAATTAGTTATAACTTAAGTCAATTAATTAAGTAGTAATCAATTAATGTAAGCTATAATTAATATAATATAAATCAATTAAGTAATGTTATAAAATTATAATAATAAGTAAATCATTTAACTATAATGTAATGTTATAATTGATTAAGTAGATATTTAACTAGTAATTAAATTTATTAATGTTATCAATTATCATATATAATTAATTAATTAATTACTAATTTATTTAGATATACTTAGAAATGATAATTGAAGTAATAAAACTAATATATTATACTCAATCAAATATATTTTATTCAAAAATAATTCTTTTAATAAACATTAAAAATGTAAAACACTTTTAATTGGATCATAATTTCAATTATTCACTTAATTGATCAAAACTTTAATTAATGTATTATAATATATTAAAGCTTTTAATATGGTATATTTATATATAATAGTATAACTGTAATCGTATATTTATTAATTAGGTTATTCTAAAAATTTTTTTCTATTTTAATTTTTTTATATGTAAAATAATAGAAACTCCCCCATATTACATTTCAAATATTTCATTATAGTCCAGGTTCCAAAATAAGTTCTAAACAGGTTCTAAAAACAGGTTCCAAAACAGGTTCCAAACAGGTTCTAAAACAGGTTCCAAAGCAGGTTCCAAAGCAGGTTCCAAAACAGGTTCCAAACAGGTTCCAAAATAGGTTCCAAACAGGTTCCAAAACAGGTTCCAAACCGGGTACTCGCTACAGGTTCCAAACAGGGTACCCTTTTTATAGGTTCTGGTCGGTTCCGGTTCCTCCATGCAAGAAACGGGAACCGGAACCGCACAGTAGCGGTTCCAAAAAATTGGAACCAGAACCTACCCGCACAGTGCAGGTTCTGGGTAGATTCCGATTCTGGTTCCGGTTCTTACCCCCGGTTCCGGTTCTACCCGCTACCCGTGCTCACCCCTAGCCTTGTCATTTGTGCTCGTGAAAATATATATATATATATATATACTTTTTTTTTGTCTAATAATACATTATTGCACCCACCAACTATTAATCAAATCCAAAGGAATTGTTATGCCTAAAAATCAGGGCTGACGTTCAGTCCTTGGGCAACGTGGCAGTACCTGGATGACACAATATCTTCCTGAATTCTGATTGGTCCATGCTGACGTAAGCCCCTGAATTCTGATTGGTCCATGCTGACGTAGGCTTACGTCAGCATGGACCAATCAGAATTCAGGAAGATATTGTACCATCCAGGTACTGCCACGTTGCCCAAGGATTGAAGAAGGCAGGCTGTCATCAACTTGGTGGGTGAGGGTATGGCTAGTGAGTGGCTGGGAGTCACCCACTTGCCCAAGCCCTGCGCGATTTAAGGATATCACCGTGCAGCCAGCCAATGAGAAGCAGGGTAGGAACTGTACGACACCTACCCGCGGGTAGACCCATAATCATTACCTAAAAACCTCTTACTATAAATAGAGGGCTCCTCTCTATTTTTCGGGATTCTAGTTCTGATAACAAAAACACTATCTCTCTCCCTCTCTATATTTCTATCCTTTTAGATCGCTGCATGCGACTTGATTGTACTCTTTCATAAATAAAAATACGGTGGCGTAGGATTCGCTTTCAGCATCCGAACCACTTTAAAATCCATCTCCCTTTCATTTGTTTCATTTTCCAGTTCACGTGTAATTTCTAAGTCCGCTTAGCACTTTACACGTGCAAATAGTTGGTGTCAAAATCCAGCATCAACAGTTTGGCGCTAGAAGGAAGGCACTGATTTAGTGTCCATTCTTCATCAGGAATCTCTGATCAATCGAGTCTGTTCGCCAGCAAATGGCCCGTGGTTTCGAAACCGAGCGAGCTAGCCCTAGCAATGAGGAGGTCTCCCAGGTACAAGATGACACTTCTCCCGAAGTGCCCCCGATTCAGCATAATACCACGGTGGACATTTCTTCAAGCTCACAACTCGACCCAGCTGTGATGGATTACCTGGAGAGGTTCAACAATACTCTCCAAACAGTTAATCGAAGGTTAGACTATTTGGATCAAGTTGTACCACCCGAGTCTGACAAGGTAGTGCTATCGCCAAAAATGCCTATAGGTCGCGTAAAGCATAGAAGCGGGTGAATGCCCATGCCACGTGAACTACAGCATGAAAAGGCAAGGGAAAACAAGTAGTAGATAGTGGGCTGAAGGGCTCCAAGGGACCAGCGAATACCGGTCGCGAAACACGTAGAATACCTACGGCTTTGCGACTTGGCGACATGTCGCATCATGAACCATCCCACGTCACATCACATGGGCACCCCCACAAGAGTGCACGATAGGGAAACCCCCAGCAATTGCGGGTCGGTTCTAGCCACTGCGAAGGTTGGGCTAACTCCCCGAACCTTTCATTGCCTTCACACAGCTCTAGTCAGCGTGTGCCAAGATATGCCAGAGCTTCTAGCTGAGGCAAGGAAGAGTCTGATTTGTGGTATTTTCTTAACCGTAATCATGAGGGTCAAACCCACGTTGCGGAAAACGATCCTCAGATAGCTCCGCTGACTCAAATTGAGGAGTTACAGTGAACTCTGGATCAGCTTAAAGCTCAGCAAAACGAGTATGGGCAGGTCACAAAGGCGTCTCCCTTCTCACTAGCAGTGTTAGCTGCTCCTTTCTCGTCAAGATTTAGAATGCCCGATATACGAGCATTCGATGGGAATTCTGATCCGTAGGATCACCTCTGTGTGTGTAATGACCTTATAAAGCTTCACCAATTTTCCAACTTGGCCAAGTGTCGCTGTTTGGCAATGACCCTGACTACCCACGCTAAGCGCTAGTTTAGATCGCTTCCACTAGGATCTATTAACTCATGGTAGTAGATGAGCTCGTTATTCTTGAGATACTTCCAGGCGAACAAGAAGTTCTCAATGCCGTTGAGCTATCTGAGCAACATATGGCGGGAAAATAATGAATCCATCCAGTCCTACATTGACAGGTTCCACAAGGGGCTGCACAAGGTGGCTAACACACCTGAAGAATTTGTTCAGACTCTCATTATTGTCGAAGTCTGCCTGTAGACCGACCTGTGGAAGAAGCTACAATTCAAGGATGAAATTTTCTTCACCTGCTTCTATGACCTTACGGAGAAGTATCTCCGAATAGAGAATTTCGTTGCCACTCTCAATCGCCACGACCCCGATCCTTTGACCAGTGCTCCCAACCAAGAAGAGGATAGTAAAAGAGCTAATGGCAGGTGGGCTAGCGACAATCAACGGAAGGGAAAGAAGTAGTAGTTTGAGCCCAATAAATCCTATGCCTAGGTTCCTCATCCTAATCACGAAAAGAATCAATATTCTCTTCTGAACGCATCAGTATCGACTGTTCTGGACAAGTTAGAAGAGGTGGACCTGCTCGGAGAGCCGGTGCCCATGAACAATCCCTCTTCAGTAGAAAACAACAAGAAATATTACCGTTACCATTGGGATAATGGACACCACACCGATAAATGTCGGGCTCTCAAGCAAGCAATTGAAGACCTTATCAAGCAGGGCCACTTCAAGGAGTATGTTGATGGTTCCACTCCCATTCGGGAGAAGAATCAAGAGGAACAGGGGAAGAAATATCGTGGTCGTAAAGGTCTCTACTTCGTGGGGATCATCTTTGGAGGATTGCACCTCGCGGAGAATTATTGAGGTGCCCAATAAAGGTACACTTGGGAAGCTCGCAATGACCCCGTGAGTGTGATAGGCACAGCGTCGTGACCCGCTAAGGTTCACAGAGAAGAAAATATTACCTTCTCAGAGAAAGACGCAGTGCGACTGCATCATTCCCATGAGGATGCACTTGTTGTAATAAGTGCCCTAGAGCCAATCAATTATTGTGGAATTGACTCTTTGCAATAATGTTTATTAATCAATAAAGGCATTATCTACTATATCATGTAAACCATAGTTGTATGTATTGATATATGTCCTTAGAATAGTAGAACCGTGACGACGGTATCAAGTGTTTCAAATCTTGATGGTGAGAACCCTATAAGTACATATGGTGGCCATTCTAGAAACGTCTGTAGCCCTAGTATTATTCTGAAGTAAGGGCACAAATAATACGGTAAGACTATCATAGTGTTGAATGACCCTGTCGAAAAATGATGACTGATCTTACTTATCAAGGTTGCTTGGTGACAACTTGATGTAACACATGGGTGCTTGTTGTAGGCAAGTTCACTGGACTAACCCACCAGAGGATTCCATATGGATGGTAACCCCAATGTCTATGGAACAAATTCTCTAACGAATGGTGATGCATATGATCCTTAGACTTGAGATCACCAGAGCGCCTTGTGCACCAATTGGTGTAGTTTGACACTAACCCAACACAGTTCTATTAAGAGTTGTCAATACAGTAGTGATTGGCTACATCAAGGAGTGTATCAAGACTATGGTGGATCGACAGAGGATCCATCAGTCCCAGGTACGGGATAAGTTATTTCACGGCGCAATTCAGTAAATGGCAATGACACTAAAACTGTGGCCACAGTGGGATTGAGTTGTTGCTCAATCCAGTTTATTATTCTAGTCATTGGTCTAGTAACTGAATACATACATATCAAGAGTAACTAAGGTTGACACTATTTCTATGCCTCGGTCTCGTCGAGATAACAGTTGATGAAAGGATTGAATTGTAAGATAACCATATCGTTGACAGGTAGCTACTTCGTTGAATCCGAACCTATCGGGTGGCCATGATGCCATGCTAGGGGCCAATCTTGGTCTGTGTGTAATGAGACGATTAATTGGTATTAATCGTGATACTGCACACTGCCAATATGATGAGGAGCCTATGGGTAACACACATAGAAGATAATTTAAGAATCAGTTTGTGAGAAGGGCATTTTCATCTTTTTAGGCGAAAGAGTATTTTGGTAATCTCACAATGCAATTAAATTTGCTGAGGTTGTTGCCTTTATTTAATTTGATTTTAAAATTAAATAAGTAAGATTATATTTAAATATGTGTACGCATATATTTAAATGAATTATTGTTATTGTTAAATGTTAATATATATATATATATATATTAATTGAATTTAATTGAAATAATAATAATTCAAATAAAAATATCTAAATGGGGTTGTTTGGACATAAGGGCTATTTGGGCTGGTGCCTAAGCCTGTTCCTAAGTGGAATAGGGTTTCACATGCACTATATCAGCGCATGTGTTCTATGAATTAAATAACACTTTTTCATTAAGTCAATTTATATATTCATTGATTGAAAAGCTCCAGCCTCTTTCTCTCTACCCCACGCCACTTTATTTTGATTGAATCAAATTTATTTGATTCTTGTTCTTGATTCTAGAGGCTAAAGAGGATCTAGCAAATCCCTTTTTAGCTCTTTGGGTTATCTTCGTGTGGACTACCACTGGTTCGATGCTACTTTGAATCGGTAGCGAACCCAACCAGAGACAAATTTGAAGAAGCCTCCAAACGTGCGTATGAACTCTTATCTTTACTCTGATCGTTCATATCACTGCAGAATATTTGATTTAACATATTATCTGTAATATCTGTATCTTGATCTTGGCTTGAAATGGAATCAATCGCTGTTTTATTTTTGATTTCCGCTGCCATGGGTTAGATCGTTTCCTAACAGCACTCATCATCGCGCCTAAAATAGGTCGGTGTGAAGTCCACAGGATGTTAATGGACAATGGCAGCACTATGAACATCCTATTTCAGTGAGCTTTTGAGGAGATGCAGTTGGACAAGGCAGATCTGAAGCTTGCCTCTATCCCTCTCTATGGTTTTACTAGGGATCATCTGATTCCCAAAGGAACAATCGCACTTCCCATCACTTTAGGTGAGACCAAAAAAGTGACTAAGATGACAGAGTTCTTAGTAGCAGATTGTCTGTCTGCTTTTAATGACATTTTGGGACAACCTCTACTGCCAAGTTTCAAGGCCGTCGCCTCCATTTATCATCTGAAGATTAAATTTCCCACTCCGATAGGGTGTGGGGAAATGAAAGGGTCTCAGAGCGAATATCGTGACTGCTATGTAAGGGCAGTGTAGATAGCTTGCAAAGGGAAAGGGATGCCGATGGGCATTCCTAATCAAGTAATAACAATCAGTAGGATTGAGCCATAGCCAGGTCCAATGGAAGATTACATAGATCCTCGTGTTTAGGAGGAGTATTCCCATAGTGGGTCGGTTGAGTCTTTGTTGGAGGTATCTATCGACCAGAATGAGTCGACGCAAGTATTGAAAATAGGGAGTAATCTTAGCTCGCAACAGATTTAACGAGCTTCCTCTCATAGCATATTTAACGAGCTTCCTCAGACAGAATATCGATTTTTTTGCATGGACTTGTGCTAAAATGGTCGGGATTAGCTTGAATATAATATGTCATGCACTTAACATTGATAGCGCAGTCAAGCCGATTCGCCAGAAGAGAAGAGTCATGGACTCAGTCAGAGACAAATTCGAAAAAGCCTCCAAACGTGCGTATGAACTCATATCTTTACTCTGATCGTTCATATTGCTGCAGAATATTTGATTTAACATATTATTTGTAATATCTGTATTCTGATCTTGGCTTGAAATGGAATCGATCGCTGTTTTATTTTTGATTTATGTTGCCATGGGTTAGATCGTTTCCTAACAGCACTCATCATCGCGCCTAAAATAGGTCGGCGTGAAGTCCACAGGATGTTAGTGGACAATGGCAGCACTGTGAACATCCTATTTTAGCAAGCTTTTGAGGAGATGCAGTTGGACAAGGCAGATCTGAAGCTTGCCTCTATCCCTCTCTATGGTTTTACTAGGGATTATCTGATTCCCAAAGGAACAATCGCACTTCCCATCACTTTAGGTGAGACCAAAAAAGTGACTAAGATGACAGAGTTCTTAGTAGTAGACTGTCTGTCTGCTTTTAATGGCATTTTGGGACAACCTCTACTACCAAGTTTCAAGGCCGTCACCTTCATTTATCATCTGAAGATTAAATTTCCCACTCCGACGGGGTGTGGGGAAATGAAAGGGTCTCAGAGCAAATATCGTGACTGCTATGTAAGGTCAGTGCAGATAGCTTACAAAGGGAAAGAGATGCCGATAGGCATTCCTAATCAAGTAATAACAATCAGTAGGATCAAGCCATAGTCGGGTCCAATGGAAGATTACATAGATCCTCGTGTTTAGGAGGAGTATTCCCATAGTGGGTCGGTTGAGTCTTTGTTAGAGGTATCTGTCGATCAGAATGAGTCGACGCAAGTATTGAAAATAGGGAGTAATCTTAGCTCGCAGCAGATTTAACGAGCTTCCTCTCATAGCATATTTAACGAGCTTCCTCAGACAGAATATCGATTTTTTTGCATGGACTCATGCTAAAATGGTCGGGATTAGCCTAAATATAATATGTCATGCACTTAACATTGATAGCGCAGTCAAGCCGGTTCGCCAAAAGAGAAAAGCCATGGACCCAAAGCGCTCAACTGCCCTTAAAGTAGAGGTGGATAAGCTCCTCTCAAAGGGGTTCATTCAGGAAGCTCATTACCCCAGTTGGGTCGCCAATCCGGTTTTGGTGAAGAAACCCAATAGCAAGTGAGGAACTTTCATTGATTTCTCTGACCTCAACAAATCTTGTCCAAAGGACAGTTTCCCTTTGCTCAGGATTAATCAAGTTGTGGACGCCACCTTTGGGCGCAAGCTATTGAACTTCATGGACGCCTACTTGGGGTATAATCAAATCTCGATGTATAAGCCTAACGAGGAGCATACCTCGTACATCACAAATCGGGGACTGTACTATTATAAGGTTATCCTTCCGGTCTAAAGAACGCTGGGGCAACCTGCCAGCGTTTGGTTATCTGTATGTTTTTCAAGCAAATTAGGAAATCAATGGAAGAATATGTCAATGACATGTTGGTTAAGTCGCATGTCACTTCAGATCACATAGCACATCTCATTGAGATGTTCGACTTATTCTGAAGGTATAGAATGAAGCTTAATTCTCTCAAGTGATCTTTCGGAGTGTCTTTTGGAAAATTCTTGGGGTATATGGCTAACCACCAGGGGATTGAAATCAACCCCGAAAAGATCCAAGCTCTCTTAGATATGACAAGTCCCGCAAATCGAAAGTAAGTTTAGAGCTTGAATAGGAAGATAACGGCTCTCAGTCGCTTCATATCAAGAGCAACAAATCATTGATTGCCGTTCTTTAATATACTCAAGGCCAACAAGAAGTTTGAATGGACTCCGGAATGTGAGCAAGCCTTCCAAAGCATAAAAGATCATCTTGGAAAGCTGCCTCTTCTATCCAAGACTCTTCTGAAAGAGATCTTATCTATCTACCTTTCCGTCTCCCAATATGCGATCAGTGTAGCTCTCATCCTAGAAGAGGGCAAAGTTCAGTGGCTAGTGTATTATACGAGCAAGCAGCTTTTGGATGCCAAGACATGATATCCAGAGATGGAATGATTAGCCTACGCCCTGCTGATCGCTTCCAGGAAGCTGCAACCTTACTTCTATGCCCATTCTATCCATGTTCTAACCAACTACCCACTCAGACAAGTTCTTCACAAGTCGGAGGCTTCGGGTAAGTTGCTTAAATGGGGTATGGAATTAAGCAAATTTGATCTACATTACAGACCGAAGACAGTAGTTAAAGGGCAGGCAGTTGTTGATTTTATTTCGGAGTTCTCTTATTAGCCAGATCGAGAACTTGAACAGACAGCTAGCAAAGTTGTCCAGGAAACTGTTCAGAACTTATCGACTTGGAGCCTCTATGTTTATGGGCCTTCGAACAGAAGAAGAGCCGGAGCTGGTCTTTTACTTCTTAGTCCCGAAGGGACTCAGATTCATGGAATCCTTCAGTTCAGATTCAAAGCTACAAATAATGAGGCCGAATATGAAGCAGACTAGCAAGAGAAATGGGGTTGAAAATAATTGACATCTATAGCGACTCCCAGTTAGTTGTTAATCAAATCTTGGGAGAATATCAAGCCAAAGAAGAGAATATAATCAACTATCTGAGGAAAGCTAAGGTTGTGCTAGAGCCTTTCAAGCATTATATGATTAGTCAAATTCCGAGAGATATCAACTCTGTTGTGGATGTTTCGGCAAAAATAGCCTTCTCGATGGACTCCGATGTCCCAGACAGCATTCTAGTTTGGTACATCGAGGTTCCCAACATCAACTCACCTGAGCAAGGTGTAGCTACGATTGAATCTACTTTCTGGATGACTCTAATTATTCAGTATCTCCGGGATGGGACTCTGCCCAACGATAAAATTGAGGCAAGAATCCTACAAACTAGAGCTGCTCGTTACACACTTATCGAGAATCAGCTGTACAAGCGAAGGTTTAGCACTCCCTTCCTCTGATGTGTAACCGATAATGAAGCAAACTACATCATATGGCAGATACATGAAGGGATTTGCAGTAATTACACTGCCACACGATCTCTCGACAATAAGATTATCTGTTAGGGATATTATTGGCCCATACTTCACGAGGACGCCTTCAACTTTGTGAAGTAGTGTGACAAGTGCTAAAGGTTCGCGAATGTTCCACGAGCTTTTTCCCACCAGCTAGCAACAATGACCAGTCCCTGGCCATTCTCTATGTGGGGAATTGATCTCATCGGGCCCATGCCAACCGATAAAGAGGGCATCAAGGATGCAATGGTTGTAGTGGATTATTTCACTAAGTGGGTCGAAGCTAAGCCTTTGGCCACGATCACTACCAAAAAGTTCAAAGACTTTGTCTTCAAAAATATAATGTGCCGCTATGGGATTTCTCATACACTCATCTCTAATAATGGGAAACAATTCGATAATGAGGAATTCAAGTAGTTTTGTGACGAGTTGGGGATTCATAAAAAGTTTGCCTCAATAGCAAGATCGCAAGCCAATAGTCAGGTTGAAGCTGTCAACAAGACTATTAAACACACATTGTAGGCCAAGCTTGGCGCAACCAAGGGCAATTGGGCTGATGACCTCCCAGAAGTCCTATGGGCATATAGAACAACTCCGAGAACCTCTACTTCAGAAACACCATTCTCGTTAGCGTATGGCTACAAGGCGATGATCCTAGTGGAAGTAGGAGCTGGTTCACTTTGGAGGAAATTTTTTAACGAGGCAGACAATGAAACACTCCTACGTGTGAGTCTGGACATGGTTGAAGAACACTGCGACAAAGCTCAGTTAAGCATAGCTTCCTACCAACAGCGGGCAAAAAGATTATTTGACTCTAAAGTCAAGAGAATGGACTTTCAGGTTGGTGACCTGGTTTTGAAAGAAGTCATTCTCAGCACAAGGGAACCTTGCGCGAGGGTATCGGGACCCAACTGGGAAAGTCCATACCGTATCACAAAAGTAATACGACCTGAGAAGTATCACCTTAAAAGGCTCAATGATTCCGAAGTGTCGCGAGCTTAGAATGCTGAACATCTTCGCCCCTATTATAAGTAATTCCGAACTCGCTTACAGCTTTGATTATTTCTTTGAACTTGTAAAATTTTCCTTCTTGTAAGTATTATGAATAAGATTGTTCTATTTCTTCTCAAAGAAAAACTTGTGTCGTGATTTCAAGTCTTTTGTTAATAATTTTGTTATTTGTAACATTTTGCAAGTTTAATGGTCAGATAAGTCATATTTGTCTTGCAAAGTGCTTAAATTATAAAAGTACTATCGTAAGTGACCAGTTCCTTTTATGTATTAAAAAAGTATGTACAAGGGGCGACAAGAAATTGTAAAAGTTAAAAGTTGAGAGAACTACAAGGATAGAAAGAGAGAGGTCATTGGTCTTCATTTCTAGGACTTCCAGGCGCGATCTCCTGATCCTCTGGACGATCATCAGCCTCTTGATCATCCGTCTAATCTTCGGGAATGCTAAGCTGATCATCTTCCGAAGGAGGTTCCTGTTCCTCCTGCTGCTCGACCTCTTCAGCCTAAAGCATGGAAACAAGATGGACTAGTATTCGTTTGGAAGGTCAGAGATGTCCGTCTCTGGGTTCCTCAGCAGCAAGCTGTAAATGGCCTGTATTGCCCAGTGAGCAGTCGTACTCTCAAGCTCGAGGTTTTGTTGCTTCATCTCCTCGGTCAATAAAGCAACTGGCCCCTAAGACAGCTTGAGGTCGCCCTCTTCTGCTTCTCAGAGTTCTCCCACAGCTGAGCTCGACTCTCCTCCGCCGCTTTAGCGTGATCGGTGCTCACCTTTATCTCTTTCTCTCCCTCGTTTAACTCCTTGGTGAGTTTTTCCATCATCCGTTGGAGCTCCTTCTTGTCCCCGTCTCTCTTATTGGGCTCGACCTTCTGAAAGTCCGTAGCCAAAAGTGTAGAATCTCTCTCTACTAGGTACTGATCTGCCTGGATACGGGCCACTTTAGCCTCCGCATCCATGGCCGCGAGGTCTTGCTTTAGCTTGGCATTCTCCTCCTTCAGCTCATGGGGATTGCTGACAAAGTTCACATTGATCTTCTGCTGGGCCACGGTCAGGGTGAGCAAGGACTACATTGGAAAAGAAACAAAAGTCAGTTTCTTTTTCTCAAAATCATAAAGAGCTATGAAAGTTCTCAAAGGGAACATGCCGTTTTACTTGACTATGCAATTGGAGCGCCGTAGCCACTAGGTCGGTAGGTCAGGAAGCCACAAACTCCTCAAAGGCTGTGGCAACCTGGCATTCCAACATGGTGTACATTACCGGCTGCAAGTGTTTCGGAAGTTGCCTTAAGGAATCTAGCATAGACGGGTCTGGCCTCGAGGGGGCAGGTATATCCTCAACCTGTTGCTTACCTACTCTCTTCTGAGCAGCTGTGGTCACTCCCGCTCCCTTGCGCGAGCTCTTTGGGTTGCCCAAGTGCTAAGGGGCCCATCAGGGGCACTCCCAAGCGAGTGACAGGGTAGGGCTGAGTTCTCTCCAGTAGCACCCCAAAGCCTTCTAGCTCCAACTCCGTTTCCTCCTCAGTGGTCAGCTGTTTCCTTTTCTTGGTCTTGTGACCCATGGTTTTCTGCTTCGTGGCACGAGTAGCCATGGGCTAAGAAACTTCTATGTGTCACTTCGTGGGTGGTTGCCCTGTGGTGCTAATCTATACCCTTCTTGCAGGGGTGACGTTGCGGGTCACCTCGACTGGCTCAATCGGGTTGACCCAAGGGAATACAAATCCCCTAGCCCTTGTCGGTGGCTTTGGAACCCTTGGTGGCATGGTCGCTGCATGCCATGAAAAGGTGTTAACAAAAAAGTCATCTTTGGCACAAGGCTAAAAGATCTTCTGGATACGAAGATACTTACGGGCTAGAGCTTCTAAAGATGCCTCGAGGCTAAAAAATCCATACTTTCGTAGTTTGGTAGTGGTCACGAGCAGTTTTACGCGCAACTCTGATTAGGTAAACGATCGAACACCTCAATACGACTGAGATCTGCTTGAGCCGACAACCTGGTCGTCTTGTTCTCTGCGAAAAAGAAAAAATCCCATTAGTCTTAACTACCAAAAGAGAGTTAAAGGGAAGGACAGTTAGTTTGGAAATTAAAAAGGAAAAACCTACCTGGCTCCCTAAATTTACAAACACCATCATACTCGAAGAAGAAATATTTGGTGTCATAAGCCTTAACGTTGCTCGGGTAACCAAATATCTCTCCTTCGATCGTAGATCACTTCAAGAGGTAGAAGGAATCTTTGTCCTTGCTTTTCTTTAAGTAGTAGGTGCATGCGAGTTCCAACGTTATTAACTCGCCGAGTTCGTGTTCGCGACATGCAATATACATAGCAATCGCTATCATATACGTGTTGGGCGTCAATTGGAATGGCGCAACCTCGAAGTGGTCGAGGATCGATCTAATGAAGGGGTGAAAAGGTATTGTTACCCTGCATTTAAAGATTGCCTTTGAGATCATAGTCATTCCCTCTGGAGGGTCCTGAGCGGTATGTGACCTATGGTGGTAGACGTTTACGTTGATCACAAACTAGTCTACAGTCTTTCGAATCTCATCCGCAGTGGCTGCTGATAGCATCAGTTATGAGGGATGCGCTGAGGTGCTTAAGGGCTACGAGCTGGTTCCTTTGGTTACTCTCATATCCAAAGCATCCATTGCTCCTAAAGTCTGAAAAGGTGCGACACATAGAGATGACTCAGTCTCCATACACAGTGTTTCATACGACGACTTAAAAGAGTAAGAAAAACCCTAATTTTCCTTCCTTAACTCCTAAAGACCCTAAATGTCCTTGAGAACTAGTTCCCAAGGATTTGTGCCCTAGGTTTTCGATTCTTGAAGGAGTTCCTTTTTGAACACCACCCCAGAATATGCATCATGTAAGTTTACCAAGTATTAAAACCCACAATTGTTGTGAAAAAACCGAGTTTTTAATAGGATTGAAAAGAAGAAAGGGAAGAGTTTTCCTTACCTCTTGGTTGCTAGGAACGAATGCTCTGTCGTAACAGTGAGTGTGCATCAACTAGAAGACGGATGAACTGGTTTCTTGAGCGCGAAACCTCCGTTTTTCTCTCTGAAGATTTGAGTTCTGTGAAAATTCTGAAGTGGGTTAGGGTTGTATAGGGAAAAAGGTGACGCTTGGTTTCCTTTGCAAGTGACTTTTGGGCGGGACGCGTTCCCAACCATTGGATGCGACCACGTGTTGCCAATCCTCGTAAAGAGTAACCTTCACGTTCATAAAAATCAATCGACGTTTCTCTCCGTTGGAGAAACCAAACGTCGGTGTGGTTATCTTCACTGCATTGAATGCACCCTTATCCATATTTAATGCTTTAAAAGAGAATGTCGTTTCAGCATGACTTGCATTTAATGCTCATGGCTGACACTTATTGCGCAAAGACACGTCTGTCAGATAAATCTTACTTTATTGAACAGGCCAGCTGTTAAGTGCAACAGATAACATCTGAAGAGGTCCTTCGAGTGAAACACTCTTCTCTGTGTATTGAGCTTGAAGCAAAGTGACTTCCAATTTTTGGAAAAAAAATACTCTAAGTTTTTTCAGGTCGTGAGCGATGGGCAAAGTTCCAAGCACGTTGGTATAGCACTGAGCAGAATCCAATCCCAAGTCACTAAACCTTTAAGGGACGATCACCTCAGGTCGCTTGTGCAATTAGCAAAGCTTTACGCGGCCTCCACCCAGTTCGTTGGTCGAGTTAAATCATGAGCTTTGTGTAATTTCAGCCATCCTCCACTTGCAGCTCGAGCAAGCGATCCTCAGGATGAGCCAAATCATAGCATAATCATGAGGTTCTCAAAGTTCAAGCCTTGAACTTTAAGAACTAGGGGGCTTCTGTTATGCCTAAAAAATCAGGGCTAACGTAGGCTTACTTCAATGTGGACCAATCAGAATTTAGGAAGGCATTGTGCCGTCCAAGTGTGCCATGTCACCCAAGGGCTGAAGAAGCCAGGCTGTCATCAACTTGGCAGGTGAAGCTATGGCTAGTGAGTGATTGGGAGTCACCCACTTGCCCAAGCCCTGCACAATTTAAGGATATCTACCATGCAACCAGCCAATGGGAAGTAGGGTAGGAACTGTACGGCACCTGCCCGCGGGCAGACTTATAATCATTACCTAAAAACCTCTTACAATAAATAGAGGGCTCCTCTCTATTTTTCAAGATTTTAGTTCTGATAACAAAAACACCCTCTGTCTCCCTTTCTGTATTTTTGTCCTCTTACATCACTACATGTGACCTGATTGTACTCTTTCATAAATAAAAAGACGGTGGACGTAGGATTCATTTTGAGCATCCAAACCACTTTAAAAATCGTCTCCCTTTCATTTGTTGCATTTTCCAGTTCACATGTAATTTCCAAGTCCACTTAGCATTTTGCACATGCGAATGGTTAGTATCAAAATCCAACATCACTAGAATCTAATTTTAGGTGTCGGCTGAGTAACGTTGTTCTGTTCGTTTCTGGATCATGTTTCAGTGGAAGTCCAAATAAATTAGTTAATAGTTGGGTTTGACCCAAAATAACCACTTTAATATATATTTTTTATTCTTACTTTTTTTTCAAGAAGTCACATTTCTTTAATTAGCAAAAGTACCTCTTAGGGGTGAGCATGGGTAGCGGGTAAAACCGAAACCTGTGAGTAGAACCAGAACCAAAACCTACCCGAAATCGGCACTGTACGGGTAGGTTTCGGTTCCATTTTATTGGAACCGACACTGTACGGTTTCGGTTCTTATGTGTGGAGGAATCGGAACCTAGAAAAAGAACCTGAAATAGGTACCCAGTTTGGAACCTGTAGCGAGTACTCGATTTAGAATTTGTTTGGAACCAATTTTTGGAACCTGTTTTAGAACCTGGGTTACAATGAAATATTTGTGAATAATGGAGGGTTTCATTATTTTACATATAAAAAGATTTAAAATAGAAAAAAATTAAATTTTTAGAATAATCAAATTAAATAAATATACAATTATACTTATTATATATAAACTACACCATATTAAAAACTTTAATATATTATAATATATTAATATTAAAATTTTGATTAATTAAGTATATAATTGGAATTAGGATCCAATTAAAAGTGTTTTAATGTTTTTAAAAGAATTATTTTGGAATAAAATAGTGTATTTGATTGAATAATAATATATTTAGTTATTTACTTCAATTATCAAGTTATAAGTATATCTATAGTAAATTAACAATTAATTAATTATATATGATAAACTGATAAACATTAATAAATTTAATTACTAGTTAAATATCATACTTAATTAATTATAACATTACATTATAGTTAAATGATTACTTAATTAATATAATTTTATAACATTACTTAATTGATTTAGAGCATAATTAATTATAGCATTACATTAATTGATTACTACTTAATTAATTGACTTATAACATTCAGTATATTACTTAATTAAATAATTAGAAATTTAATTAATTATAGCATTACATTATAGATTTATAGTATAATTACTTAATCAATTATAACATTTTATTATAAACATCAGTACAATACTTAATTAAATAATTAAAAATTTAATTAATTATAATATTACATGATAGATTTATAATATGATTATTTAATTCACTATAACATTACATTATAGTATGATCATATAATTAATTATAACATTACGTAATTAAATGATTATTTAATTGATTATGATGTTATATTATAAACATTAGTAATTACTAATTTACTACATAAACATTAGCACAATACTTAATTAAATGATTAGAAATTTAATTAATTATAACGTTACATTATAAATTTATAGTAGGATTACTTAACTAATTGTAACATTACATTATAATTAAATGATTACTTAATTAATTATAACATTATATTATAAACAAATTAATTATAATATTATATTAAAGATTTATAGTATGATTACTTAATTAATTATAATATTTCATTATAGTATGATTACATAATTAATTATAACATTACATAATTAGATGATTATTTAATTGATTATGACATTATATTATAAACAAATGATTACTTAATTAGTTATAAATTTATAACATTACATTATAAATATTAATAATTTACTACATTATTAAATTACTTAATTAAATGATTAAAAAATTAATTAATTATAACATTACATTATAGATTTATATTATGATCACTTAATCATTTATAACATTCTATTCTAAACATTAGTATATTAATTAAATGATTAGAAATTTAATTAATTACAATATTAAATTATAGATTTATAGTATAATTACTTAATTCATTATAACATTACATTATAGTATGATCACATAATTAATTATAATATTACATAATTAAATAATTACTTAATTGATTATGATATTATATTATAAACATTAGTAATTTACTATATAAACATTAGCACAATACTTAATTAAATGATTATAAATTTATTTAATTATAACATATTAACATTACATTATAAATTTATAGTACAATTACTTAATTAATTGTAACATTAAATTATAAACAAATGATTACTTAATTAAATTATTGCGTAATTAATTATAACATTACGTAGTTAAATGATTACTTAAATTGTTATAAATTTATAACATTACATTATAAACATTAGCAATTTACTACATTATTACATTACTTAATTAAATGATTAAAAATTTAATTAATTATAACATTACATTATAGATTTATATTATAATTACTTAATCAATTATAACATTCCACTATAAACATTAGTACATTAATTAAATGATTAGAAATTTAATTAATTACAATATTAAATTATAAATTTATAGTATGATTAATTAATTAATTATAATATTACATTATAGTATGATTACATAATTAATTATAACATTACATAATTAAATGATTACTTAATTGATTATGACATTATATTATAAATACTCGTAATTTACACAATACTTAATTAAATGATTAAAATTTTAATTAATTATAATATTACATTATAAATTTATAGTATGATTATTTAATTAATTATAACATTCTATTATAAATATAATTAGTACAATACCTAATTAAATGATTAGAAATTTAATTAATTATAATAATACATTATAGTTAAATAGTATATTACTTAATTAATTATAACATTACATAATTAAATAATTACTTAATTAATTATGACATTATATTATAAACATTAAACATTAGTAATTAATTAAATGATTAGAAATTTAATTGATTATAACATTACATTATAATTAAATAATTACTTAATTAATTATAACATTACATTATAGTATGACCACTTAATTATGTATAACGTTACACAGTTAAATGATTACTTAATTAATTATAAATTTATAATATTACATTATAAACATTATTAATTTACTACATTAGTCATTAGTACATTACTTAATTAAATGGTTAAAAAATCTAATTAATTGTAACATTACGTTATAAATTTATAGTATGATTACTTATTAATTATAACATTATATTATAAACATTAATACAATAGTTAATTAAATAATTAGAAATTTAATTAATTATAACATTATATTATAAATGTATAGTATGATTACTTAATTAATTATAACATTACATTATAATTAAATAGTTACTTAATTAATTAAAACATTACTATATTACATTATAAACATTAATAATTTATAACATTAAATTTACTACATTAGTATTTAGTAGTGGGAGAATCAAAGAAGTTGGTGACAGTTTCTAACTTTCTATATTGTTGTTTGTTTGAATGATTTTGGTGAAATTATTTGATATGAATTGTGATGAATAATTGTTTGTCTTTTGCTTTTGATTGAGGAATTTTATGTGAATTGTGATGAATTGATTGAATTCAAGTGTTGCTTAGAAATTAGAGGATTTATGAGTTACATTGGACACAAATGAATGAATAATCAAAATTTGTTAGGGGTGTATTTGTAAACTTTTAAGGTATTTTTGTTATTTTTTGAACTAATAGGGGATAATTGATTTTTTACAGAGTACCCGGGCAAGGAATCGAAACCTACATTTTAGGTTCTGGTTCCTTGAATTTAAGAACCTGCATTGTGCAGTTTTAGTTCCTTTTTTTGGGAACCTGTATTGTGCGGTTTCGGTTCCCCCGAAAAATGCAGGGTACCCGGAACCGGTCACTCCCTAGTACCTCCTCCATCCAACACTTAGCATTGGTCGATTAAAATCAGTTCCCTAGCTCTAAAAATTGAAACCATAATTACTCCAATCTCTTTGCTGCAAATGAAAATCACATCTTGATTGATAATCTCGCTTCATTTCCAGGACACCCCTTATTTATTCTTATGGTTGTTTGGTGTTTCCGATGTTGTCTATGGTGGTGGGGTGGGTCTTGCAGTTGTGAGGGGTGGAGTGATTTCCATGGAAATTGTGAATTTTGATTTTTGTGGTTCCAGCAGCTGTGAGGGTTGACTGGTGTGTTGTAAGACCCTTACAAAGGGCAAGGGCAGGCGTGTGGCTTTCATCCTTAGCCACAGCCTTGCCAAGACAACACACGGGTGTGTGCTGAACAAGGATGGCTGAGATGAGGCGTGGGATGTTTGAGTGTTAGGACGCCAAACACTTTACTGATGAGATGGCTTGCGAGTGTGGGCACTTGCAAGTTGTAACATGGGCGTGTGTGCTCATGAGCAGGCTAGACAGTGGCACACGAGCTGGGACGTGTGCAAGCATGCAAGACAACCAACGAGTGGCTGAGTTCATGCATGAGACAGAAAGTTACGTGCGTGAGGTGCATGGGAGTATGCACTAGATGATGGAAACAGTCAGACAAGGCTGTATGGTTGCTGGACCAAGGCTGTGGGACAGTTATATGTGTCCAGGTTCATTTGTATGTAAACCAACTATCATGTAACTGCTGATAAGATTGTAAAACTGTTATGTAACTGCTGTGCCATTTGTATATAAGGCTGGCAGATTGCACATTCGTGATATAGAGAGTGAGAGGGCAAGGGTTATGTGTTTTGTAAGCCTTGTTGTAACTTGAGTGCGAATCTGTGAGTGAGTATCAGATTGTAAATAGAGGGAAACGCTGTGTGTGTGCTTGAGTTATCCTTGTATTCGGAAATATAATATAAGGTTGGGGATTTCCCGTATATGTAGTGCATTGACTCTCTTTAGCCTCTGTTGTCTTGTGTTTGTGATTTGTAACAGAGGGAACGCACAACTTGAGGTAGGCTTACAAGTGCTCGGTGTGCTTGTGCCGCGCGGTGCCTAGAGGCGAAAATAGGCCCTGTGACAGTGGTATCAAAGCCAGGTTTTAACCAGTTTCATTCTTGTATTTACTTACTGTTGTTTTATGCCAAAAAAGGTTGACATGGATGCTGTGAGGGAACGATTGACGCGGTTAGAGGAGATGCTGGGTGAGATTCAAGATGGCCAGGGTATGACCATCAATGAGAGACTTGATCAGGTTGATCAAAGTTTCGAAATTCTCCATAAGCAATTTATGGAAATGGTGGACCAAACCAACAGGAGATTGGAGGCCATAGAGGATGACAATGCCTTGCTGAAACATGCCATCCCTCGTAGTCTTGATGGGGGAAGTACAGCCAAGATAAGAGTGCCCGAACCAAAGGCTTTTCAGGGTGCTAGAAACGCCAAGGAGTTGGAAAATTTCTTGTGGGATATGGAGCAGTACTTTGAGGCAGCAAAAGTACATGATGAAGAAAAAGTCTAAATCACTAGCATGTATTTGGCTGGTGATGCGAAATTGTGGTGGCGCACAAGACTAGTAGATGATGTGAGTGTGGGTAGGCCCAAGGTTGATACTTGGGAGAAACTAAAGAAGGAATTGAAGGATCAATTCTTGTTGAGGAACACATCATGGAATGCTAGGGACCGTATGAAGAAACTCCAACAAAAGGGTACTGTGAGGGAGTATGTCAAGGAGTTTAGTTCCTTGTTGTTAGACATACAAAATATGTCCGAGTAGGACAAATTGTTTAACTTTATGTAAGGTTTGCAAGGCTGGGCGCAAGTGGAATTGCGAAGGTAGAAGGTGCATGATCTGCCTAGTGCTATTGCTGCAGCAGATGGGTTGATTGATTTTGAATATAGTAAGGAGAGAGATCCTGTTGTTGCAGCGAAATCCAAAAAGAAGGACAACCGGGAATTTAAGGGAAGCAAGAAAAAGGACTTCCACTTTCAGAAGAGAAATTCTGCTAGTGAAAAGGGGAAGGCCGTTGCTACCAGTAGTTTTTCCAAGGAAAACAAAGAGGGAAAAATGATGTCTGGTTGTTTCATATGTGGAGGGCCACATAGGGCAAGGGATTGACCAAAGAGAGAGAAGCTGAATGCTTTGATGGGTGAAGAGGGAGAGTCTAGTGGTGAGCAAGTCACTATGAATCCGATGTAGTTGATGAATGCTATGAGGGCAGAAGCAGATTCAAAGCAAAACAAGGGTGATACTTACCTTGGAGTTGTGAGCAAGGGTGCCGCTTGAAATGCTCTACTGTTTGTGGATTTGAAAGTGAGGGATAGCCAAGTTAAAGCTTTGCTAGACACAAAAGCAACTCATAACTTTGTGGCAGATCAGGTTGTCTCCAAGTTGGGGCTAGCACTTTCCAAGAGTCCTACAACGGTGAAGGCTATGAATTCGAGTACACATGGGGTGACTGGAATGGCTTACAACGTGCAGGTTGGTGTGGGCTGCTGGATGGGTAAAATTCATTTAACTGCTATTCCATTAGATGATTTTGATGTTATTTTGGGAATAGATTTTTTTAAAGTAGCCAAGGTATCAGTGGTGCCTTGCTTGAATGGCATGATGATTAATCATGAATCAAGTCCCTGTTTTGTACCTTGTTGTTCACTTGGAGTGAGTAGCAAACCAGGACAAGCTAAGCTTACTACTATCTCAGCCACGGCAGTAAAGCGTGGGCTAAAGAAAGGGCAGGAAACGTATTTGGCAGCGTTGATAGAAATCAAACATGATAAGAAGGTCGAAGTGTCAGATGCAATGGCAGAATTGTTAGAAGATTTTGCTGATGTTATGTCACGGGAGTTGCCAAAAGAACTTCCTCCAAGACGAGCAAATGATCACAAGATTGAGTTGGAACTAGGGGCATTCCCACCTGCTCGTCCACCCTACAGAATGTCACCCATGGAGTTGAAGGAACTCCAAAAACAACTTGATGATTTACTTGATGCAGGTGCAGCGAGACCGTCAAAGGCTCCGTATGGCGCTCCTATGTTGTTTAAGAAAAAGCAAGATGGTTCCCTTCGGATGTGTGTGGATTATAGGGCATTGAACAAGGTGACAATTCGGAACAAGTATCCTGTTCCCCTTGTTCAAGACCTCTTGGATAGGCTGAGTGGAGCTTCGGTTTTCACTAAGTTAGACTTGCGATCGAGATATTGGCAAGTCATAATTGCTGCAGGAGATGAGCCCAAAACCACTTGTGTGACCAGGTATGGGTCTTATGGATTCTTAGTCATGCCATTTGGCTTGACAAATGCACCAGCTACATTTTGCAATTTAATGAATCATGTACTGTATGAATTCTTGGATGAGTTTGTGGTGGTATATTTGGATGATATTGTGATATATAGTCGGAATCTTGATGAGCATTTGATTCATATGAGAAGGGTACTGATGCGGTTGAGAGAACATCAGTTGTATGTGAAAATGGAGAAGTGTGAGTTTGCTAAACAAGAGATAATGTTCTTGGGGCACTTGGTGAGTAAGGGCCAAGTGAGAATGGATCCTAAGAAGGTGCAGGCAATTGTAGAGTGGGTGGCTCCTACAAAAGTCCCGGAGTTGAGATCTTTCTTAGGATTAGCAAACTATTACTGCAAGTTTATTGCGGGATACTCAAAGAAGGCCGTACCGTTGACAGATTTGTTGAAAAAGGGGCAACGATGGGAGTGGACAGAATCATGTTCAAAGGCTTTCGAAAGGTTGAAGGAAGCCATTGCCTCTAAACCGGTGTTGAGATTGCCAAGTTTTGAGTTACCGTTCGAAGTACATACAGATGCTTCGGAGAAAGCTATCGGTGGGGTGTTGGTCCAGGAGGGACATCCCATTGCATTTGAGAGCCGAAAGTTGAATGGGGCAGAGCAGAGGTATTCTGCACATGAGAAAGAGATGGTGGCTGTTGTTCATTGTTTGCAGGTGTAGAGAGTTTACTTGCTGGGCACAAAATTTGAGTGTTGACAGACAATGTCGCCAACACCTTCTTCAAAACATAGAAGAAGTTGTCCCCAAAACAGGCCCGGTGGCAAGAGTTTTTGGCTGAGTACGATTTTGCATGGCAACACAAGCCAGGAAGGCATAATCAGGTTGCTGATACGTTGAGCAGGAAACAGGTGGTTGCTGCTCTATATGCAATAACTCGGGTTGAGTCTGACATATTAGACAGGTTACGAGGGGCGGCTGAACAGGATGCTGAGTATAAGGACTTGGTGACACAAGTTCAGGATGGTACTATATGGCGTTACTAGTTAGAGGATGGGTTATTGTATGCCAAAGGAGATAGGCTGTTTGTTCCAAGTAAGGGTGGATTGAGACGGGTATTGCTGAAAGAAGTCTACGATTCACCTTGGGCTGGACATCCGGGTAGGGAGAGAACTTTGGCATTATTAACACGGGATTATTATTGGCCTAGAATGGAAGCTGATATTGAGTCCTACGTGAAAACTTGTTTGGTGTGTCAACTGGACAAGACAGAAAGGAGAAAGGTAGCAGGGTTGTTGCAACCTCTACCCATTCCGGAGAGGCCTTGGGTGTCAGCCTCTCTTGACTTCATCAGTGGGTTCCCAAAGGTAGAAGGTATGTCTTCTGTCCTTGTTGTTGTGGATAGATTTTCGAAATATGCAGTTTTTATAGCAGCACCAGAAGCTTGTTCAACGGAGACAGCTGCTGCCTTGTCTTATAAAAAAGTGGTGAAATATTTCGGAGTACCAGTAGACTTGGTTAGTGATCGGGATGCACAGTTTATTGGAAGGTTTTGGACTACTCTATTCAACATGATGGGGACCGAACTGAAGTTTTCTACAGCTAATCATCCACAAACGGATGGTCAGACTGAACGGGTGAATGCATTGCTGGAGGAGTATCTTCGGCATTATGTGACAGCTAGTCAACGAAATTGGCTAGAGTTGCTGGATTCTGCACAGTTTTGCTACAATTTGCACAAGTCATCTTCGACCGAGCTGAGTCCTTTTGAGTCGATGTTGGGGCAACAACCTTTGACCCCAATTGAGATTGCTAGACAGCCAGCAAAGAGGAAATTTCCTGTCGCTAACAAGGTGGCTAGGGACAGATAGGAGATAATTGACCAGGCTCAAGACAGCTTGCGGAAGGCAAGCAGGAGGATGAAAAAGTATGCTGATGCTAAGAGGAGGCCGTTAGAGTTTGATGTGGGTGACCAAGTACTACTCAAGCTCACTCCTCAGATTTGGAAGAAAATCGACAGCAAACGGGTGCATAGGGCATTGGTTCCAAAGTATGATGGACTGTTTGAAGTTGTAAGTAGAGTGGGTGCTGTTGCTTACAAGTTGAAATTACCTGAGCGGATCAAGGTACATCCCACATTCCATGTGAGCTTCTTGAAACCTTTCCATGCAGATAAAGGTGATTCTTCAAGGACCCAAGCTAATAGAGCTCCTCCCATGATCAGAAAACAGTTTGATGATGAAATTGAGAAAATTTTAGATCACAGGAGGATGGGGCAGCATAAGAAGAATCGTCGAATTGAATATTTGGTGAAGTGGAAGAGGGGGAAAGACAGCGAGGTTTCATGGGAAAGGGACATAGATCTGTGGCAGTTTGAGGATGTTGTGCAGGAGTACATTGCCACCATTCCGACGAGGACGTCGGACTCTTCTGGTGGGGTTGGTTTGTAAGACCCTTACAAAGGGCAAGGGCAGGTGTGTGGCTTTCATCCTTAGCCACAGCCTCGCCAAGACAACACACGGGTGTGTGCTGAACAAGGATGGCTGAGATGAGGCGTGGGGTGTTTGAGTGTTGGGACGCCGAACACTTTACTGATGAGATGGCATGCGGGTGTGGGCACTTGCAAGTTGTAACATGGGCGTGTGTGCTTATGAGCAGGCTAGATAGTGGCACACGAGCTGGGATGTGTGCAAGCATGCAAGACAACCAATGAGTGGCTGAGTTCATGCATGAGACAGAAAGTTACGTGCGTGAGGTGCATGGGAGTGTGCACTAGATGATGGAAACAGTCAGACAAGGCTGCATGGTTGTTGGACCAAGGCTGTGGGACAGTTATATGTGTCCAGATTCATTTGTATGTAAACCAACTATCATGTAACTGCTGATAAGATTGTAAAACTGTTATGTAACTGTTGTGCCCTTTGTATATAAGGCTGGCAGATTGCACATTCGTGATATAGAGAGTGAGAATGCAAGGGTTATGTGTTTTGTAAGCCTTGTTGTAACTTGAGTGCGAATCTGTGAGTGAGTATCAGATTGTAAATAGAGGGAAACGCTGTGTGTGTGCTTGAGTTATCCTTGTATTCGGAAATATAATATAAGGTTGGGGATTTCCCGTATATGTAGTGCATTGACTCTCTTTAGCCTCTGTTGTCTTGTGTTTGTGATTTGTAACAGAGGGAACGCACAACTTGAGGTAGGCTTACAAGTGCTCGGTGTGCTTGTGCCGCGCAGTGCCTAGAGGCGAAAATAGGCCCTGTGACAGTGGTATCAAAGCCAGGTTTTAACCAGTTTCATTCTTGTATTTACTTACTGTTGTTTTATGCCAAAAAAGGTTGACATGGATGCTGTGAGGGAACGATTGACGCGGTTAGAGGAGATGCTGGGTGAGGTAGGGAGATGAGGGTGAGATTCAAGATGGCCAGGGTATGACCATCAATGAGAGACTTGATCAGGTTGATCAAAGTTTCGAAATTCTCCATAAGCAATTTATGGAAATGGTGGACCAAACCAACAGGAGATTGGAGGCCATAGAGGATGACAATGCCTTGCTGAACATGCCCTCCCTCGTAGTCTTGATGGGGGAAGTACAGCCAAGATAAGAGTGCCGAACCAAAGGCTTTTCAGGGTGCTAGAAACGCCAAGGAGTTGGAAAATTTCTTGGGGATATGGAGCAGTTTTGAGGCAGCGAAAGTCCTTGATGTGGAGAAAGTCTTGATCACTAGCATGTATTTGGCTGGTGATGCGAAATTGTGGTGGGCCACAAGACTAGTAGATGATGTGAGTGTGGGTAGGCCCAAGGTTGATACTTGGGAGAAACTAAAGAAGGAATTGAAGGATCAATCCTGTTGAGGAACACATCATGGAAAGCTAGGGACCGTATGAAGACTCCAACAAAAGGGTATGTGAGGGAGTATGTCAAGGAGTTTAGTTCCTTGTTGTTAGACATACAAAATATGTCCGAGTAGGCAAATTGTTTAACTTTATGTAAGGTTTGCAAGGCTGGGCGCAGTGGAATTGCGAAGGTAGAAGGTGCATGATCTGCCTAGTGCTATTGCTGCAGCAGATGGGTTGATTGATTTGATATAGTAAGGAGAGAGATCCTGTTGTTGCAGCGAAATCCAAAAGAAGGACAACCGGGAATTTAAGGGAAGCAAGAAAAAGGACTTCCTTCAGAAGAGAAATTCTGCTAGTGAAAAGGGAGGCGTTGCTACCAGTAGTTTTTCCAAGGAAAACAAGAGGGAAAAATGATGTCGGTTGTTTCATATGTGGAGGGCCACATAGGGCAAGGGATTGCCCAAAGAGAGAAGCTGAATGCTTGATGGGTGAAGAGGGAGAGTCTAGTGGTGAGCAAGTCACTATGAATCCGATGTAGTTGATGAATGCATGAGGGCAGAAGCAGATTCAAAGCAACAAGGGTGATACTTACCTTGGAGTTGTGAGCAAGGGTGCCGCTTGAAATGCTCTACTGTTTGTGGATTTGAAAGTGAGGGATAGCCAAGTTAAAGCTTTGCTAGACACAAAAGCAACTCATAACTTTGTGGCAGATCAGGTTGTCCAAGTTGGGGCTAGCACTTTCCAAGAGTCCTACAACGGTGAAGGCTATGAATTCGAGTACACATGGGGTGACTGGAATGGCTTACAACGTGCAGGTTGGTGTGGGCTGCTGGATGGGTAAAATTCATTTAACTGCTATTCCATTAGATGATTTTGATGTTATTTTGGGAATAGATTTTTTTAAAGTAGCCAAGGTATCAGTGGTGCCTTGCTGAATGGCATGATGATTAATCATGAATCAAGTCCCTGTTTTGTACCTTGTTGTTACTTGGAGTGAGTAGCAAACCAGGCAAGCTAAGCTTACTACTATCTCAGCCACGGCAGTAAAGCGTGGGCTAAAGAAAGGGCAGGAAACGTATTTGGCAGCGTTGATAGAAATCAAACATGATAAGAAGGTCGAGTGTCAGATGCAATGGCAGAATTGTTGAAGATTTTGCTGATGTTATGTCACGGGAGTTGCCAAAAGAACTTCCTCCAAGACGAGCAAATGATCACAAGATGAGTTGGAACTAGGGGCATTCCCACCTGCTCGTCCACCCTACAGAATGTCACCCATGGAGTTGAAGAACTCCAAAAACAACTTGATGATTTACTTGATGCAGGTGCAGCGAGACCGTCAAAGGCTCCGTATGGCGCTCCTATGTTGTTTAAGAAAAGCAAGATGGTTCCTTCGGATGTGTGTGGATTATAGGGCATTGAACAAGGTGACAATTCGGAACAAGTATCCTGTTCCCCTTGTTCAAGACCTCTTGGATAGGCTGAGTGGAGCTTCGGTTTTCACTAAGTTAGACTGCGATCGAGATATTGGCAAGTCATAATTGCTGCAGGAGATGAGCCCAAAACCACTTGTGTGACCAGGTATGGTCTTATGGATCTTAGTCATGCCATTTGGCTTGACAAATGCACCAGCTACATTTTGCAATTAATGAATCATGTACTGTATGAATTCTTGGGAGTTTGTGGTGGTATATTTGGATGATATGTGATATATAGTCGAAATTTGGATGGCATTTGATTCATATGAGAAGGGTACTAACGCGGTTGAGAGAACATCAGTTGTATGTGAAAATGGAGAAGTGTGAGTTTGCTAAACAAGAGATAATGTCTTGGGGCACTTGGTGAGTAGGGCCAAGTGAGAATGGATCCTAAGAAGGTGCAGGCAATTGTAGAGTAGGTGACTCTACAAAAGTCCCGGAGTTGAGATCTTTCTTAGGATTAGCAAACTATTACTGCAAGTTTATTGCGGGATACTCAAAGAAGGCCGTACCGTTGACAGATTTGTTGAAAAGGGGCAACGATGGGAGTGGACAGAATCAGTTCAAGGCTTTCGAAAGGTTGAAGGAAGCCATTGCTCTAAACCGGTGTTGAGATTCCAAGTTTGAGTTACCGTTCGAAGTACATACAGATGTTCGGAGAAAGCTATCGATGGGGTGTTGGTCCAGGAGGGACATCCCATTGCATTTGAGAGCCGAAAGTTGAATGGGGCAGAGCAGAGGTATTCTGCACATGAGAAAGAGATGGTGGCTGTGTTCATTGTTTGCAGGTGTAGAGAGTTTACTTGCTGGGCACAAAATTTGAGTGTTGAAGACAATGTCGCCAACACCTTCTTCAAAAAAATAGAAGAAGTTGTCCCCAAACAGGCCGGTGGCAAGAGTTTTTGGCTGAGTACGATTTTGCATGGCAACACAAGCCAGGAAGGCATAATCAGGTTGCTGATACGTTGAGCAGGAAACAGGGGTTGCTGCTCTATATGCAATAACTCGGGTTGAGTCTGACATATTAGACAGGTTACGAGGGGCGGCTGAACAGGATGCTGAGTAAAGGACTTGGTGACACAAGTTCAGGATGGTACTATATGGCGTTACTAGTTAGAGGATGGGTTATTGTTGCCAAAGGAGATAGGCTGTTTGTTCCAAGTAAGGGGGGATTGAGACGGTATGCTGAAAGAAGTCTACGATTCCCTTGGGCTGGACATCCGGGTAGGGAGAGAACTTTGGCATTATTAACACGGGATTATTATTGGCCTAGAATGGAAGCTGATATTGAGTCCTACGTGAAAACTTGTTTGGTGTGTCAACTGGACAAGACAGAAAGGAGAAAGGTAGCGGGTTGTTGCAACCTCTACCCATTCGGAGGCCTTGGGTGTCAGCCTCTCTTGACTTCATCGTGGGTTCCAAAGGTAGAAGGTATGTCTTCTGTCCTTGTTGTTGTGGATAGATTTTCGAAATATGCAGTTTTTATAGCACACCAGAAGCTTGTTCAACGGAGACAGCTGCTGCCTTGTCTTATAAAAAAGTGGTGAAATTTCGGAGTACCAGTAGACTTGGGTAGTGATCGGGATGCCACCTACTCTATTCAACATGATGGGGACCGAACTGAAGTTTTCTACAGCTAATCATCCACAAACGGATGGTCAGACTGAACGGGTGAATGCATTGCTGGAGGAGTATCTTCGGCATTATGTGACAGCTAGTCAACGAAATTGGCTAGAGTTGCTGGATTCTGCACAGTTTTGCTACAATTTGCACAAGTCATCTTCGACCGAGCTGAGTCCTTTTGAGTCGATGTTGGGGCAACAACCTTTGACCCCAATTGAGATTGCTAGACAGCCAGCAAAGAGGAAATTTCCTGTCGCTAACAAGGTGGCTAGGGACAGATAGGAGATAATTGACCAGGCTCAAGACAGCTTGCGGAAGGCAAGCAGGAGGATGAAAAAGTATGCTGATGCTAAGAGGAGGCCGTTAGAGTTTGATGTGGGTGACCAAGTACTACTCAAGCTCACTCCTCAGATTTGGAAGAAAATCGACAGCAAACGGGTGCATAGGGCATTGGTTCCAAAGTATGATGGACTGTTTGAAGTTGTAAGTAGAGTGGGTGCTGTTGCTTACAAGTTGAAATTACCTGAGCGGATCAAGGTACATCCCACATTCCATGTGAGCTTCTTGAAACCTTTCCATGCAGATAAAGGTGATTCTTCAAGGACCCAAGCTAAAAGAGCTCCTCCCATGATCAGAAAACAGTTTGATGATGAAATTGAGAAAATTTTAGATCACAGGAGGATGGGGCAGCATAAGAAGAATCGTCGAATTGAATATTTGGTGAAGTGGAAGAGGGGGAAAGACAGCGAGGTTTCATGGGAAAGGGACATAGATCTGTGGCAGTTTGAGGATGTTGTGCAGGAGTACATTGCCACCATTCCGACGAGGACGTCGGACTCTTCTGGTGGGGTTGGTTTGTAAGACCCTTACAAAGGGCAAGGGCAGGTGTGTGGCTTTCATCCTTAGCCACAGCCTCGCCAAGACAACACACGGGTGTGTGCTGAACAAGGATGGCTGAGATGAGGCGTGGGGTGTTTGAGTGTTGGGACGCCGAACACTTTACTGATGAGATGGCATGCGGGTGTGGGCACTTGCAAGTTGTAACATGGGCGTGTGTGCTTATGAGCAGGCTAGATAGTGGCACACGAGCTGGGATGTGTGCAAGCATGCAAGACAACCAATGAGTGGCTGAGTTCATGCATGAGACAGAAAGTTACGTGCGTGAGGTGCATGGGAGTGTGCACTAGATGATGGAAACAGTCAGACAAGGCTGCATGGTTGTTGGACCAAGGCTGTGGGACAGTTATATGTGTCCAGATTCATTTGTATGTAAACCAACTATCATGTAACTGCTGATAAGATTGTAAAACTGTTATGTAACTGTTGTGCCCTTTGTATATAAGGCTGGCAGATTGCACATTCGTGATATAGAGAGTGAGAATGCAAGGGTTATGTGTTTTGTAAGCCTTGTTGTAACTTGAGTGCGAATCTGTGAGTGAGTATCAGATTGTAAACAGTGGGAAACGCTGTGTGTGTGCTTGAGTTATCCTTGTATTCGGAAATATAATATAAGGTTGGGGATTTCCCGTATATGTAGTGCATTGACTCTCTTTAGCCTCTGTTGTCTTGTGTTTGTGATTTGTAACAGGGGGAATGCACAACTTGAGGTAGGCTTACAAGTGCTCGGTGTGCTTGTGCCGCGCAGTGCCTAGAGACGAAAATAGGCCTTGTGACATGTGTCTTTGTGAGGGTGGGGTGATTTTGGTGGTTGTCGGAGTGAATGTCTATGGTGGTGTGGTTGCCTGTGACGGCTGTGGTGATGTGTAGATTAGAATTGAAAATTTAATGGTTAAAATTGGTAAAGTTGCAATTTGGTTGGATATGGAGACCATTGGCGGGTAGAACACTGATAGTTTACCAGGATGGCAATTTGTTCTTTTGCGTAAAATAGGGTGGGAAAATTATAACTTGGTCTGCACAACTCATGACCAAATCCCTCTGGTTCATTCCTAGCTTATAGCTATATAGATAGATGATTCTACCACATCAGGCCATCCACCGGTTTTTAGTGAAATTTCTATCTCGTTTACAATCATACATACACGTACTTCATTGAGCATAGTGACTTAGAACCTATTTCTCCATCAGGGCCTCAGCATTATGTTAACTTCTGGGTAAAAATTTTGTACTTCCGTGCTTTTGTTTTGCAGAAGAGGGACTGTTGAGGAGGATGGCTTCAAGTTATTGATTCCTTTGTCATCAATCATCTTTTCTTCTTGGCCTTGGCCCCAAATCAGAGAATAAAACCCAAAAGCAATAATAGCAGCTCCCAGAACGCTGCACATAAGTAAAAATTGAACCATATTATAGCTAAACCATCCCTTCAAAATGAAAGAAAAATATTTATTAGAATATGACTAACCTATGTGGTACGATATTTTAGCTCTTATTTGTTTTTCCATTTAATAACACACCCATCTCATAAAATTCATATAGAAAATTATACCTTCCGAGATAAAGAGTATCCCCAAGAAAAGTGACCCCCATTGCAACAGCGATGACTACTGAAAGCGGCTTAAACATGGAAACGTATAGAGCTCCCTTCTTATGGCATGCCCATGTGTGCACAAGACCTCGAAGTGCTGCACTAAAAACTGCCTACATTTAAACATTATTACAATATTGAGAACTGATAAAAAGGGGAAATGCTACAAGTCCTAGGAATGTACATAAACTCCTCTTTACACTTACTGAGAACGCAATAGCCAGCAACTCCAAGTCTGGCCTTAGTTTCCAAGCATTTGGGTTTCTTTCAACCATTAGAGCGAGTATGGCAGATTGAAAGGTCACAAAGACGCAACAAATGAATGTTACCGTCAGCTCTTCAGGGAATTCCTTTATAACAGAGGTCTAGATATTGAAAAACAGTTAAATTTTCAGGAAGCCATTAACAGTTATTATAGATATTCTGATAAAGATTACCTGAACAATGTACAATATTGACAGGGAACAGCTACCAGATGCAAGGAGAATACCTCCAATCACCCATTCTTTATGCGGAGATAAAAAATTATTATGTAAATTCAGAGATAAAGTACTCGTAATTGCTGGGCCATTGTACAAAGTCACAGTTAATGCCCCTGCAATTGATACCAAGGTGCCAATAGACTTGGCTAGACTGCTTTTAACTCTCAAATCTAGCTTTTCCATTCTGAAGGCACACCATAAAATCATAATGAACTTTTAAACAGCATAAGACTTCATAATAAATTTCAGAAATCCTAATCGTAACTTGAATTTTTTACATATAAATCTAATCTACTGCTATATATTAATTGATAGAATAAGTCAACAATTTGGGCTGGACGATGGGTCTTTCATAGGCTTGGGTAGAATCCTCTTTGGAAAATCGGCTTGCCAAGAGAGGGTCTTCAAACCTTTATAACCCACATGCCCACCCTTTTCGCTTTAAATGGGGGATCCTAACATTTGCTGGGGCTAAGTTGATTTCAATTCTCGCTGAAAGTTCTCTTTTGTATATATATATAAACCTGAAATTTAAGCTAGCTAGTAATTAAAAATAAAGAATAGAGAAGAACTCACCTGGAAATTATGACAAGAATAAATGTAAAAGCAGGGGTAATATTAACAAGTGCTGAGGCTAAGGTTGGAGAGCTATATCCAATCCCGCTAAACAGGCAAGTCTGAGAAAAACAGCTACAAATCCACCGAAAATTTAAACGAAAGATATAGAAATCCACAAGTAAAATTTATTATCTTAATTGAGTTAAAGAAGTAGTACCTAAACAGCCCAAGAAGAAAGATTTTACAGATAATGGACAATGTGAGTGGAGGGCGACTTCTGTTCCTGTGGGGTAAAAGAAAAGATGAAGGTGCAGTCTTGCTAGTTAATTACTATCTTCAATCATTAGTGCCAAATTGTGAATGAATGGGAGTTAACTACCTGTACAAGATGAGACAACACGGAAGAAGAATAAAGATTGTCCCGAAGGCATTATAGTAAACAACAAACACGAAGTTACTCATGCCTTTGTTCAATGCTGCTTTAGTTAGAGTACTCAACCCCACTTCCAAACACTCAATTGCCAACATCGCTGCTGTTATTCCAGCACCCAACATTTTATATCTCTCTTTCTTTCTTTGCAGAACTGTGCTGTTTCGTAGAGATGGTCAATATATATAGATGGGACAGTTGTTTCTTTCACTTATTTGAGGTTGCCTGAGAAAGGGGAAAGGATAAAGAAGATAAGAGTGAACTATTGCACCCATCCAACAACGACAAATGTAAGGAAGAACGTAGCTGCGGGCCCTCAATGCTTGCTGAGCTGAGTCATGCTGTGTTTTGACTTTAGATTCTACTATATATATTATAGAGTAAACACCTTTTCCCACCCAAGGTTTGTCTTAATGACACTTTCTCATCCAAAAAATTTCAAAATACCATTTTTTTACCCAAAATTAATATTTTGTTACTATCCAAAACCGATTTTAGATAATTCCAATGACAAAAATTCTCTACGTCACTACTATTTAAACCTTTAGTATTCTCTCTATAAAACTTTTTTTACTTTGACACTTAACTTTTTTTGTTGATTGTCAGTCATCACGAAACTAAAATTTTTTGTTTTTAATTGATTTTTGGTTAATTTTGATAACAAATTTTTAATCGATCACTATAATGTGTATTTTAAGTATTAATAGATTATAAACTTTGGTTAAGAAAATAGTATTTTAAAATTTTTTCGGTAGGAAAAGTCCTTAAGAAAAACCTTGGCCGGGAAAAAGTAGTTTACTCTATATCAAATTATCATCTTCGTCGTTTGCCCGCCGCACGTCTCAATCGTTTATTAAGCTGACACAAACAATAACTGCGTATGCTGTAGGATAATAAATCCAAAATAAACTTTAGGCCGAATCACAGTTTCCCACCAATAAACATTTTAATTTATTTATAAGTTCAAAACAAAATGAAATGGGAGTGGTTGTTGTCACCACCAATAATGGTTAACCGTTGGTCAACTGTTGGTCAACAATAGTTGACCTCCGGTTAAAGTTGGCGCGTTTGCATCATCAACCAAAATTTTCCAATCTATTGGAATCTAGTTGCATTACCAGATTTTGCCGTCTATATTTGTGGTAGAAGGATGCTTGACCGATGGTCAATGTCAATCAAAGGTGGTCCATTGGCGTCACCTTAGGATTGAAATCTTTCAATTTTTCAGAATCTGGTTGAATCATCAAATTTCAGCGTCGATTTTGGCCGCAGAAGGTGGCCCAATATTTCACCACCTTCTGCGGCAAAAATAATACGGTGATTCAACCAAATTTTGAGTTCAGGTCTTGGAAGGACTAGCAATGGTGAAAGGAAAATAATACAGCCACCGACGGTAGTGCATCAAATTTGTGCAACGAATGACGTAATAAAATCATGACCGTTGATAAATTTTAATTTAATATTTATAAACTGTCAGGATTTTGCCATGTCATTCGGTGTACTACCGTCGATAACTGTAGCATTACTCATAGTGAAAACACACCACCTTGTTCTATCATTGACCGATAATTGTTCGTTGTTGATCGTCCTCGGTCAATCAGCAATATTTTTGAATTTTTTAAATTATTAATTTTAGTAATTTATATTAATCATTTCAATACATGATTTTAGTATTTACCAAATACTTAAAATACAAATTTAGAATTATAATTTTTTTTTAAGAAATAAAATGTCCTTCTTGTCATTATACATACAATAACAATTTCAAAATCTAATTTATCAACCACATAATCCTGGATTTTGAGAATCCCAACAATTATAAAAATAGCATTTTCCAAACACATTCCAAATTATTTTCAAAGCTGATTGTTTCCAAAGTTGAGGAAAAGCTGATTAAATTTAAAGTCACAGTAATCTCAAACTAGCCAGTCGTCGATGATCTACTTTGACCAATAAAATATATATCTTACTCTGATTAATCATTATTTGATTAACTTATTTCAAATTTATATTAAAAAAACCTCTAAATTAGTTACAAATTAACACAAAAAAGTCTCTTAACACCGTTTCAGATATGAGGGAAAAAAAAATTGTTGGGAGGAGCAAGTGAGGAAGAAGAAGATGGTGAGGGTTTTTTTTAATTTTTTTTTGTTGGCTTTGAAAAAGGCAAAGAGATGAGAACGAAATGAAAAGATTATTCTACCCTTGTGCATTTTCCAATCAATCCTAACTACCATAATCCAACCTTCTACTATCAAAAGACTCATCGGCGTCCTCTCTTTAAAAACCTCAATAATCTAGACCGAGTTTGCTCTCTGTTTGTTGCTAGAATATAGATTTGAATAGTAAAATGGTATTTTAAAAGTCTGGGTGAGAAAGTGTCATTAAACCATTATTTGGGTGGGTAAAAGTCGTTAACTCTCTTTTAAAACTGTAGAGATATATTTAGTAATGTTTTCCAAATACAAATTGTGTTTTTGTACAATAACAATAACAATAATATGCCTTAAAAAAAAGGGCGAAGGACAAGTTCCCACCCAAGGTTTGGCCTAATGACAAGTTCCCATCCAAAAGGTTTCAAAACGACAGTTTCCCACCCATCCATCCAATTTTTCCGTTATTTTTAACTGCAGAAGGAGAGAATAGTAAATTCAGTTTATTTTTATTTTTTATTTTCTTTTAAATTATTGAAACATTTAAAAAATTATATAAAATAAATAGAAATTTTGAAAATTAAAAAATTGCCAGCCAATTGTTGCTGGCGGTTCTCAGAACCATTGACGACGACCAGTCTACTACCACTGCCGGCATTGTTGGGTAGATCTCAGGTTGATTTGTCTAATGGTACAAATAGAGGAGCCATTGTTGACAACACTTGGCCGGAAAAGTGGTAAACGTTTCCCGCTTTTTTAGGTCAAATGCTGTCGATGACTACTTCAACACAATCAACAATCAATCACACCACCCACTTTTCCCTTCGTCCAAATTATGGTCGTGCCCTCATGGATCTGCATCAACGTCGGTTGTTGTTGAGATATTGCAGAAACGTGTGCTAATCTTTCCTTTTTTGTGTCTTGTATAGATTGAAGGAGGGTAAAACTAGCGGCGGAGAAGGAAAGAAGATTGGAAGTAAAGATAAAATTGAATGGTGGTGGTGTTGGTACTGGTTCTAACTACGAGAAGAGGTGGCTGTAGAGGAGTAGCAAGAGGAGGTGGCGACGACAGCGACAACTATAGCAGTTGACATGTTTTTTTTTTCTGTTTTCTGATTCTGTATAAAGATCAAATTAGGAGAGAATTCTGACAGAAAAAACTTGAAAGAAAGAAGAGGTATTTGGGGAGAATTTGGAAAGAAGGAGAGGGGGGAGATATGGAGAGATGCAGATGGAGAATGAGTGATATATTTAAAGATATGAAGGAGGGGAGGCAACTGGAGATGAAGAAGAAAGGTATAATTGAATGGAAAGAAACGAAGGAGACCGGTTTTTGAGAGGGTGGATGAGATGCTGAAGTGGGCTGGTTTGTATAATTTGACTACTAGAAGTTTGAAGGAGGATGTGGGTGATGTTGGGTTGACTCGGTTGTTGATTCAGGAGCTTGTTATTGTAAGGTTTCTGGGTCTCCCATTTTGGTATGATTGTGTTCAATTTGTTTGAATTGGATTGATGTTTGTTGATGCTTGATTTTGACACCAACTACTCGCACGTGTAAAGTGCTAAGCAGACTTAGAAATCACACGTGATAAAGAAACATGAAATGAGACAATGAATGGGAAGCGATATTTAAAGTGGTTCAGATGCTCAAAAGCGAATCCTACGTCCACTGCTATTGCATTAATAGATGGGTAAGATCAGGTCACGTGTGGCGAGCTAGGTTACAATCTAGAAGGAATACAGAAAAAGAGAGAGAGAGGGAGAGGGAGCCAGTGTGTGAGCTATTTTAGACTAAGATCAGCCAATCCCGTAAATGAGAGGGGTGTCCTCTATTTATAGTGGGAGAATTCAAGGTAATGATTCGAGTCTACAAGTGGGTAGGTGCCATGCAAGTCATTCCTTGCATCTCATTGGTTATCTGCACAAAAAATATCCTCAAATTACGTAGGGCTTGGGCAGGTGGATAATCCTTGGCCACTCGCAAGCCTGATATTCAACTGTTGCACTGATAAGAACCATACCTCTTCTGTCACTGCGCGATGTGGCAGTGCCTGGATGGCACAAGACCTTTCCGAATCTTGATTGGCTCTAACTGATGAGAGTCCACATCAACCTTAACTTTTCAGGCGTAACAGAAGTCCCCTAGTTTTTAAGGTTTAAGGATTGAACCTTAAGAACTTCATGATTATGCCGCAACTTGACTTGTCCTGAATGACGTTTGATCGAGCTGATTGAGCTGCAAGGAGGTTGCATCATATGTCTCTAAGGGTAGCACAAGCGACATGAGGTGGTATTCTCTCATAAGTTCAACGGCCTGGATCAGGCCCCACTCAGTGCCATACCGATGTGTTTTAAATCTCATCCGTGGTTCGTGACTTGAGAATACTTAGCATATTTTTACCAAGGACAAGGAATCACATTGTCTCGAAACCGATACGCGGCGAAGAGTGTTCTATCCAAACGACCTCTTCAGATGTTATCCGTTGCACTTGACAGCTAATCTGCTTAATAAAATAATCTTTATTCTAACAGACGTGTCTAGTGTGTAATAAGTGTCAGCCATGCTCATTAAATGCAAGCCATGTTGAAATTACATTCTCTTTCAGAGCATTAATGAGGGCGCATTTAATGTGGAGGAGATAATCGAGTTGTCGCTTGGTTGTTCCAATGAAGGGAAGCATCGATAGGGACTCTTGAAGCGTGCCAGCTACTTCTTCTCGCAGATTGATGACACTGGTCGTAATCAATGGTGAGAAATGTATTCCGCCCAAGCGTCACTCGCCTAGGGAAATCAATCGTTACTTTCTCCCCCTATAAACCCCAGGCTCGCCTCAAGCTTTGTCACAAAACTCATACTTTCAGAGAAAGAACAAAGCTCTCACGAAATCAGTCTCCCATTTTTCCAGTTGATGCGCACCCGTCGTTACGACAAAAAGTACATTCCCTGCAGCCAAGAGGTAAGAAGGATTTCTCCTTCACTTCTCTTTTACTATTTTGTTGATAGCTTGTCTTGGCAATAATAGTGGGTATGAACTGTTTGGTAAACTTTTGTGATGCGTATTTATGGCAGTTGTGAGGAGAAGGCTTTTTTCTTTTATAAAGAATAAAAATGTAGGGCACGAATCCTTGGGGGTTGGTCCCCAAGGGTTTCTACGGTTTAAGGAAGGTACATTAGGGTTTCTTTTATTCTTCCATGTCATCGTACGAAATACTGTACGAAGACTGAGTTATCTCTGCATGTCGCCCTTTTTTCAGACCTTAGGAGCAATGGATGCCTTAGTGACCAGAACAACCAAGGGGACGAGCTTGCAGGCGCAGGACGCCCCAACAGGTCCCACGTAAGAGATTTTGTCAGTGGCCACCCAAGATGAGATACAGAAGGTAGTAGACCAATACGCACTTAGTGTAGACGTCTACCAACACAGAACATATACAACTTGGAATCCCCTAGAGGGAATGGCCGTGATCTCGAAGGCGATCTTCAAATGCGGGGCATTGATACCTTTTCACCCATTCATTAGGTCGATCCTTGATCACTTCAAGGTCGTGCCGCCGCAACAGACCCCCAATGCGTATATGATAGCTGTTGCTATGTATATCGCATGTGGCGAGAATGGCCTTAGCCAGTTGACTGCGCTGGAGCTCGCATGCTCTTATTACCTGAAGAAGAGCAAGAATAAAAACTCCTTTTATCTCTCGAAGCAATCTACGATTGAGGGAGGAATATTCGGTTACCCCAGTAATGTCGGGGCCTATTAAACAAAATTTTTCTTTTTTCAATACGATGGCGTCTGCCAGTTTAGGGGACCAAATAGGTTTTCCCTTCTTTTACTTTGCGAATTTTTTTCTTTTCCTTCAGTCTTTGCTTTCTAACGAACTTTTCCGTCTCTTTGCAGAAAATAAGACGACTAGGTTAACGACTCTAACTGATTTCAACCGAATCGTAGCATTCGATAATTTGCCTGAGCAAAGTTGCAACGCGAGACTGCTTGTGACTATCGCCAACCTGAGAAAATATGGTTTCTTCAATCCCAAAGCGTCTCTGGAACCCTTAGTTTGTAAGTGTCCGCACACTTTAGAAGTTCTTTCTTTTGCATGTAGTGACCTTTTTTGCTAATCATGCTTTCATGTAGTGACCATGCTACCCAGAGTTCCAAGACCGATGACAAGGACCAAGGGTTTCGTTTTTCCTCAGGTTGCCCTGACTGAGCCAGCTGAGGCAATCCTTGGCAATAACCCGGTATGAGGGATACAGATGGGTGCGTGAATACCCTCAAAAAGACAAGGGGAAACTTCTCAGCCCGCGGATACTCGTGCCCCCAAGTAGAAAACCATTGGCCAAAAAACTAAGAAAAGAAAGCAGCTACAGGTTGAAGAATCAGAGTCCAAGCTAGAGGGCTTAGGGGTGCAGCTCGGGAGGTTGCAGCCTTACCAGGCCTTCTGCTTGGGGGCGACCCTAAGGCCCGCACCTAGCATTTCGATGGCTCCAGAGCGCTCGAGCAGAGGACAAAAGGAGGTCGCAATTGCCCGAAGGAGAGCGGGCAAAGAACCGGTTGGCGAGATGTCAATTCCTTCAAGGGCAGACACACTTATGTTGGACTCCATGTGACAACTTCTGGAACACCTGCAGCTGGTGGTGTACACCCTATTGGAGTGCCAACTTGCTGTGGCTTTTGAGGAGATTGTGGCCTCCTGACCTACGGACCTGATGGTTACAGCGCTCCAACTGCAAAGCCAGGTAAGACAACTCATTCTTGTCGAGGATTTTCTAATATCGATTGGTTTTCATACCCTTTATGATTTTCAGAAAAATGGAGTTTAACCTTTGCTTCCTTTCTTACGCAGTCTCTGCTCGCCCTGCATATGGCCTAACAGAAGACCAATCTGGACTCTACTGGGGGGCTCCACGAGCTAAAGGAAGAAAATGCGAGGCTAAAACAAGACCTTGCAACTCTGGACGCAGAGGCAAAAACGTACCACATCCAGGTGAATCAATACCTGCTAGAGAAGAACTCTGCCCTTCGCATAGTAGAGTTCTAGAAGGCTGAGTTCACGAAGAGAGGCGAAGAGATCAAAGGCTTAAGAGGACAGTGGTCAAACTCACCAAAGAGTGTGGCGAGAAAGAGCAAGAGCTACAAGCAAACTTTGAACGGGCCATGAAGGCAGAGGAAGAAAGAGCTCGATTGTGGGAAAATATTAAGAAGCAGAAGAGAACATTAGAGACAGACCTCGAGTTTTCCCAAGGGTGGGTCAATTCATTAATTGATCAAATGAAGCGGCAAAATCTTGAAATTGTGAGGAAGGCTACTGACTAAGCGATTTAGGCCATCTATAGTTTGCAACCAAGAAACCTAGGGATGGACCTTTCTTACCTCCCAAAAGAATATAATAACATCCTTACTTCCATTGCAAAAGCTAATGATGACATTGAGGAGGAAGAGGGACAAGAGCCTCCTCTAGAGGACGATCAGCCAGAGGAATACGTCCTAGAGGACCCAGCAGCTGATCGGATGGTCGGCGACCAACCGGGGGATACCGAGGTTGCACCCACAGGGCCTGGAGGTGGACACTAGTGATCGCTTCTTCCTGCTTTTGACTTTATTTTTCTATCTCTTAATTTTTTTTTTTTTTTTGTTGTACTTGTCCCCATTACATATATATAAAAGAAATATTTTTAGCCATTTGTGATAACACTTATAATTTCGGGTACTTCACAAGACTAATGTTACATATACGAACATGAAACTTGTAAAAACATTGTAACGAACAAGATCATACAAGACAAATTTGCTTAAGAGAGATCTTATTTACAAAGTTTATAAGGAAATTTTTTTACAAGGAAATGAAAAATTAAGAGTGAGTTCAGAATTACTGTAATAGGGGCGAAGATGCTCAGCATTCCAAGCTCGCGGTACTTTAGTACCGTTAAGTCTTTTAAGGTGATATGTTCCTAGTCGTATTACCTTGGCGATACGGTATGGGCCTTCCCAGTTAGGTCCTAGTACCCCCGTGCTTGGTTCTCTTGTACCAAGAAAGACTTCTTTTGGAACTATGTCACTGACCTAAAAGTCTCTTCTCCCGACCTTAGAGTCGAAGAACATTTTTGCACGCTGCTGGTAGGATGCTATCCTTAATCGAGCCTTGTCGCGATGTTCTTCAACTAAGTCCAGATTTGCATGCAGAAGTGCTTCATTGTTTGTTTCATTGAATAGGTCTCTCTAAAGCGAACCAGTCCCTACTTCCACTAGGATCATAGCCTCGCAGCCATATGCTAGCAAGAAGGGCGTTTCTAAAGTAGAGGTTCTCGGAGTTGTTTTGTATGCCCATAGAACTTCTGGGAGGTTGTCGACCCAATTACCTTTGGCAGCGCCAAGCTTAGCCTTCAGAGTGTGCTTAATGGTCTTGTTAACAGCTTCAACCTGACTATTGGCTTGCGATCTTGTGACTGAGGTGAACTTTTTATGGATCCCCAGCTCATTGCAAAACTACTTGAATTCCTCATTGTTGAACCGCTTCCCAGTATCAGAGATGAGTGTATGAGGAATTCCGTAGTGGCACACTATATTTTTGAAGACAAAGTCTTTGAGTTTCTTGGTAGTGATTCAGCCTCAGCCTATTTGGTGAAGTAATCTACTGTGACCACAACATACTTGACCTCCCCTCCTTTCCGGCTGGCATGGGCCCAATAAGATCAATTCCTCACATGAAGAATGGCCAAGGGCTAGTCATTGCTGTCAGCTGGTGGGAAAGAGCTCGCGGTATGTTCGCGAACCATTGGCACTTGTCACACTTTTTTACAAAGTTGAAAGTGTCTTCCTAAAGTAGGGGCCAATAGTACCCTTGGCAGACAATTTTGTTGGCGAGGGATCGCGCGGCAATGTGATTACCGTAGATCCCTTCATGTATCTCTCTCATGACATAGTCTGCTTACACATCGGAGGAGAAGGGCGCTAAACCCTTGCTTGTACAACTGATCTCCTATGAGTGTATAACGAGCAGCTCTGGTGCGCAGGATTTTTTCCTTAGTCTGGTCATTGGGTAGAGTCCTATCTCGGAGATACTGAATAATTGGAATCATCTAAGAAATTGATTATAACAGCCCCACACAGGTAGCCGACCATGATCACACAGCATGGCAGGATATCTCTCCCCCCCTTAAGGAGATTTCTTTCACCTCCCTCACCACTCGAACCCAAGACCAAGGGGCTATAGTCAATTAGCTAGCCTGATGGTACTCACCATGCTTCCCAATTTGCCTTTAGCCTGGAGGGCATGGGTTCTAGTGGTGGGGAAAGCGAAAGAAACTCGGTGTCCAGGGCCGGGGATATTCCTAGTGAGTCACGGGCCGGCTTTGTGGTCTGGCCTGGGCATGCTTTGTGATCAGGCCTAAGCCCGCTGTGTGGTACGGGTTGCGACATTGACTTTCTTGTAGCTATGACTTACTTGGGCGAGCTGATACTAGGAATTTCTATGTACCGAACATGAATACTTTTCGACGCATCTGAGTCTAGTGACGAGGCTATTCTCACTAAGGCATCCGCGATAGAGTCACTGTCTCTAGGAATCTGTCTGACCGTGAAGTGCTTGAAAGACTCGAGTGCGACCTTAGCTTTCTTCAGATAGCTGATAATGTTCTTTTCCTTGGCTTGATATTCTCCCAAGATCTTATTGACAACCAGCTGGGAATCACTGTGAATACTGATCGCGCTGGACCCCATTTCTTTTGCCAATAGCAGGCTAGCGAGCAGTGCTTCGTATATTTTAAAATGGCAAGCAGTGATCTATTGCACTGATATGCTCTGAAAAGCCTACTCGAACTCCGGAGTCCATTCAAACTTTTTGTTGGCCCTGAGTATATTAAAAAATGGCCAGTAGCAATCTGTCGCCCATGATATGAAGCGACTGAGAGCCGCTATTCTCCCATTTAGACTCTAAACCTTTTTTCAGTTGGTCGGGCTTTTCATATCAAGAAGAGCTTAGATCTTCTTGGGGTTGATTTCTATCCCCTTCTGGTTAACCATATACCCTAGGAACTTTCCCGAGGATACTCTGAATGAACATTTGAGAGGATTGAGCTTCATTCTGTACCTTTGGAGTACGCTAAACATCTCAGCGAGATGTGCTATGTGGTCTGAAGCGACATACAACTTGACCAGCATGACATCAACATAGACTTCCATCAATTTTCTGAACTGCTCAAAAAAAATATGGTTAACCAGCCGCTGGTAAGTCGCCTAGCGTTTTTTAAGCCAAAGGGTATGACCTTGTAACAATACAGCCCCCGATCTGTAACGAATGAGGTATGCTCTTCGTCCAGCACGTACATCAAAATCTGATTATATCCCAAGTAGGCGTCCATAAAACTCAGCAGCTCGTGTCTAGAAGTGGCATCGATGAGCTGGTCGATTCTTGGTTGTTAGTGTATGTTAATGTATGCCTTAGAAACCATTCGTGTTGTCGGTTTCAGAGCATTTTGTCTTGTATCAATATATCATAAATAATAGAAGAGAAAGTTCTTCAATTCATATATATAAATTGCTTCCTTTATTCAGTCATGCATTTAAAATAAAGTATGTATATAAATTGTCCAGATGATTCATTTAATCGACAAATGAATTTATCAAAAGGTTCCCTACGGAAGCAATATAATTTGGGCAACTATATTGCATTGTAGGCATACTGGATGCTTCCGAAAGATATCATGAGTTGATAAAAGTACGTATGACGATGATAGTCATGTCACTGGGGCACTAGTATGGATTAGTGGTTGGTGAACTGTTTTTCAAAAGTGACCAAATAATGACAAATCACTTGGAAAAGCATGTAGTCAATGATTTATCGTTTGGTTATATCAGTGCACGATGTAGTCCTTTGACCTGAGACATTGTGGTCGAATCTGATATAGATGCGTATGGTTCATACGGTGTATAAGTACGAGACTAGTCATGTTTCGTATGATAAAGCTTATTTGGTCATGCGTTGTTCATATGCGGAAATGAACGATGGTCAAGAAGGGATCCATTGACTCGAAAATATAGGATCACGAGTATCGCTGACTCAATCCGGATTCGAGTTCCTGGACGAATGTCAATAAATATCAGAAATCAGAATCTCTGGCCAGAGTCTATTATTAGTCATAAGAAAGCAAGTTCGTGATGACAAGTTCTGGACATATTGATCGACGATTCGGTAGAACATCAAGTTTAGGATTTTAACATTACATGAATCTGTACTCGATCAGGATATATCAATGGAGGGACTTTACCTACATGGTACATATGATCTGAAAAGGGTTCGATGAAGTATTTCTTCATCGTGGTTTAGGGACTATGGCACATTGCTAGATGTTTGTCATTGTCGTTGGGCCTTTAGACAGGTTTCAGATTCATTCAGAACCGACTCACGGCTAATCCACGGTAGACCTACATGGTCACACCAATAGCCTTGAGAAGTTAGAGAATGATAAGAGAGAGAAATAATTATCTGAAGAGGGCTAGCACCTTCCGAGGGTAATGACAGGATTTCTATGGTAATAGTCACATAGAAAATTATTTGTGACATTTTAAAGGTTAAAATGGTCAAGCAATAATTAATTGTATTTAATTATTATATCTTAAGGCGTTAAGATAAATGAGATGAACTAAAATAACATTTTAATAGTTAAAGGGCAAAAGGGTAAACTTATGGGTTGTTAATGTAAACTAGTTTAGTTTACATGGGCCCTTGAATAATATTGATTATTCAAAGGGAAAATTAATAAATGCTTGGGCTCCTTTTAGAATAAGATTTTATTGGGGCATGCAAGTGAAAAACAAGTAATTACAAAATGACCCATGTATATATAAATGTGAATGGTTGCATTTTAGGTTAAGTGTTCATTTTGTTCACTCAAAAGAAAAACAAGCTCTCTCTCTTAGGTTCGGCTACTCTCTCATTCTCTCAAGATGGTGTTAAAGTGTGGAGAATTCATACTTTTGAATCTTGGCTTCATCAAACCTAAGCACTAGGAGAAGGTATAATGTTTTTATGCTGTATTTACGGTTTTTGAATCCTATTAATCCATATCTTTAGAAGCATGTCTTATTTACATGCTTCCGATCAACATTTTTCGCCACCTCTTCATGGTTATTTCATATGGTATCAGAGCTTAAAAGTTCCTTGCATGTTGGTTTTGAGCAAAAGTCATGTTATTCCATGTGTTCACATGTTCATCATACATGGTTGAGTTTGCATGTTAGTGCTTTGGTTCAAAAAATGAGTTTTCCATCCCAACTCTTTACATGCATGTCTCGGCCACACCTAGATCAAAGGTAAATGTTTCTTTTTCATGTTATTCTCATGTGTTTTGAATGATAGTAATGTTGATAATAAGCATACCTTTGTATTAAATGAGTTGTTAGTTGGAATAAGCATGTTTGATGCATGTATATGATTCGATCATCTCCTTAATTCGTGAAAATGTGTTTTTCATCTTGCTCTAATATGATTAGATGTGTTAAAATGTGATAATGTTTGCATGGATGATGGTTATTGCATGAGATGTATTGAGAACTACATGCATGTGTTATGTTATGGCTTTCTTATTTGTCATGTTTGGCCATGACTTTTTTTGCCATAAAATTTGTTATCTCATTCATGCTTTGATGAATAATGTTTTGGGAAATGTTGCATGATGATTTATTTAAAGAAATAATCATGCATGTTCATTTCCATGACTTTGATTAAATTGTTTATGCTTTGACATGCTAAAAGTGTTATCCTTTAATTTGATTAAAGTGTATTTTGTATGAAGAGTATGCAAATGTTGCAAGTGTTTGGTGGTGGAAAATAATGTTGGCATGAAGTTATGGATTATTAATTCATGTGATGAATTATGATATTATGTATACATGATGATGGTAATTTTAACGTATAATATTTAATTTGATTAAGTTATCATATAATGCATCATAGCATGACATAAATTATTATATTTTTGAAATGTAATAATTTGTTTTTGAATAGTTTCAAAAAAAAAATGATGATGCAAGATGATATGATTGTTTTTTAGAAGATAAATGTGTCATAAAAATCATTACTTTATTTAAAGTAACTTGTGTCATAGAATAATTACTCTTGAAGTAATAAAACTCTTTTATCTATGCCATGCATGACTTTTTTGAAAAGTCTTGAAATGATGTTAATAATTAAATAACAAAATCATTATTATATCTTTGGGTGGAATATAACAAAAGTGTTTGTGTAATGATTCCCTTGAAATGTGTAATTATTGCATGCCACAAAGTTATGATAAAGTTACCACATGCATATATATAATATCTATTAATATATGAGATATATTTATATAGTAAATATATATGTATATTTTAAATTGTTTACATTCATGCCTTTAAATAATTGTTTATTATATTTGGTATGAATGTTTAATATTTATTTATGTGATGGATGAATATTAGATTAGAGGGTTGATCATGGGTGCCATTTAGTTTTCAAAATATTCAAAAGTTGTTTGTAATATTCTTTTATTTAATGGCTTGTAATAATTAAATTTTATTTATTTATTTTAATCGGGCTTGTGTGCCTAAGATCTAATTTGTAATTGAATCGGCTGGACGAGAACCCGAAGAGCATACGGATGATGATCCAATCGAAGATATAGGATTAGGGTATATAGTTTACCTTTAGGATGTATTTTCGAAAAGCCCCATGGTCAACCCACATGCTTTAATTTATGCATATATGTTATATGTATGGAAAGTTAGTTAAACATGACATGTTAAAAAATTAATTAACTAAGGTTAAACCTAAATCTCCCCAATTAAAATTATTAAATCCAAGTCTCCCATTATGGGATAACTAAATTCTTTAATATAAATTTTAATATCCCAAGATTTTTATTATGTGAGGGATATGATCTTTATATCATAGAATTAAGTTGATCTTGTTATTGGATGGATATTTTCACCTTGACCAAGATTTCTATTATGTGAGGACATGATGAAAATGCCATCATAAGAAAGCACAATGGTTCGGATTTAACTAGCCTAGGGTACCAAGAATTCTATTATGTGAGGTATTCGAAGCTAGGATAAGGAATATGGATCAAACTTATATAGTGATATAAAAGGAAAATAGTTTCCTACTTATTAGACTTAATTGACCAAGAATTCTATTATATGAGGTTAATTGACTTTAATAAGAAATTGATTCCCCACTAAGAAATTTAATCTAACGAAAATTTTTGGATCCTATCTAAGGGAGTGTAGGACTCAAATAAAATAGTGGGAGCTAATTTGATTATGCAATAAAAGGTTTAAAAGGATTACAAGACATTAATAAAATTATTTTTCTTTCCAGTTTCATCTTTGTGATATATAATAAAAAAAAAAAAATGGCCAACAATGTTCTCCTAAAGATACTAGATAATAACATGTTAATCAGACCCAACCTTAAGGATTGGCTAAGAAATCTCATAATCGTTCTAGATTTTGAAAGGATTGCTTTAGATGCACCTCTTCCACTTGATATTGAACCTGATGCTCCACAAGCTGAGCTTGATGTTTTTGAAAAATGGAGAGAGGATAATAGGAGGGCTAGAAATTACATGCTAGCCTCAATGATAAGAGAACTTCAGACTAAGCACGAAAAGGTTTCGAATGCTTATGATATCTTCATAGCTAGACCTGGCAAAATGGGTATAGACCCGCGGGTCGGTCCATACCCGGGTAAAAAATATAGGGCATGGGTTTAATATGTTGAACCCGTTTAAGTTCTACCCGTACCCAGACCGACCCGTTTTTTGACGGGTTACACGGGTAAACCCATGGGTGCCCGCGGGTACCCCTTTTTTTCAAAGCTAAACCCTAAGTCCCTAACCCATTAACGCCACCCAACTCTAAAACAAACTTTCTCTTCTCTCTCGCGCCTCTGAAGCTCTCATCACTGTCAGTGTTCACGTTTTCATTCTCTCAATCTCTCATCTCATCATCACTCTATTCAGTGTTCACGTCGCCGATCGCATTCGTCATCATTCATCCTCGTCGGCTCGTCATCTTCTCTCTCAGTCGTCGTCGGGCGTCGCAAGCTCGTCATCTCCTGTCTCTCTCCGTCGCAAGCTCGTCATCTTCTGTCTCTGTCCGTCGCAAGTTTCCATCATTAAGGGTATGTAGACAGTAGACTGTAGTATGTACTTGTGTAAATATGTTCAAATTTCTGAGTTTTAGAGCTAAACTAGATGTATCATTTCTGGTTATGGTGTAGTGTTATCGTTTTCTGTTTTATTGATTGTGGTGATAGTGGCATTCTGCTACCATGGGTTCTGGGCTTTGAAATCTCAAGATGAAAAGGCATGGACACTTAGTTGTTGTATTATATTATATTATCTATAATGGGTGGATGTGGATCGATGGAGGGATGTTTGTTTTGAGATTTGAGAGAGTCATTTCTTGAGTTTGTATTCATTCATTGTTGTTACCGGCAAGTTCTCTGGCTGTGGAACTGGTGTTATCAATAGTACTGGTGAAGGCATTGAAGTTCTCAGGTTCTGATTTGTGGTGAAATATCAATAACAATATCAGAGAGAGAAACATGACATTGAATAGAAACCCCATCTCGGGTTTCGATCCATAATTTGTTTGAAGAAAAAGACGAAGAGTACTGAAGAAAAGCTGTCTGTGACGGGTGGTTATATACTGAAAGAGAGAGGAGGGGGTGAAGAGAGATTAGTTTTCACATGGAATTTGACACACAGGATTAGAGTAGTTTATTGGTTTGAGTTTTATTTTTTTATTTTATTTTTGTTGGATTCTTTTAACTGTGGCATGTGGGGTTTAATCCAATCCCTTACTTTGAAATTTAGGAATGATGATGATTTTGATTCTAAAATAAGGGGAAACATTTTCCCTACCAAGAAAGATAAAAATTATATTATGCTATTGAAGTTTCTTTTTTTCCAGTAGGTGATTCAAACCTTTAAAGGCTTTGCTTTCTTTTCTTCAAGAACTTTTGTAGTTGATAAAATATAATATTTTCTTATATTTTATTATTTACATTTATTAATATTTGTAGTTGATCATTGTTTTGTAGATGATGAGGTGAATGATGATTCGGATGATGATCTTGATGTGCCATTGATTGATCTCGAGACTGTGGAATCAAGAGACTATATCACGCCCACTGTGGGATGAACATTTGCTGTCCTAAGAATGTTTTTTGTTGAATATTGGATTATGTATTTGTTTATTTTAGTTGGTATTTATAGTTTATTGACTTATTTTGTTTGTTTATGTGTAATTGTGTATTAGTGATTTTGTATTTGTTTATTTTGATTGGTATTTGTAGTTTTGTATTAAATGTTATTGTTTGTTTATGTGTTATTTGTTTATTTTGGTTCCTATTTGTTTATATTCTTAATTGAATTGAATTTAGAGTAGTCGATTTAGGGGGTATAAATGTAAAAAATTAAAACTGCAGGAATTTTGGGGGTGTAATTGTCATAATTGAAAATAGTTAGGGGTGAAACTGTAAAAACCAAAATCTGGAGAGAGAAAAAACGGGTCCACCCGTACCCGTATAGGGTAGGGCACGGGTCCAAAATATTGGACCCGTATATCTCGACCCATATAAGGGCCCGTACCCGTTTGACCTGGCCCGTACCCAGCCCACCCACCCGTTTTGCCAGGTCTATTCATAGCTCTACAAGAGTTGTACAACGAAAATCCAAGAGTAGTTGAGTATAAGTTATGTGCATCCCTCTTTAGCATGAAGTTGAGGGAAGGGGTACCTCTAGATGATCATACTATTAAGATGATCAATGGATTAGGTCGACTGGATGAATATGGGTGGTCATGCCAGACCGTCTCAAAGTGAATTTGATTTTACAATCATTTCCTTCAAGTTATAAACAATTTATAACTAACTACAATCTCAATATGATTGAGCGAAACCTCTCTGAATTGCTAAATGAGCTTCAAGAATTTCACAGGCATAATGTAAAAGGGAAAGGACATGAGGATGTCTTTGCCGCCTCCACCAACAGGGCCAATAAAAGGCCCAAAAAGTAACAAAAGAAAGGTCTAAAAGCTGGACCCAAGAATAAGAGCTTCAAAAAGCCAGCAGCAAAGGCAGAGAAGGCCAATGCAAGGGGAAAATGTTTCCATTGTGGAGAAGATGGACACTAGAAGAGGAACTGTCCTCAATACCTAAATTGTCTGAGGAAAGGCAAAGGAAAAGCAGGTACAAACCAATGTCTTATGATTGAATATGAATTAAGTGTTAATTCAGATAGTCATTCCTAGATATTAGATTCAGCAGCAACATCTCATGTTTATATGTCTTTGCAGGTACTTCAAAATAGTTCTAAGGTGACAAAGGGCGAGATCATTTTGAGGATGGCAAATGGGGCACGAGTTGTAGCCGAGGCCATGAGGACTTGCCTAATCAGACTACCTTCAGGACATGTTTTGAATTAATTTAAAGTATTGTACTTTGAAAAGGCCACTAGAAACATCATTTCTATTTCTGCTTTGTGTAAAGCAGGTTACCATGTACTGTTTAATGGAAATGAATGTTCAATGCATTTTGGAAATTTTTTAGTTGGTAAAACTGTGAATACAAATGGTTTGTATGTCTTAGAACTAAATGACTATGCTTCAATCAATACCATTTCCAATAAAACTCGATCTAAATCAAATCCTAAAATTCTATGGCATCACAGATTAGGTCATATAGGAGAGAGAAGATTAGTACAGCTTGGAGAAAGTGGGATCATAAACTCATTGGGTCTAAACCCTATCCAACCTGTGAATTGTGTCTCCAAGGAAAGATGACCAAGTCTCCCTTTACGAATAAAAGAGAGCGAGCTAAAGAACTATTAGGACTCATACATACAGATGTGTGTGGACAAGTTAGTACTTTAGCCAGGGGAGGATTTGAATACTTCATTACCTTTACAAATGATATGTCACAATATGAGTATTTGTACTTAATGAAATACAAATCTAAATCCTTTGAAAAATTCAGAGAATTCAAGAATAAAGTAGAAAATCAAACTGAAAAGAGTATTAAAATACTACGATTAGATCATAGGGGTGAATACCTGAGTACAGAGTTTTAGGAGTTCTTAAAAGAAAATAGGATCATCTCACAATTGACTCCTCTCTATACACCCCAGCTTAATAGAGTCTCTGAAAGGAGAAATTATACTTTATTAGATATGGCACGATCGATGGTAAATTTTATAGACTTGCCAATGTCTCTGTGGGGGTATGCTCTGCAGACCACTGTGTGATAAGAGCTTGAAAGTATACATTTTTTTAGTGATTTAATTGGATTATTTATGGAAAAATGTGTTTAAATTGTGGAATTTGAATTAATTATTTCATAAATACCTTTTACGGGATCACAGGTGTATTTTGAGTATTTTCAGGTTCAAACCAATATTTGAAGGAAAAATAATGATGTTGATGGAATTCGTGACAAGTAGGAACAAACGGTGCAAGAATCGGAGTTGAAATGAGAAAGTTGTGATGCGTCGAAGATACAACGTAAAATCTGGAAATCCTTTAAGATGAGCATGCTTTGATGTTTCGATCATAACTTGCGCTGTGGAAATTGGAATTCTACGATTCTTGTGGAATTGGAAAGCTTATTCAGAGACCTAAAAAGTTTATGTTGATGAATTTACCAAATTATGAATATCACAGACTCGTGGGACAGCAAGAACGATCACCGTAGCGATCATTTCTTATCGCCGCAACAATGGGTCATGGGCTTGTTTGGGTTATTACATTCTCCTAGTCCTAATCTGAATGGGTGAAGGCATTTAATTCTTTCCTAAGTAACCTCCAAACCCTAGCACTATAAATAAGAGTTTTTAATCAGTTTTAGGGGGATTTGAGAAAGAGAAAGGACGGCTACTATTTTTGGAGATCGGAATTCTTGCAGTTCTCATTCACCAATTAGAGAAGTTTTTCTATTTTTCTTTCTTGAACTCATATTATTGAATACAATGGTTTTTTTTTTTTTTATTACTGCAATTATGAAATAAATCCCTTTTCTAGGGCTAAAGATGTAGCCCAATTTATGAATATGTGTTGACCTTATTGTTATTGATTTTTAATTGAGCATTAATTCTAAGTTTTATTATTGTGTGTAATGCTTTCAATTCTTATGGATCCAAGAGTTGAATGATATCATGGGTTGGGTTGAGATCGAAGATGAAACCTAACTAGTATAAGGTAATAAAACCATAGATTGAGCCAACGCTAGAGATAGGTTACCATGATTTATGAGGCTCTGGTAAATTCCATAGACGTAATGATCTCTTAGCTCCTAAATCCAACTTAGAGATATTTTGGGTTGTTGCTTAAGGGTTAATTCACTAATTGTTCGAGAGAAAGTTAGTGAAATATCAGGGAGTTTGGCCTTTAGAATAAGCTTAATTAAGTTAGTAATAATTTTCAATGCATATGATTAAATTGGTGTGAAATCTGTGCCATAAGTTTAGTCATATTGGTCTGTTTGCCAAATTATTCATAAAATTCTGCTTTTGTTTAGTTTTTAGTTTGTTATCTTTTTCATTAAATTCATTCTTAAAATTTTGTTTCATCAAATAGTAACAAAATAGACTAGTTTGGTACTTGGTAGGTAGTTCCCTTGGGATTCGACACTCGTTTACTCGAGCTTTATTACTTGCGTGATTTCATACACTTGCGAATAGCCTGTCACTGTGCACATCCTTAATAGGGTCCCATCTAAAACTATCCAAAAAACATCGTATGAGATATGGTATGGAAAACGTCCAAGTCTAAAGTATATGAAGATTTGGGGCTGTCCAACTTATGTTAAATTAGTTAAATCTGATAAGTTGGATGTTAAATCCGAGAAGGGTCGGTTCATTGGATATTCTAAAGATAGTTTAGGATATTATTTTTACTTCCCAAGTGATCAAAGAGTTTGGATCAGTAGAAATGCGTGCTTCCTCGAGAACGAGTTCTTGGAGGAAGGCAATGTTGGGAGAAATATTAAACTCAAGGAGGAGTTTGAAGAGCCAAGAACCGAAATTGCTGAAGCTGGAACGTCCACTTAGCGAACCTTAGTATCAGATACTATGGTTCCAGTGCGAAAGTCTTCTAGAATATCAAAACCTCCAGAAAGATATGGAGCAAGATTTTGAATCTTACTTAGAGGGAGTAGATGATCATGGTGACGATCCTAGAAGCTACGAAGAAGCAATACTGGATAGAGATTCAGGAAAATGGCTGGAAGCGATGGATTCTGAGATAGAATCAATGCATGCCAATCAACTATGGTCACTTGTGGATCAACCAGAGGGAATAGTTCCTATAGGTTGCAAATGGGTCTACAAGAGAAAAGTTGGCAAGGATAGGGAGGTAGAGACCTTCAAAGCTTGATTGGTGGCGAAAGGTTATACTCAGAAACAAGGATTGGATTATAAGGAAACCTTCTTGCCTGTAGCTACGATTAAATACATCCGTATAATGCTAGTCATTGCAGCATACCATGATTATGAAATTTGGCAGATGGATGTCAAACAGCTTTCCTTAATGGGTTTATTGAGAAAAACATCTATATTGAACAACCAATAGGTTTTGTATCGTCTGCTAAAAAACATAAGGTATGCAAATTGCATCGATCCATTTATGGATTGAAAGAAGCTTCAAGAAGCTGGAACATTCGATTTGACGACATAATCAAATCGTTTGGTTTTGTCAAGAATCTGGATGAGCTGTGTGTATACAAATGGGTTAAAGATCATGCCATCACATTTCTCATATTATATGTAGATGACATACTTTTGATGGGAAATGATGTAGGCATGATGACAGAGGTTAAAGTCTGGTTATCCAAAACCTTCTCAATGAAAGACTTAGCAAAAGCGACTTATGTCCTTGGCATTCATGTCTGAATAGATAGAACAAAAAGGGTAAATGGATTATCCCAGAAATTGTACATAGAGAAAATGTTGAAAAGATTTAGCATAGAGAACTCTAAGAGAGGTCTCTTCACTCATGGTTTTCATCTTTCTAACGAGATGGGTCCAAGGACCGATGAAGAGCGATAGCGGATGCGTAATGTGTCTTATACATCTACCGTAGGCAGCTTAATGTATGCAATGTTATGTACAAGACCTAATATATCTTATGCTATAAGTGTTACGAGCAGATATCAGTCAAATCCAGGGGAGAAACATTGGTCGGTTGTAAAGTCGATCCTTAAGTACTTAAGAAGAACTAAGGATCTAGTTTTAAGTTATGGATGTTTAGAATTAAACATTCAAGGATACTCAAATTCTGATTTCCAATCAGATATTGACAATAGAAAGTCTACGTCTGAGTACATTTTTATATGTAATGGAGGTGCTGTTAGTTGGAAAAGTTCCAAATAGACAACAAAAGCAAACTCCACTACAGAAGCTAAATACATTGTTGCTTCAAAACCAACAAAGGAGGTTGTTTGGATGCGAAAGTTTGTAATTGAACTTGGTATGGTTCTAAACATGGCTTGATAAGCATGTTCTGTGACAATACTGGAGCTATTGCAGAGGCAAAGGAACCAAGGGCACACTAAAAATCCAAACACATTCAGCGCAAGTATCACATTTTGAGAGAATTCGTTGAAGCTGGAGAGAGTGTAATTCTGAAGACACCTTTAGTAGAAAATGTAGCTAATCCACTGACTAAGGCGATAACATTGAAGCAATTGGGCCATCATCTTGAGAAGATGGGTATGAGATACAACATCAAATGGCTTTAATGCAAGTGGGAGTTTGTTAGTGTATGTTAGTGTATGCCTTAGAAACCATTCATATTGTCGATTTCAGAGCATTTTGTCTTGTATCAATATATCATAAATAATAGAAGAAAGAGTTCTTCAATTAATATATATAAATTGCTTCCTTTATTCAGTTATGCATTTAAAATAAAGTATGTATATAAATTGTCCAGATGATTCATTAAATTGGTAAATGAATTTATCGAAAGGTTCCCTATGGAAGCAATATAATTTGGGCAACTATATTGCATAGTAGGCATACTGGATGCTTCTAAAAGATATCATGAGTTGATATAAGTACGGATGACGATGACAGTTATGTCACTGGGGCATTAGTATAGATTAGCGGTTGGTGAACTGTTTTTCAAACGTGACCGAATAACGACAAATCACTTAGAAAAACATGTAGTCAATGATTTATCGTTTGGTTATGTCAATGCACGATGTAGTCCTTTGACCTGAGACATTGTGGTCGAATCCGATACGGATGCGTATGGTTCATAAGGTGTATAAGTACGAGGCTAGTCATGTTTCTTATGATAAAGCTGATGGGAATGCATAATGTCATATTTACCCCCCTTAATGTTTAGTCTTTTATACGTATTTGTTGTCTAAATGTACTCATTATTATTCTATTTTGATTTAGGATGCAAATGGAGGCGTTAATTGCAAAACGGAACTAATTAAGTGAATTCGGACAGTTTCAACATTGTTTCGTAATCTGGGCATAACTCTCTCATCCAAGCTCCGATTGAGATGATTCAAAATTCTGTGCAACGCTAAGAAATATATCTACAACTTTAATTTTTTGAGTTTTGAGAGATACTCACTGCATCAAGGTTGTAATCGAGCTTGAAGTTGATGCATCTGCACTGGACGTCCTGGAGCATTCTGCCTTGTCATGCAAATCAATTGAGCAATTTATTATTGGAAGATTTGAGGACATGTGGCACACAAGTTACAGCTCAGAATCACCACTTTCCTATTTTATTTTAGGACTCTTTCTTATTTTAAATTAATTAGAATCAAATTAGGATTAATATTATTTTAGGATATTAGAATATTTCTTTTAGGAGATTGAGTGGGATTCAAATACTTGAACTAGATTTTTGGAAAAAGGGATCAGATTAGGGTTTCTGAGGGGGACCACGCCTCTCTCTTTTCTTCTCTGGAATTTTTCTTTCTCTTTTGAGTTTTGATGATGGCCATGAGCGGCTAGAACTTTTGTAACTTGGTCGAAGGAAACGGAGGCTTCGGAATCAATAAACTGTGAGATCTAATATATTGTTCTTGGTGTTCAATTTTCGTGTTTGAGTATTGGATGTTTTTCTGTGCCTAATTTTATGATTGTTTCGTTTAATTACTAGGGAGGCCTACTAGTTTATTAATTGTTGCAATCTACTGCTAAGTTAGATATCAAATCCGTAATTGTTTGATCCCTCTAACTTGTGAAGCAATTAGGGTTAATAATTCGCTGCGTCAGGAATTAGTAATCTTAAGAAGAACATTCAACTAAATTAAATACAACCGCTTGTGTTTGTGTTGTTTAGCTTCATCGATTTCTCTAATTCTTAAGGCTGCCACTAGATTAAATCTTGAGCGCTTGTCTAGGGTTGTTTAGTGGTAAGATTAATTAAGATCGCTTGTTTCTTGATTAATTACAATTAAGGAGAGATAGGAAAATAGTTCCAACGGTGAATATTCAGGTATGGATTGATTTAATTTTGCATCAATGATCAGTTGTAAGATTCCGATGGTGGATGTTGTCTGAGACCAAGTTTTGTTATATTAATTGATTTCAATTTGAATTGTTTTTGTTATTTTTGCTAAGTTTGTTTTTCTGTTTTACTCAAAAACCCCCAGCCTTGTTCACATCATCGAAAAATTCAGCTAGACACTCTTCGTGGGATCGACCCTTGCTTACCGTATTTACAGTTCAGTAGTTAGGTTAGGAAGGTTTTTAATCTTGGTTGCCTACGACAGCACACCAAAAGCCTATTTGGTCATGCGTTGTTCATATGCAGAAATGAATGATGGTCAAGAAGGGATCCATTGACTCAGAAATATAGGATCAGAAGTACTGCTGACTCCATCTAGATTTAAGTTCCTAGACGAACGTCGATAAATGTAAAAAATCATAATCTTTGGCCAGAGTCTATTATTAGTCATACGAAAGCAAGTTCGTGATGACAAGTTCCTGACATAATGATTGACGATTCGGTAGAACATCGAGTTTAGGATTTTAACGTTCCATGAATCCATACTCGATCAAGATGTATCAATGGAGGGACTTTACCTACATGGTACATATGATCTAAAAAGGGTTCGATGAAGTATTTCTTCATCGTGGTTTAAGGACTATGGCACATTTCTAGATGTTTGTCATAGTCATTGGGCCTCCAGACAGGTTTATGGATTCATCCAGAACCGGCTCATGGCTAATCCACAGTGGACCTACATGGTCACACCAATAGCCTTGAGAAGTTAGAGAAGGATAAGAGAGAGAAATGATTATCCGAAGAGGGCTAGCACCTTCCGAGGGTAATGATAGGATTTCTATGGTATAGTTACATGGAAAATTATTTGTGACATTTTAAAGGTTAAAATGGTCAAGCAATAATTAATTGTATTTAATTATTATATCTTAAAGCGTTAAGATAAATGAGATGAACTAAAATAACCTTTTAATAGTTAAAGGGCAAAAGGGTAAACTTATGGGTTGTTAATATAAACTAGTTTAGTTTACATGGGCCCTTGAATAATATTGATTATTCAAAGGGCAAATTAATAAATGCTTGATCTTCTTTTAGAATAAGATTTTATTGGGGCATGCAAGTGAAAAACAAGTAATTACAAAATGACCCATGTATATATAAATGCAAATGGTTGCATTTTAGGTTAAGTGTTCATTTTGTTCACTCAAATGATAAACAAGCTCTCTCTCTTAGGTTTGGCCACTCTCTCATTCTCTCAAGGTGGTGTTAAAGTATGGAGGATTCATATTTTTGAATCTTGGCTTCATCAAACCTAAGCACTAGGAGAAGGTATAATGTTTTTATGCTTTATTTATGGTTTTTGAATCCTATTAATCCATATCTTTACATGCATGTCTTGTTTACATGCTTCCAATCAACATTTTCCGCCACCTCTTCATGGTTCTTTCATTGGCAAGGGAAAACTGACATTCGGATAGGCTTTGTCGAGGTTGATAAAGTCAACATAGGTTCGCCACTTGCCATTAGACTTCTTTACCAAGACCGGATTTGCAACCTAGCTCGGGTAAAGTGCTTCTCGAATGGACCCATTCGAAAGGAGCTTATCTACCTCTATTTTCAGGGAAGCATAGCGTTCAGGGTCAATTGCTCTTCTCTTTTGGCAAACTGGCTTGACCGCATTGTTAATATTTAGCGCATGACATATGACATTCGGGCTGATCCTGATCATGTCAGCATGAGTCCACGCGAACACATCGACATTCTCTCCGAGGAAGCTTGTCAGGTCTTTGCCGAGCTAAGGGTTGAGATTACTCCTGATTCTCAACACTCGGGTTGGCTTATTATTATCAACTAATACCTCAGATAAATCCTCGATTGGCCCACTGTGAGGGCACTCTTGGATCCGAGGATCCATGTTATCCTCTATTGGGTCGGGTTGTGGCTTGATCCTACTTATCGCAATTGCCTGTTCAAGGATACCAACTAGCATTCTTCTTCCCTTGCATGCCATCTGTACTGCTCTTATGTAGCAGTCGCGAGATTCACGTTGAGATCTGTTTAGTTCCGCTATCCCCGTCGGGGTGGAAAACTTCATTTCCAGATGGTAGATGGAGGTGACTGCCTTGAAATTTCTCAGTAGAGGTCGTCCCAAAATTCCATTGAAAGCAGACGGACAATCTACCACAAAAAATTCTGTTATTTTGGTCACTTCGTTAGTTTCTCCCAACTTGACCGAGAGCGAGATCATTCTCCTAGGACTCAAATGATCCCCGGTAAAATCATAAAGAGGGATGGAGGTAGGCTTCAAGTCTACCTCGTCCAATTGCATTTTCTCGAAAGCTCGTTGAAACAGAATATTCACGGCTCTTCCATTGTCCACCAACATCATGTGGACTTTGCACCAACCTATTTCAGGCGCAATGACGAGAGCATCCTCATGGAGATTATGCAATTGCACTACGTCTTTCTCATAGAAGGTGATCTCTTCCTCCCTGTGAACCTTAGCGGGCCGAGACGCCATGCTCATTACACTCACGGGATCATGACGGGCTTCACGAGCATACCTCTCTTGGGCACCTCGAGAATTCCCCACAAGGTGCTGTCCTCCGAAGATGATCCCTGCACAATAGAGTCCCTTGCGACCATGGCGCTTCTTCTCTGGTTCCTCTTGATCCTTCTCCCGAACGGGAGGGGCCATAAACATATTCTTTGAAGTGCCCCTACTTGATGAGGTCTTCGATTGCCTGCTTGAGAGCCTGACACTCATCGGTGTGATGCCCATTATCCGTATGATAATGGTAGTACTTTTTATTGTTTCTGGTTGAGAGGGGGATTCTTCATGGATTCTGGCTCTCCGAGCAAGATGGCCTCCTCTGACTTATCCAGAATGGCTGATAATGAGGCATTTAGAGGAGTGTATTGATTCTTGTTGCGATCGCGATGAGGAACTAGGGCATAAGATTTCTTGGGCTCAAACTGCTGCTTCTTTCCTTTCTGCTGATCGTCATTAGCCCATATGCGATCAGTCCTCCTACTATTCTCCCCCCAATTAGGAGCACTGTTCAAGGGACTGGGGTTGTGGCGATTAAGAGTGGCCCCGATATTTTCAATTCGGAGGTATTTTTCAGTGAGGTTGTAGAAGCGAGTGAAGGCAACATCATCCTCGGATTGCAACTCCTTCCACAAATCTGTCTGCGGGTGAACTCCCGCGATAATGAGAGTCCGAACGAACTCTGCGGAAGTATGAGCCACTTTGTGAAGTTCCCTGTAGAATCTGTCTATGTAAGATTGGAGGGATTCATCACTTTTCTGCCATATGTTGCTCAGGTAGCTCAACGATATTGAGAACTTCTTGTTCGCCTAGAAGTGTCTTAGGAACGATGAGCTCATTTAAGGCCATGAGCTGACTGATCCTGCGGGAAACGACCTGAACCAGTGCTTGGCATGGGCAGTCAGGGTTACTGCTAAGCAACGACATTTGGTTAAGTCGAAGACTTGATGGAGTTCCATGAGGTCGTTGAACTCATACAAGTGATCCTACGGGTTTAAATTTCCATCGAATACTCGTTTGTCAGGCAATCTGAATCTCGATGAGAGAGGAGCAGCTAAAACTACTAGAGAAAAGGGATTTCCCGCATGACGACGGTTGAGGTCGTCATTTCAGCGATATTGGGAATCTCCCCGCCTTGCACTTTTATGGGAGTGCCCATGCGACGTGGCGTGGGATGACTCATGCTGTGATATGTCACCAAGTCGTAGTGCCACGGGTATTCTACCCGTTGCATGACTGGTGTTCACTGGTCCCTTAGAGCCCTCTGGTTCGCTGTTCACCACTTGCTTTCCCCTTCTTTGGCACACTGCAGTGTGTGGGGTAAGGGCTTTTGCCCTTTTCCGCGCTTTCGTGTGACTTACAAGTGTTTTTGGCGGTGGCAATGCTTCATTAGATTCTGGTGGCACGACCTAATCCAAACGGTCCAACCTTTGGCTAACTGTTTAGAGAGTATTATGGAACCTCTCCAAGTAACTCATTACGGTTGGGTCGAGCCACAAGCTTGAAGGAATATCCGCCATGATACTTTGTTGGACTAGCGGCACTCTGAGAGAAGTGTCCTCTTGTACTTGAGGGATTTCCTCATTGTCATAGTCGGTTCGTTTAGGATCGAAACCACGGGCCATTTGCTGATTGGTAGGACCGATTAGTCAGAGATTTCTGATGAAGAACAGATAGTAAATCAAACCACTCCTTCTAGCGCCAAACTGTTGATGCTTGATTTTGCCACCAACTACTCGCACGTGTAAAGTGCTAAACAGACTTAGAAATCACACATGATAAGGAAACATGAAGTGAGACAATGAATGGGAAGCGATATTTAAAGTGGTTCGGATGCTCAAAAGCGAATCCTACGTCTACTGCTATTGCATTAATAGATTAGTAAGATCAGGTTGCGTGTGGCGAGCTAGGTCACAATCTAGAGGGAATACAGAAAGAGAGAGAGAGAGAGAGAGAGAGAGAGAGAGAGAGAGAGAGAAAGTGTGTGAGCTATTTTATACTAAGATTAGCTAATCCCGTAAATGAGAGGGGTGTCCTCCATTTATAGTGGGAGAGTTCAAGGTAATGATTACGAGTTTGCAAGTGGATAGGTGCCGTGCAAGTCCTTCCTTGCATCCCATTGGTTATCTGCACGAAAATTATCCTCAAATTGTGTAGGGCTTGGGCAGGTGGATAATCCCTGGCCACTCGCAAGCCTGGCATTCACCTGCTGCACTGAGGAGAACCATACTTCTTTCGTCACTACATGACGTGGCATCGCCTGGATGACACAAGACCTTCATGAATCTTGATAGGCTCTTATTGATAAGAGTCCACGTCAGCCTTAACTTTTCAAGCGTAACAATGTTGATTCTGAATAAATTTAGTTTAAGTTGTGTTGGAAACGTAGTTTATGCAATCATGTTAAATTTAACCTGGAAACCAAGCTCTAAATTTTGTTACAAGATTTTGCAATTCACACACAAATTCAATTGTGTGAGAGAAACTTTATTTCTTCTTGATGAGCAAAAGAAGAAAGGTATTGAAATTGAATGGCCCACGTAGAAAACTCCACGTCTGGAAATAGTGTGAGAAGGAGAAAGAAGAAAGAAGAAAAGAGAAAAAGAAAGAATTAGGGATTTTGTTTTTCAACTTTATATAAGGGTGAATTGACATAATTGCCCTTTAATTGTTTTATGAAATTACTGTTCTATCCTTCTGTTGTTAAAAATAACAGAAAAATTAGATGGATGGGTGGAAAACTGTTGTTTTGAAACCTTTTGGGTGGGAACTTGTTGTTCGCCCTAAAAAAAAAAAAAAAAAAAAAAAAAACCTTGTCATAGTGATACCCAACGCCTCTGTTTCTTTCTTAGCTACTGATAGTTCATGTATCATAGTAGCTCTAGCTCATCCCCAATTTTTAGATTAAACAATAATCAAGAAAACAAAGACAGCACAAAAGTTTTATGATATTCATAAGGACACCCAGAAATTATTTTGCAGCCACACTTTTTCTTGGGCTTTACCATTATATTTTATGCTTCCATCACTCTGTTTTCCACGAGTGGGGTTTTACTAGAGGATTGTAATACTTTCTCTCTCTAGCTACCTAGTATACTCGTAATATAACAGTAAAACTCACCAAAAATATATAAGAAAATATACATATAGATGAGTATAAAATAATGGGCGCATAACTAATTTTTCTTTATATACAAATCTTTACATAATGTGATAAAGTCATAAAACATCAACTCAATAGTGTTGCCAAACCCTTCCCCTTCTTGACGTTCCAAGTAACCGCAATCTCACCTGCTACCTGCAAAAACATTGAAAACAACGGGGTGAGCACTAATTGCTCAATAAGTAAAACCGCTATGTTACCCTTCTCTCTCCGTTGCTTAAATTCTGAATTTCTTTCCTTACATCACACTTCTCTATTCTTCCCTGTTCTTTCTCTATTCTTTCTCTATTTCTAAATTTCTCACTACTCATGATAGTAGGCATGGTATCATGCATAGGTATCATGCAAATGCACAAATGCAAAGGATGTGCATTTTCTTTTCTGCTTTTCTATTTTTCTTATTCTGTTTTTAGCTTCTTTTCTCTGTATTTCTTTCTATGCTTTCTTTCTTTCTTCTATTCTTTCTTTCTTTCTTTCTTTCTTTCTTTCTATTCTTTCTTTTCTTTTCTATTATTTCTTTTCTTTCTTTCTTGCCGATCGGACTTGGTTGAGGCATGGATTCAGAACCCTGGCCGTGTGAGTGTATGCTTTAATTCTGGGTACAGTCCTCATCCACATGCACTTCTAACGGACTGTACAATTCTTCTTTCTGATTCTAAGGCCGCTCACTAAAGGCGGCATGCATACAGGGCTATGTCACTCACGGGTTCCCCATCGCAACAACCTTCTCTTCTTCTATCTTTTTACACTTCTTTAAATAAAAATTCAGATTTGAACTTCTTTAATAATTCTCATTTCTTTCTATTTGTTCTTTAAGTTTAATGTTCATTAATGCTCTTTAATGCTTTTATAAGAATGTATGCATGTAGATGGGCTCATGCTTATTATTCTTTCTAAATTCACATGTTTGGATGCAATAATGCAATATGGAATGTTAACATGTCAATCTCTATCATCTACAAACTCATCTCAATATAACAAATAATCATACTCATACATGCATTTCTCTTTGACATTTCATCAAACAATTTATATGCACACATCAACTCTAATTTGGCTACACTTCTACCTCTTTTCTAAGCCACCAAAATTTGGAATAAAATTCGCCAACATTAACGTCAAACCTGTCCAGGATTCACACTTCATAAATTCCACTCCAATTCTTCCATAATTCATCCAAACTCTCATCAAACATCAAGTACACAAACACTACTTCTCATAAATAAATTCTAACCATCATTCAACATCCATTCCATCAACAATTCTTCATATATAAGCACATACATGCATAAAAGAAATTCTCTACACAATATTACTCCAATCGGGTTGGATTTACTTACCTTAGATATGAGCAAACAACACTTTAATAGTCTTCCTTGATCCAACTCTCTTTCTCTTAAATCCTATGAACACAAATCATAAGAATTCAACACTTTAAAAATTAAATCTCACATCTTGGTGCAAGATCTTACATAAGGATGCTTGAGATTGAAATTCCACTAAAAATAAACCATGATCTCTGAATTTCCTTGAAAAAGGATTGAAGAAATTTGAGAGAGCTTGGGTAGAAGGTGGTGTGAATGGAGGAGAAGAAATGGCTAGGGTTTCATTCTTTAACTCTTAATATAACAAAATATTACTTATTAGTTTCCCATTTTACCCTTACACTTTCTATGAAATTTCATCTATGTCCCTTAGTCAATTATCATAATGCTCTCATTTTTATTAACTTCTTCATGTTATTCTACTTCTTTTCACTCCCCACTTTTTCAACTAATTATGAGTGAAAATACCATTTTACCCCTAATGAAATTTAAGGCATTTTTTTCACACTTGTTCAAGATAACTTTAACAAAATTCAACTAAGGGTATTAGGGCATAAGTAAAGTTACGTATCTCGATGTGGGCGTTACAATTCTCTCCCCTTACAAAGAATTTCGTCCCCAAAATTCAAACGAACAACTCAGGATGGCGGTTCCACATACCTTGCTCTACCTCCCATGTTGCTTCTTCTACCTTATGATTCCTCCATAAGACTTTTACGAGCGGAATACTTTTGTTTCGGAGCTCTTTAATCTTTTTGTCTAAGATCTGTACTGGTTGCTCCTCATAAACAAGATTCTCTTCTAAGTCCACTTCTTCTACTTTTAGTATATGGGAGAGATCACTGACATATCTCCAAAGCATCGAAACATGGAACATATTGTGCACCCTATCCATATTAGGTGGTAGCGCCAACTTATAAGCTACCTTTCCAACTCATTGCAACACTTCAAAGGGGCCAATGTATCTAGGTGCTAACTTTCCTTTACCGCCAACACGTATGACCCCCTTGTGGGGGGAAACTTTAATAAACACTTTATCACCCACTGCAAATTCCACGTCTTTTCTCTTTAAATCTGCATAGCTCTTTTGTCTATTTTGAGTTTGCTTCATTCTATGTCGGATCAACTGGATATCTTCTATCATTTTCTGGGTTATCTCCGGCCAAAGAGCTGTATGAAAAATTTGAAAAAAAATAAAAGAAAAAGAACTTGAAAAATCTGATAATTTATTAAAAAAGAATATAATAACTTGGAAAAAAAAAGAAGAAGAAGAAAAAGAAAAGAACTTAAAAATATGGAAAAGCTAAAATCAAGAAATCAAATCTGAAAATTTTAAAAAGTAAATTAAAAAATGAAAAAAGAATGTAAACAACGGAAAAAGTTGAAACAAAAAATTTTAATTTTTAAATAAAAAATTCTGAAAAGTTTCAACCATTATATAATAAAATAATCTCAAAAAAATAACTTAAGAAATGTGAAAAATAAGAAAGGTACAAAAATAGTAGGGATATTATCATGGGAAATTATTTTATTATTTCATACCTTATTCCCAAAATAACTGTTTGTTTTATTATCTAGGAACTACTATTATATTATATTTAATTATTTTTAGTCCCCTTAAGTTTATTAATTTAATTAAACACCCCCAGAAAAAAGTTTAAAAATTAACAAAAATACCCCCACCCACCAATAGTTGCCAGATTCCAGCAACCACCATCTGTGGTAGCCGGAATCTATCACAACGGTGTACAAACGACTAGAACTGGCTGGTCATTCGCTAGATCTGGCCGTTTCTGGCCATATCCACAGTGGATTTGGCCGGAAAAGGCCAGATTTGGCCGTCAACGATGGCTATATCTTTGGTCGTCGCTGACGAGATCTGGCCTTTTTCGACCGTCGATGGCCAAATCTGTCTATAGATCAGCCGGAAAAGGCCAAATCGATGCACGATCGGCCAAATCCGATCGGTCTGCATTGTAACGCCAGATTTCGACCAGATTTTGGCAGTGGTGGCCGAAATCTGGCACTGTGAGTGGGTAGGGGTGTTTTTGTTATTTTACAACAATTTTATATATTGGGGTGTTTAGTTAAATTAGCAAATCTAGGGGTTTTTTTGTTAATTTTTAAATTTTAAATCGTAATAATCACTCTACTCAACTATCCAATACTATCTCTAAAATTCTATCCAAAATAACAAACCAAACGAACCCTATTATTCAACCCTATTTCCAATATTTGCAAGCTTTATCTCTCCCATTTTTATTTTTTTTATATCAAAAGTTGTGTTAATTTTCTTTTCAATTTAACTCTATACTCATAATTTTTTATTTATTTATTTTTCTTCAAAAAATCAATTTTTGAGCTTTATTTTGTTCGAATATTATGTTTAATGCTATGTAATTTAAAAATTGTTAATTATACCTCTCATTTTTCACACATAAATAAAAGTTATCTTTTGTCATAAAAGTGTTTTTACACTAGTACCAGTGAACACATATTCTCTATTTTCATTTTTACTACAGTTTTTAGAAAACAATAATGAACTCATTTTCAAATTCTAAAAATACAAAATTAAATTTCTGATTTTCATTTTCGAATTCATTTTTTAAAACAAAAGCGTAAAAATTAAAAAATGTAAATGATTGGTCGAACAATTTTTGATTTTCTAGAGGCATATTGTGTGATTTTATTGAGATCTTGAGTGATCAAAAGATATTATCTTATTAACATCTTTGAAAAAGAAAATCATTGCAGGAAAAAATTAGGCTGGAGGCAAGGGGCATCAGTTACCAATAGGACTTATAAGGGGTATCTGTAATTTTTACCCTGAAGTAAAAAAGTTCGATAAAAAGGTTTAGGATTTTTACATGGTTGAATTTTTTTGAAATGATAGTAGGGATATTTAGTTATGTTTGCCCAGTATAAAATGTGCTTTATGCAATAAGAATATGCCTTAAAAAAAAAAAAGCGGACATTTATAAAAACTTCAAAATTTGACAGATTTTTTTTTTTTTATTTTTTTTTTTTTATCAAAGGTGTTCGGTATAGTTTGTGCATACCTCAACTAATCTTCCGAGGTCCTAAGTTGGTAAGTCTCTTAATGACCACCCATATTAGGGCCTATGAAAACTCGAACTCAAGAGCTTATGAAACATTTTTTTACTCTTTTATCATCAAGTCATCCAATGGTGGTTTTGACAAGATTTATTACATATGTAAGAGGAAAATCTTGTTATACTAGCACAATGTAAATTATCCAACGCCTCTGTTTCTTTCTTAGCTGTTCATATTTCATGTATCATAATAGCTTGTTATGCTTGGGAAACCGAGAGCTGACGTGGAGTTGCGTGGCAAAACGTGGCCTGCTCCCGTCAGAACGGTAAGAGCACGTCAAGCCTGTCAAGCGCCCTGGAGCCCCCACGTGTCCGCTCCCCTGCTCCAAATCGCGTGAAATCAGCTTGGAAAATGGGCACTGAGACGTAAAATCAGATTAGGTCCTGACATACACACCAACCCAAGGATTCAATGATGATTACACGCATTCAACTGGGTATAAGAAGAGGAAGACCCCTTCATTAAGGGGATTCGATCAATTTTATATTGGAAATCTCCCTCTATAAAAGCTTTGAAATTACTGTTCAATCATTTGTAAGTCAATCCGCTTTAGCGACCTGACCCACCATATCAATATACATCAGTGGACGTAGGACTTGCTACCTTAGCATCCGAACCACTTTAAAAGCTTTCATCGCATTTATTCCATATTCATAATCCATATTCACGTGTGTTCCTTGTCCAAACAACGCTGCACACGTGTCGATTAGTTGGTGCCAAAATCCAGCATCAACAGTTTGGCGCTAGAAGGAGGGCTGATTTAGTGTCTACCCTTCATCAGGAGAATCTTTGACCTACTGGTCCTACAACAGCAAATGGCCCGCCAATCCGAGCCAGAGCAAGCTAATCAGCGCGCTGAAGAAATCCCTTCCAGGGTACTTCCAGTTTCGCAAAATGCTGCGGGGGATATCCCGGCAGCTTCACAACTTGACCCCGCCATCAGAAACTACCTGGAGAGGTTCGACAATACTCTCCAGACGGTCAACCAAAGGTTGGACCGTTTGGACCAAGGCATGTCATCTACAACAGCTAGGGCGGTGCAACCACCAAAGACGCTTGCAGGTCGCACGAAAGCGCAGCAAAGGGCAATAGCCTGTGCCGCGAGCACTGCAGCGCGTAGACATAAGGGCAAGCAAGTGGCAAAAGGTCAGCCTACGGGCTCCCAGGGACCAGCGAGCACAAATCGTGCCCCGAGTAGGGTGCCGGTAAAGCTGAGACTCGACAAAAAAATGAATCCCGAGCAGTCCCATGCCACGCCGCAGGCGAACCCAAGCAAAAATGCCACGCGCGATGATTCTTATCACCGCCAACAAAACGATCCCGATTGTTATCATGTGGGTGGTCCCCACACCTCGCAGGGTGGTTCGTACCACCGCGAGGGTCGTGAAAATGCCCCACACAATCCATCACCTTCGCACGCTTCTAGCCAGCGTGTGTCGAGTGCGACCGAAAATGTCGACCGAGGCAAAGAGGAATCCGACCTACGGACCCTCCTGAACCGTAATCGTGAAGGCCAGACTCGCATGGGTGAAAGCAACCCCCAATTGGCTCCGCTACCACAAATTGAGGAGCTACAGCGAGCTTTGGACAGGTTAAGGGAGCAACAAAATGAACAGGTGCAGGTCGCCTCTGCATCCCCTTTCTCTCCCGAAGTGCTAGCTGCTCCACTCCCACCGGGGTTCAGAATGCCCGACATGCGGCCGTTTGATGGGAACCATGATCCGCGGGATCATTTATATGAGTTCAACGACCTGATGGAGCTCCACCAGGTTTCGAATCTTGCAAAATGTCGTTGTTTGGCCGTGACGCTGACTTCTCACACCAAGCGGTGGTTGAGGTCGCTCCCAGCGGGATCGATCAGTTCGTGGCCTCAGATAAGCACGACATTCCTACGGCACTTCCAAGCTAATCGAAAGTTTTCGATGCCTCTGAGCTACCTCAGCAACATAAGGCACGAAAGAGACGAATCCCTGCAATCTTACATTGACTGTTTCCACAGGGAACTCAACAAGGTCGCTCACGCTCCAGAAGAGTCCATCCGAACACTCATAATAGCTAGAGTTCGGCCGCAAACCGACCTGTGGAAAGAACTGCAGGCTGGGGACGATGTTTCCCTCACTGGATTTTACAACCTTGCAGAAAAGTATCTCCGAATAGAGAATTCGTTGGCGGCACTTCGCCGTCGCGATCACGGCACTTCCAGCAGTATGTCTGGTCGGGGAGAAAATAGGAGAGCTGATCGCAAAGGAGATATTGATGATCAGCAAAAAGGGAAGAAACCCCGTTACGAGCACAAAAAGTCCTATGCTCCCGTTCCTCGTCGCGACCGCGACAGAGCTTAATACACTCTGCTGAATGTGTCCATATCTACCATTCTTGACAAATCCGAGGAGGCCAGCCTGCTCGGTGAGCCGAAACCAATGAAAACTCCTGCTATGGCCAGAAACAGCAAAAAATACTGTCATTACCACCGGGATAACGGGCATCACACTGATGAGTGCCGAGCTCCAAAGCAGACTATCGAAGAGCTCATCAAGAAATGGCACTTCAAGGAGTACATTGATGACTCTCCAAAAGAGAACCAAGGGGAGCAAAAGAAAAAGCGTCATGATCGTAGCGGATACAGCAGTGTTAACATAATCTTCAGAGGTCTGCACCTCGCTGGAAACACGCGAGAAGCGCAGGAAAGGTATGCTCGTGAAGCATATCACGACCCGATCAGGGTAATGAACGCTTCGCAGCGACCTCAAAAAGCTAGAAAGGAGGAACTGATCGCCTTCTGCGAGAAGGAAGTAGCTCGGTTGCACCATCCTTATGAGGACGCTCTGGTGATCACGCCCCTAATAAGGTGCCATAATGTCTGCAGAATGCTTGTAGACAACGGAAGCGCTGTGAACATCCTGTTCAAGACCGCTTTCGATAGAATAAACCTAGACGAGGCTGACCTGAAGCCAGCCTCGATGCCTCTTTACGGTTTTACGGGGGATCACCTGATCCCCAAAGGAACGATCCAGCTACCAGTCACGCTCGACGACTACGACGAGGTGACTAGGGTTACCGAATTTTTGGTCGTGGACTGCCCATCGGCCTTTAATGGAATCTTGGGGCGACCTCTATTGAGAACCTTCAAGGCAGTCACTTCCATTTATCACCTCAAGATGAAGTTCCCTACTCCAACGGGGATCGGGGAAGTAAGCGGATTGCAAAGCGCATCTCGTGAATGCTATGTAAAAGCGGTGTAGATGGCAGACAAGGGAAAGGGCATTTCGCGATATGTGCCCCGCCAAGCTATGGCGAACAGCAGGATCGAGCCACAGCCTGGTCTAGCGGAGGATAACATAGATCCACGAATCCAAGAAATCCCCCCCCAGCGGCCCGGTTGAGGATCTGTCCGAAATTTCGGTTGATCCAAAAGAGCCGAGCCGAGTGATAAGGATTGGAAGCTGTCTCAACCCTCAGCTCGCTTCCGAACTGGTAAGCTTCTTAAAGGAAAACATTGACGTGTTCGCCTAGTCGCATGCAGATATGGTCGGGATCAGCCCGGACATTATTTGTCATGCCTTAAACGTCAGCAGCGAAGCCAAACCTGTTCGCCAGAAAAGAAGAGGGATGGATCCAGAGCGGTACGCCGCACTAAAATCAGAAGTGGAGAACCTTCTCTGAAATGGATCCATTCGTGAGGCTCTCTACCCAACCTGGGTTGCCAACCCGGTCCTGGTAAAGAAGCCAAATGGTAAGTGGCGGACCTGCGTTGACTTCAGCGACCTCAACAAGGCTTGCCTGAAAGACAGCTTTCCTCTGCTGAGAATCGATCAGCTCATTGATGCCACCTCGGGGCACGAGCTGCTAAGCTTCATGGATGCGTACTCGGGATACAATCAGATCCCGATGTATGGGCCAGACGAGGAGCATACGTCCTTCATTACGGACTGGGGGCTATACTGTTACAAAGTCATGCCTTTCGGCCTCAAGAATGCGGGCGCGACCTATCAGAGGTTGGTCAACAGAATGTTCTCTGACCAGATCGGGAGGACAATGGAGGTCTATGTGGACGACATGCTGGTCAAATCCCAGGTCGCCTCAGAACATATCGCGCATCTCGCTGAGATGTTTGACATACTCCGACTCTACAGAATGAAGCTGAACCCTCTCAAGTGTTCGTTTGGGGTATCGTCGGGAAAGTTCCTGGGGTATATGGTTAATCAGCAGGGCATAGAAATAAACCCCGAGAAGATTCAAGCTCTGCTCGATATGGAGAACCTGACCAGCAAAAAGCAAGTCATGAGTGTAAATGGGCGGAGAGCGACACTTAGTCGCTTCATATCGAGATTAATAGACCGCTGCTTGCCATTTTTCAATGTCCTGAAGGCCAATAAAAAATTCGAATGGACTCCCGAATGCGAATAGGAGTTCCAGAGTATAAAAGAACACCTTGGGAAGCCACCTCTCCTCTCTAAGCCTCTTCCGCAGGAAATCCTGCTCATCTACCTGTCCGTATCCCCGTTCGCGATCAGCGCAGCTCTAGTACGGGAAGAGGAAAAGACGCAATGGCCAATGTACTATGCGAGCAAGCACCTGTCGGATGCTGAGATGCGGTATCCAAAAATGGAGCGACTAGCCCTTGCTCTGCTGATTGCGTCCAAAAAGCTGCGACCTTACTTCCATGCCCATACAATCAACGTAATGACTAATTACCCCCTTAGGCAGGTTCTCCAGAAACTAGAAGCCTCGGGCAAACTGCTCAAATGGGCAATGGAATTAAGCCAGTTCGACCTGAAGTACAAGCCCAGGTCGACCATTAAAGGGTAGGCTGTTGCAGACTTCATCTCAGAATTTTCCTATTTTCCGAGCGAGCAACAGCCTAGCGAGGTCGTGCAAGAAAGTATTCAGAACCTGTCGACCTGGAACCTCTACGTCGACAGGTCATCAAATAGGAAAAGAGCCGGTACGGGTCTTCTCCTTGTAAGCCCCGAGGGAGCTCGAATTCATGGTATTCTGCGGTTCGGGTTTAAGGCGACCAACAATAAGGCAGAGTATGAAGCCTTGCTCGCCGGGTTGCGTCTTGCCAAAGAAATGGGTACAACCGCGATCAGCATTTACAGCTACTCTATGCTAGTCGTCAACCAAATTATAGGGGAATACCAAGCCAAGGAAGAGAACATGGTCCGCTACCTGAAAGAGGCTAAGACCGCTTTGGGGTTGTTTAAGCACTTTGAAATCACTCAGATCCCCAGAGATAGCAACTCTATAGCAGACGCCTTGGCAAAGATAGCCTCGTCGTTGGACTCAGAGGCTCCAGCCAACATTCCTGTTCGTTTCGTCGATGCTCCAACTATCAGCTCGACCGAACAGGCTGTAAACGTGACCCAACCAGATTCCTGGATGACTCCTATTATTCAGTACCTCAAGGATGGGACCTTGCCAAGCGACAAGGTCGAGGCAAGGGTCCTGCGAGCAAGATCTGCTTGTTACACACTCATTGGGGACCAGCTTTACAGGAGAGGATTTAGTGCCCCTCTCCTCCGATGTGTAGCCAGTGAAGAAACAGACTACATCATGAGGGAAATTCACGAAGGAATCTGCTGTAATCACACAGCTGCTCGATCTCTTGCGAACAAGGTTGTTCGTCAGGGATATTATTGGCCCCGGATCCAGGAAGATATGCACAATTTTGTCAAAAAATGTGACAAGTGCCAGCGGTTCGCGAACATTCCGCGAGCCCCCTCGCACGAGCTGATAACAATGTCTAGCCCCTGGCCATTTTCCATGTGGGGGATCGACCTTATCTGTCCCATGCTAGTTGGAAAGGGAGGGGTCAAGTATGTCGTGGTCGCGGTAGATTATTTCATGAAATGGGTGGAAGCCGAACCGTTGGCCGCGATCACGATCAGAAAGCTGAAAATTTCGTTTTCAAAAACATAGTGTGCCGCTACAGAATTCCCCACACCCTCATCTCGGACAATGGAAAGCAATTTGACAACGAGGAGTTCAAACAGTTCTGCGACGAGCTGGGCATCCATAAAAAATTCACCTCAGTCGCCAGACCGCAAGCAAATGGCCAAGTTGAAGTAGTCAACAAGACCATCAAGCACACTCTAAAGGCCAAACTCGGGGCGGCCAAAGGAAATTCGACTGACGATCTCCCTGAAGTCTTATGGGCGTACAGGATAACTCCAAGAACTTCCACCTCAGAGACCCCTTTTTCGCTAGCCTATGGCTGCGAAGCGATGATCCCTGTAGAGGTGGGAACTGGTTCTCTTCGGAGAGACTTGTACGACGAAGTAGAAAATGAAGCACTTATGAGGGTAAGTTTGGATCTCGTTGAAGAGCATCGCAGCAAGGCTTCGCTAAGGATAGCAGCCTACCAGCAGCGAGTAAAGAGGTTTTTCGATTCAAAGGTCAAGCGAAGAGACTTCCAGGTCGGGGACCTTGTGCTAAAGGAAGTTCTCCTTAGGACCAGAGAGCCGAGTGCGAGGGTACTAGGACCTAACTGGGAAGGACTGTACCGGGTCAACAAGGTGATCAGACCGGGGACTTACCATCTCAAAAGATTGAACGGTTCCAAAGTACCCCGAGCTTGGAATGCCGAACACCTCCGGCCATACTATCAGTAATCCCAAACTCAGCTCTCCAATCAGTTTTTGTTCGTTTCCCTTTTAATGTAAAGCATAATTTTGTTCGCTAGAAACAGTTCGCATGTGTTCTGTTCGCGTGTAAGAATTCGCATGTAATGCTTCCTATGTAAAACTGAGTTGTAAATTGAACTTATGTATGTAAAAGCGAATTGCAATTGAAAACAAAATGTATCTTCATTTATGTACAAGCAAAAGTTGGACCCAATTACAATGGAGTCAAGACTCATTACACTACGGCTGGTCGGGGGGATCCTTCGAAGCAGAACCAGAACCAGAACCCCCTGCCTGGTCGGATCGTTGGGTGGCCGCTGCTGCCTGATCGTCTTCCTCTGCCATAATCCGCAAAGTCTCTCGCCACCCCTCCAGGAGGTCGGAAATGTCCATATCTAGGTTCCTTAGTCGGAGGAAATAAATAGACCCGATCGCCCAGTCGGCGGCCTTTTCCTCCAGCTCCTCTGACTGATTCCGCATTTCTTTAGTCAGTGAAGCGATCTTTTCCTGACTCTCTTGGAGTTCGGCCTCAAGAGCTTGCTTCTCCTGTTCGGAGGCCTCCCTTTCCTGTTCAGCTTGCTGGGCCCATATGGAGGTCATCTGGATCTCCTGGTCCTTCTCTCCGACCTCTTTGGAGAGCCTGGCGGTCGTCCTTTGAAGTTCCTTCACTTCCTCCACACGTTGCTCAAGCTCCGCTTTTTGGAAGTCCACAGTTCGTAAAGCAGCATCCTTTTGGCTCAGATACTTGTTCGCCACTTCGAATGCTTGCGTTCTTTCAGCTTCGACGGACTCCAGGCTTTTCTTGAGCTTCGCAACCTCCTCCTTTAGGTCGCTGGACCCCTTCGCGGCCCCCAACCGAGTCTTCTCCATAGACATCCTCATCGCAAGCAAAGCCTGCGAGCGAGAAATGATTAGAAATGAACTAGAATGAAATTTTGAGAACAGCTCGTTTACCTTGCTTAGATGCTGGAACGATGTGGTCATCAGGTCATCGCCCATGTCAGCGAACTCATCGTAAGACTCCGATAGTCCACACTCGAGCAGAGAATAGACTATCGGCTGCAGGTACTCGAGCAGGCTCCCCAACGAGTCCAGCACGGGCGCGTCCTTCGCCTTGTCGACAATGATCGCCTCACTTGCGGGTTCCTTGCCCGACCTCCTTGAATCCTTTCACGACCTCAAGGGCTCTTCCTCGGATTCGGTCTCAGACTCGTCGACCTGAATCTGTTTTCTCTTCTTCGAGCAGGCTCCCCAATGAGTCCAGCACGAGTGTTGTAGACTCTGGAATGGAGCCTTCCGCCTTGGGCGAGCCGGTGGTGCCTGAACGACCTGTTCTGCCCTGGTCGCTTCTTGCACAGGTTGGGGCTGTGAAGGCGCAGCAGTTTGCACCGGTTGCGCCGGAATAGGAGGAGCAGCTTCGGCCGCTCGCTCTCTCCTCGATCGAGGGAAGACGAACGGTGCTCGGCGGGGCTACTCGGACTCCTTCGGGGGCATAGTTTCTGCATGCAAGTGCGTTAGTAAACGAAATTATTCTGCAACCAGAAGGAAATTAATGTGACTTACCTTCCAAGGGTTCTAAAGACGCGTTGTTGCTGATAAAACCATACTTCCACAAGTTTACGGTTGTCACGAGCTTCCTCGCGTCTCAGCTTTCCTCGTCTAGTACTCCAAAAGATACGAGCCTGTCCGGGTCGTCAAGTAAGTCTTGGCTGGTCATTCTGTTAACTGCAAAAGAATACAGGTCGTTATTATAGAGCATGCGAACATATAATATGCCTAGCGAGGAAGAACCTACTTGGTATCTGAAAGCGGCAGAAGCCGTCATAGCAGAAAAAGAAGAATTCCGTCTCGTAGGCCCCCGCGTTGCTCGGATAGCTATGTATCCCCTCGGCGATGGTAGGTCACCGGGACAAGTAATATGAATCCTTGTCCCTACTCTTTTTAAGGTAATAGGCGACGCCGAGCTCCACCGCCTTTGGCTCGCCCAAGCCGCTTTTGCAACACACGATGTACATCGCGACGGTGATGACATACGCGTTTGGGGTGAGTTGCATCGGTGCGATCTCGAAGTGATCCAGGACCGACCTGATGAAAGGATGGAAGAGGATCGTCCCTCCACCCTTGAAGATCTCTTCGGAGATCGCAGTAAGGCCATCAGCAGGATGCCGTGACGACCGGGTGTGGTCGAGGAACACCTCTGCGCGGACGTTAAACTGCTTTTTTATCCTATTAAACTCCTCATGGGTGAGAACCGAAAAGACATCAAGGGATGCGTCCTCGGAAACATCCCGCGAGGACGAGGTAGCCGCTTCCTCGGGTCTGGACATTGACGGCTCCATTCCAGAGTCTACAACACCGACAGACATAGTCATTTTAGCCTTCGTATTTTGTCCCGTGCGACGGCATAGGACAAATCCCTTAAAGCCTAACAGTAACTCGAGCCGCCATCCACGGCTCGAGTCCGACAACAGCGGCGCACCTCTGGTGAAACACCAGGAGACCCAACGCCATTGCCCACCAGTCAAACAAACAAAAAAAAGAAAGAGAGAGGAAGAAAAAAGATCCTACCTTCAGGGATGCGTGACCAAGGCCGAAACCTGTTTCAGATGCCTGAGAAGCGCCAATCGGAAAAGGAGAACTTCCGGTTTGCAAAGGCTTATCACTGGAAGCGAAAGGGATTTTGGTGGCCTCATCTGAAAAATGTGAGTTTTTATATGGACTGCGAATCGACGGTTACTACCTCTCGGAACCGAAACGACAGCCTTCTCTCTCTCCCCGCATTTAATGCGCCTCATGTCGAATTAAATGTCGTAATGAGGGTCGTCGTTTCATATGCGTCACGCAGTTAAGGCTGTCAAAACGACATCTGGTCAGCATACCACGCATTTAATGCACCTGACACACTGCAGCACGTGCAGAGCGTCTAACAGCATGTATGCAGGTTCATTAAATCTCTCCAAGGCGTGGAAAAGAGCGTCTGACTAATCCAGGTCACTAAAATGACGATTGTCAGGTCATTTGGGTAAGACTTGTGCGAGATCGTGTTCGCAAAAGGTCCTGTCCCGAGCTCCTTCCATTCAGATCGAAACTACTAGGACCTCAAATCGCGGCATGACTTAGTTTCCAAGGTTCGATTCTCAAACCTTAAAAACTAGGGGACTTCTGTTATGCCTGGGAAACCGAAAGCTGATGTGGAGTCGCGTGGCAAAACGTGGCCTGCTCCCGTCAGAACGATAAGTGCACGTCAAGCCTGTCAAGCACCCTGGAGCCCCCACGTGTCCGCTTCCCTGCTCCAAATCGCGTGAAATCAGCTTGGGAAATGGGCACTGAGACGTAAAATCAGATTAGGTCCTGACATACACACCAACCCAAGGATTCAATGATGATTACACGCATTCAACTGGGTATAAGAAGAGGAAGACCCCTTCATTAAGGGGATTCGATCAATTTTATATTGGAATTCTCCCTCTCTAAAAGCTTTGTAATTACTGTTCAATCATTTGTAAGTCAGTCCGCTTTAGCGACCTGACCCACCATATCAATATACATCAGTGGACGTAGGACTTGCTACCTTAGCATCCGAACCACTTTAAAAGCTTTCATCGCATTTATTCCATAGTCATAATCCATATTCACGTGTGTTCCTTGTCCAAACAACGCTGCACACGTGTCGATTAGTTGGTGCCAAAATCCAGCATCAACATAGCTCATCCCCCGTTTTTAGTTAAACAATAATCAAGAAAACAAAGACAGCTCAAAAGTTTATAATATTCATAAGGACACCCAGAAGTTATTTTGCAACTAAATAAATCACACTTTTACTTGGGCTTTAGCATTATATTTTATGCTTCCATCACTCTGTTTTCCAGGAGAGGGGCTTTACAAGAAGATGACTTAAGGCTATTGATTCCTTCCTTTTCAACCACCTTTTCCTCTTCGGCTTGGCCCCAAATCACTGCATAGAACCCAACAGCAATGATAGCGGATCCCACAACACTGCACATAAATAAAACTCCATCCCTTTAAATCAAACCCATCTGAGAAATATCATATTCATGCTCAGAAACATACCTTCCAAGGTGAAGAGTTTCCCCAAGAAAAGTTACCACCATTACAACTGCGATGATTATCGAAAGCGGCTTAAACATGGAAACATAAGACAGGTCCTTTCTTCCGACATGCCCATGTTTACACAACACCTAGAATTGCTATGCAAAAAATTGCCTAGATATGAAACACCAGATGCAAGTTATTACAATATTGAGAAGAACTGATAATGAGGGACAAGTCTACAATTCTTAGAGATGTACACAAGTTCTTTTCTATACTTACCGAATACGCAATAGCCATCAACTCCACGTCTAGTTTTAATTTCCAAGCGTTTGGGTTTCGCTCTACAATTAGAGCAAATATGGCAGATTGAAAGGTCACAAAAGTGCAACTAAGGAATGTTACCATCAGCTCCTTAGGGTACACCCTAATAAGAGTGGTCTGGATATGAAGAGAAAGAGTTTCAGGTCAAAAAATTGCCGTTATTTAGAGCATGAAAGCTATTCAGGTCAAAAGATGTTCTGATATACATACATTACCAAAAAAACATAATATAGTGACAGGGAAAAGCTACCAGCTGCTAGGAGAAGACCTCCAATCACCCAATTTTTTTGTTGTGATAGAAATTCAGTATGTAAATTGCCCAGAGATGAAGTAATTGCAATTGCTGGGCCCTTGTACAAAGTCGCAGTTAATGCCCCAGTAATTGATACCACAGAACCAATAGACTTGGCTAGACTACTTTGAACTCTCAAGTCTAGCTTTTCCATTCTAAGATCATAATAAGCTTTTAGATAAAACTATAAAGTTGGCAATAAATTTCATAGGATCTCTACAGAATTCACAGAAGCAATGTCCTTGTAAGTTAAAGTAATTCAATTCTAACTTCTTTCTAGTTACAAGATTGAACCTATAAGTACTTTACTTGATTCCAGCTGAATCAAAGGACTACTCAGATTCAACATGGTGTTAGAAAGCTCTTTTAACATATATGTCCTAACTGATAATTTTGCTAGCTCTGAATCAAAATTAAAAAAAATATAAAAATACAAATAAACTCACCTGGAAATTATAGCTAGAATGAATGTGTTGATGCATGATTTTTACACCAACGAAACGCACGTGTGAAATGCTAAGCTGGCTGAGCTGGCCCAGAAGACACACATGAATATAAGGAAAAGAGGATAAATGCAATGAGAAAAGCGTTTTTAAAGTGTACACGTGGTTCGGATGCTAAGGAAGCAAATCCTACGTCCGCTGTTATTTTATTAAGGATAAAGGTCAGGTCGTATGAGCTGACTGACCTTCAAGTGATAGTACAAGCGAGTAAATGCTTTTTATTACAAAGAGAATAGCTAATCAAGAGTAAAATGAGCAAATCCTCTGAATGAGAGATGAGCTCTCCATTTATAGTGGGATGCATTGAGCTAATGATTATTGGATCTGTGAGTTGGTGGGATTATCCGTGCAAATCCTTCTTTATGTCACATTGCCCACCTTCTAGAGTGATTTACGCGATTTGGTGCAGGGATTGGACACATGGGATCACCACAGCTTCTGGCTGATCTGGCGCGCACCCACTATTTTGACAGAAGCAGGCTGCGAGTGTACCCATGTTCTAACTTTTGCACGCTGACTGGGCCTCACGTCAGCCCTATATTTTTCAAGCATAACAGAAGTCCCCTAGTTTTTAAGGTTTGAGAATCGAACCTTGGAAACTATAAGTCATGCCGCGATTGAATGATTTCTGGAAATTCTAGTGATTCTGACCTGATTGAAGATAGGTCGAGGTAGCACTTTTTGCAAACACGACCTCGCATGGTCATTGCTTATTAAAGACGGGCGAGCGACCTGACTTCGCCAGGTGTTGCCTGTTGTGCTTTAGGTATGGATACATTTAATGAAGCAGTCTCTACGCTGACAGATGTCCTGTGTGTGATAAGTGCCAACCAGGCGCATTAAATGCGTTGTATGCTGACACGGTACCACTTTATCAGAACATTAAATGTGTGACATGCTGAAACGACAACCCTTATCAGTGCATTAAATGCAGTTTGGGGTGCAATTAATGCTGAGGGAAAGAGAGTGTCATCGCTTGAGTTTTTCAACGGAAAACAATGACAGTTTGATTTTCTTTAATCGTGACACTCACTCTTCCTCACTAATCTGCGACACGTAGTCGTGATCAATGGTGAGAAATTTTTGCCACCCAAACATCGTTTTGATTTCGACAAAAACAAGCGTCGGGTCATACGCTATAAAAACTCAGATCTTTCTCAGGCAATGTCATCACACTCGTCTTTTTCACAAAGAGCAAGAGATTTTCGCAAGCTTAGAACCTTTGCCTTCCAAACCAGCGTTTTTCTGATATTCAAAGCAGAAGCCGTGTTCGTACTCCTAGAGGTAAGAATCTTTCTCTGCTTTTTTTGTTTTCTTATTCCCGTGGTTGGTAGATGGCGTTAGTCTTCCGGTAACTCATCGGAGACGAGACGCTCATGTCGGGTTCAAGCCATGAATGGCGGCTCGAATCATTTTGTTAGGGTTTTCTCTAGGTTTTAGGGAGTTTTTCCTTCCACGTCATCGTACGGAGTAGCATACAATAGCTAAATGAGCCCTCTGCTTGTCGCTTTTGCAGACCAGTAGAATGGACCCCCTCAACGACTAGATCCGAGGAAGGAACCGGTTCGTCCTCGCAGGGTGCTCCAAGTGTCACTCCCGAGGTCTACTCAATACTTACCGAGGAAGAGCTCGAGAGGGTAATAAAACAGTACGGTATCGAGGTGGAAGTTTTTCGCGATGTGGCACAGTTATTGCGATACCCATCAAGTGGGATGGCCGCGATCTCCGAGGAGATCATCAAGGGTGGGGGACTGATCCCCTTCCATCCTTTTGTCAGGTCGATCTTGGATCACTTCGGGATAGCGCCGATGCAGCTCACTCCGAATGCGTATGTTATTGCTGTTGCCATGTACATCGCATGTCGTGAGAACGAGCTAGGTGAGCTAACTGTGGCGGAGCTCGGTTGCTCATATTTCTTGAAAAAGAGCAAGGACAAAGATTCTTATTACTTGTCCAAGCGACCTACTATAGCCGAGGGGATACACAGCTACCCTAGCAACGCAGGGGCCTATGAAACAAAGTTTTTCTTCTTTCGTTACGACGGTCATTGCCGCTTTTAGGACCCGAGTAGGCTCTTTTCCCTTGGCGAACTCATTAAGTTCGGAATGCGTTTTTCTTTCTAACGACCTATTTCTTCTCTGGCAGTTAAAAAGACAACCGACCTAGGGCTGCTCTTCGATCCAGATAGGATCGTATCTTTTAGCTTCCTGCTAGAAGACAAGCGCAACGCGAAGAAGATCGTGACGACCGCGAATCTACAGAAATACGGTTTCTTCAACGCAAACGCTTCTTTAGAGCCCCCATTGAGTAAGTCTTGCTAACTAGGTCTTTTCTTGTCGTAAACTAAAACACTTTTGCTAACGATGCTTTCATGCAGCGACCATGCCTCCGAAGGAGCCAAAGCAGCCGCGACGAAGGCAAATCAATTTTCCTCGGTCAAGGAAAGCCAAGGCGACCGATGCTGCTCCTACCGTTCCCCCGGCTGAAGGTGCAACATCAGACCCCCCGGTGCGACCTGCTGGAACTCAGCAACAACCTTCGGAGGATGCACCAATCCAAACTGCAAAGGCTTCCCAGCCATCAGCTGTGCGCCCGAGGCTAAAGACAACAGCTCAGTGACCAAAGAAGAGAAAGAAAATTTAGGTCGAGTCTGAGACCGAATCCGAGAGCGATCAACCCGGAAGGTCGCAGCCAAATGTCGGAAGAAGGTCGGGCAAGGAACCGACGGGTGGCACGACCCTTGTAGAAGGCACGAAGAAGGGAACTCTAGTGCTAGACTCGCTGGGGAACCTGCCGAAGTACCTGCAACTGATAGTCTACACTTTGCTGGAGTGCAGACTCTCGAAAACATTTGAGCAGTCCATAGGCTCCAGCGACGTGGGCTTGATGTCCACATCGCTCCAACATTTAAGCAAGGTAAACGAACTGTCCTTGACAAGACTTCTCTTAGTTTCTTTTGATAAACTAACTTGCTATTTTTTCTTGTTCGCAGGCCCTGCTTTCCATGCAACTATCCTTGGAGAAGGTTCGACTGGGAGCTACAAAGGGGGAGGTCGCACTGAAGGAAGAGAACGCAACGCTCAAGCGAAGCCTAGAAGCTGCCAAAACAGAAAGAAACCTGTCCTCTGAGTCGGCAAACCAATACCTGAATGAAAGAGACGCGGCTCTTCGCACAATCGACTTCCAAAAAGCGGAGCTCGAGAAGCATAGGGAGTAAATAAAGGAGCTTCAAAGGACGATAGCCAGACTCTCCAAGGAGGTCGGAGAGAAGGACCAGGATCTAAAAGCGACCTCTCTGTGGACCTTGCGAGCAGAACAAGAGAGGGATGCCTCTGAGAAGCAAAGGCAAGCTTTCGAGGCCGAACTTCAAGTAAGTCAGGGGAAAGTTGTTTCCCTGATCGAAGAGTTGTAGAATCAGTCAGCGGAGGTCAATGAGAAGGCTGCCGAGTGGGCGATCGAGTCTATCTATGCCTTGCGGCCGAAGAACCCTCGCCTTGATATGTCCGACCTCCCGGAGGATTGGCGGGAAACTCTCATGTCCATGGCGCAACAGGATGATGAAGCGGCTACCATTGGAAAATTCGATCAGACAGAGGGTTCGGGACATGCCTTGGAAAAGCCTTTAGCCAACCAGCCCTATGACAATGAGGTCGGTCCTCTAGGAGTTAGATCAGGGCTAACAATTGTGCCATTTTGCCTGCTGTACTCTTCGCATTAATGAAAATACATTTTACTTTTACAATTTCTGTTCGCATGAGTTTACATTCCAATTGCTTACAGTATTGGAACAAGTCTATGCGAACATGATAACACATTTATATGAATGAGATTACATGCGAAGACTGGTACAAGCGAACAGAATAATACTTTATAGGGAAATAACAAGGATCAAAAATTAATTTACAAGGAAAGCTGAGTTCGGAATTACTGATAGTATGGTCGAAAGTGCTCAACATTCTAAGCTCGGGGTACTTTGGAATCATTCAGCCTTTTTAGATGATAAGTCCCCAGTCTTATCACTTTGTCGATGCAGTATGGACTTTCCTAGTTCGGTCCCAACACTCCGCACTTGGTTCTCTAGTACTGAGGAGAACTTCCTTTAATACAAGGTCGTCGACCTGGAAGTCTTTTTGTTTGACCTTAGAATCGAAGAACCTCTTCACGCATTGCTGATAGGCTGCTATTCTTAGCGAAGCGTTGCTGCGATGTTGTTTAATAAGGTCTAGACTTTCTCTCATAAGCGCTTCGTTGTCGGCTTCATTATACAAGTCCTCGATTTGTAATAAAGGATGTATGCTCTTCGTCCGACGTGTACATCAGAATTTGATTATATCCCGAGCACGCGTCCATGAAACTTAGCAGCTTGTGCCGCGATGTGGTATCCACGAGCTAGTCGATTCTTGGCAGGGGGAAGCTATCTTTAGGGCATGCTTTGTTAAGGTCGCTGAAGTTGACACAGTTTCACCACTTTTCATTGGGCTTCTTCACCAGAACCGAGTTGGTAACCCAGGTCGGGTAGAGTGCCTCTCAGACGAACCCGTTTCGGAGGAGGTTATCCACCTCTAGCTTTAAGGCGGCATATCGCTCCTGATCCACCGCTCTTCTTTTTTGGCGAACTGGCTTGGCTTCGTTGTCAATGTTCAGCGTATGGTAGATGATATCTGGGTTGATCCCGGTCATATCTGCATGTGACCAGGTGAACACATCGATATTTTCCTTGAGGAAGCTGATTAGCTCGGAAGTGAGTTGAGAATGCTCCCAATTCTTAGCATTCGACTCCGCTCCTTCTTGTGAACCTTTTGCGGTCACTGCAACGTGCTTATCACACTGATCGGGTCATGATGAGCCGTGCGAGCATACCTTTCTTGGACACCTTGCGTGTCCCCCGCATCCTCCAAAGATCATGTGACACTGCTGTATCCTGTGCGATCACAACGCTTCTTCCCTTGTTCCCTTTGACTTTTCTCTTGCGAAGGAGTAGAGTTGTCAATATATTCCTTGAAATGCCCCTTCTGAATGAGTTATTCGATTGCCTGTTTGAGAGCTCGACACTCATCTGTGCGATGCCCGTTATCCCGATGGAAACGACAGTACTTTTTATTTTTTCTTGCTGACGCGGGAGTTTACATGGGCTCGGGCTCTCTGAGTAGGCTGGCTTCTTCTGATTTGTCAAGAATAGTCGATACAGATGCATTTAGAGGTGTATATTGATCTCTGTCACGATCGCGACGAGGGACAGGAGCATAGGACTCTTTGGGCTCGTAGCGAGGTTTCTTTCCTTTTCGCTGATCATCAGCGGCCCTTCCGCGATCAACTCTTCTACTTTCCCCCCGACTAGACGTACTGCCTGAAGCGCCAAAGTCGTGACGGGGGAGCGCCACCAATGAATTTTCAATCTGGAGGTATTTCTCCGCAAGGTTATAGAATTCTGTGAGGGAAACATCGTCCTCAGCCTATAATTCTCTCCACATGTCGGTTTGCAGACGAACTCCTACTATGATGAGAGTCTGAACAGACACTTTGGGAGTATGAGCCATCTTGTTGAGTTCTCTGTGGAAACGGTCGATGTAGGATTGGAGGGATTCATCCCTTTCTTGCCTTATATTACTGAGGTAGCTTAATGGCATTGAGAACTTTCTGTTCGCTTGAAAGTGCCTTAGGAATGTCGCACTCATCTGAGGCCACGAACTGATCGATCCCGCTGGGAGTGACCTAAACCACCATTTGGCATGAAAAGTTAAAGTCACTGCCAAACAACGGCACTTTGCTCGATCTGAGACCTGGTGAAGCTCCATCAGGTCGTTGAATTCATATAAATGGTCCTACAGATCAGAATTTCCATCGAACGCCCACATGTTAGGCATCCTGAATCCTGGCGGGAGTGGAGCGACTAGCACTTCGTGAGAGAAGGGGGACGTGGACGCGACTTGCCCTTACTCATTTTGCTGAGCTGTAGTCGGTCTAGAGCTCGCTGCAGCTCCTCAATTTGTGGCAATGGAGCCACTTGGGGATTGCTTTCACCCATGCGAGTTCGACCCTCGCGATTACGGTCGAGGAAAATTCGGAGGTCGGGTTCCTTTTCGCCTCAGCCGGTGGTTCCGGCCACTCTTGATACACGTTGGCTAGAGCCGTGTGAAGGCGATGAATGGTGCGGAGTATTTTCACGACCTTCGTGGTGGTAAGAACTGCTCTACGAAGTGTGGGACCCTTTCATATGGTGACGATCTGGATGGTGCGGGGTATTTTCACGACCTTCGCGGTGGTAAGAACCGCCCCGCAAAGTATGGGACCCTTTCGCACGGTGACGATCAGGATCGTTTTGCTGGCGGTGATAAGAATCGCCCCGCCTAGCACTTTTACGGGGGTGTACTTGCGACATGGCATGGGACAACTCGGGCTGCGTCCTTTCACCGAGTCTCAACGAGACTGGTATTCTGCTCGGGACGTGGTCGGAGTTCGCTGGCCCTTTGGAGCCCGTAAGTCCCTTTTTTGCCACTTGCTTACCCTTTAGTCGACACGCTGCAGTGCTCGCGGCATGAGCTATTTCCCTTTGCCACGCTTTTGCGCTACCTTCAGGCATTTTTAGCGGTTGCACCGCCCTAGCTAATTTGATTGGCACACCTTGGTCCAAACGGTCCAACCTTTAGCTGACCGTCTGGAGAGTATTGTCGAACCTCTATAGGTAGCTTCTAATGACAGGGTCAAGCTATAAACTTGATGGGATATCCCCTTCAGCATTTTGCGGGACTGAAGGTATTTTGGAAGAGGTGTCCCCCTGGACTTAGGGGATCCCCTCAACACCCTGGTTGGTTCGCTCAAGTTCAGGTTGGTGGGCCATTTGCTGTTTTAGGGCCGGTAAGTTAGAGATTCTCCTGATGAAGGATGAACACTAAATCAAGCCCTCCTTCTAGCGTCAAACTGTTGATGCATGATTTTTACACCTATGAAATGCAAGTGTGAAATGCAGAGTTGGCTTAGAAGACACACGTGAATATAAGGAAAAGAGGATAAATGCAATGAGAAAAGCGTTTTTAAAGTGGTTCGGATGCTAAAGAAGCAAATCCTACGTCCACTATTATTTTATTAATGATAGAGGTCAGGTCGCATGAGCTGACTGACCTTCAAGTGATAGTACAAGTGAGTGAATGCTTTTTATTACAGAGAGAATAGCTAATCAAGAGTAAAATGAGCGAATCCCCTGAATGAGAGATGAGCTCTCCATTTATAGTGGGATGCATTGAGCTAATGATTACTGGATCTGTGAGTTGGTGGGATTATCCGTGCAAATCCTTCTTTATGTCACATTGCCCACCTTCTCGAGTGATTTGCGCGATTTGGTGCATGAATTGAACACGTGGGATCACCACAGCTTCTGGCTGGTCTGGCGTGCACCCACTATTCTGACAGAAGCAGGCTGTGGGTGTACCCATGTTCTGACTTTTGCACGCTGACTAGGCCCCATGTCAGCCCTATATTTTTCAGGCATAACAGAATGCAAAAGCTGGGGTGAGATCAGCAATTACTGCTCCCAAAACTGGTGAGCTATATCGTATACCTGCAAAAGAACATATCTGCAGACAAGATCTACAAACCCACCAAAAATTTAACCCAAAGAAATTAATCACCACTAGTACACGTTTTCCTATCTCAATTGAGTAATAAGAAAAATAAAAATAAAAGGTACCCGATCAGTGCAAGAAAAAAGATTCTGCAAATGATTGATGCTGTGAGTGGACGGCAGCCTCTTTTCCTGTAGAGTAAAAGAAAATAAAGTCTTGCTATTTTTTTGAATCAATTAGTGTTAGTGAGTGAGAATGTACCTGTAATAGATGAAAGTAGCTGGAAGAAGGATAAAGGTGGTTCCAAAACCAGTAGAGTAAACAACATAGACATAGTTACACATGCCTTTGTTCATAGCCGCTTTGGTAAGAGTAACCAAGCCCACGGCCAAGCACTCCATTACCACCATCACTGCCGTTACTCCAACGCCCAACATCTTCTATCTCCCTTCCCTTCTTTGCAGAATTCTACAGTTTTGTTTTCACTTCTTATACACAGACTCATTCAGTTGCTAAATAGAGTAAAGGTACATATGTTCAAACATCTATCTTTGCCATTTGTGTTGAGGAGATCAATTGTTTAATAGTGAATTATTGCATCCACCAAATACTAATGCAAAAAAATCTTATTTCTGCTCTTTGCTTGAGTCAAGTTGTTCTCTCTGGTTATGATTTATGACTAGTGTTTCCGAGCATCTCTGAATAAAATAGTTAAAAGTTTGTTGTGAGTGTGACTACGTATCTTATAATCTAACCAACTAACCGGGTCCTTTCAAATGAAAATATTAACATGTGTTACATGATATGATAATATAATATAAAATATAGAGTAAACGACGTATTCGCACATGAGGTTAAGCAAAATTTCAAGTTGATGCCTCTAATTGCATTTATTTTAAATTCTCACTTTTAAACTAATATCATCAGTGATTATTGAAGGTAATAAAAAATGGTGAGTGAAATTGGCAAGTGAAGGTATGTATTTTATATAGAAATTGTGCGGAGTCCAACGGTGGTCTCGAAAGTGAATTTGGATTTCAGAATTGGTCGGAAAAGCTAAAATGAGACTATTTTCTACCAAAGAAAACTCTGGCACATTTTAGCATACTAACGTACGTCGCACTACAATAAAAAGTTAGGATCTGTTAAAATAAAGGAAACGGTGTTACTTTAAAGATGCAATTAAACGTATCAACTTGAGATTTAAACTTGGGTGGGAATATGTCGTTTGCTCTAAAATATATGTGTTTTTTTACTCTAAGAATATATACCCTTGAACAAACAAACAAACAAGTTAATATCCAGCACAAATTAAATTAACTCCTAATATATGCGGAACATTTTTATCAAGCGTATCAGCTTCTTTCCTAGCTATACAGATACCGACGTCATCTGCCAGTTTTAAGTTAATTAAACAACTATCTCAATAAAGATGACAATAATTTCTGAACACAAGTTTATTATATAAGTTTACATACTTTCTTGATTGCATTGACCTAGAAATTATTGTGCAACGAAATAATCTGTCATTAGGTCTATGCGAAACTGTTATGCTTCCATGCTACTGTTTTGAAGGAGAGGGATTTTGGGTGAAGAGGGCCTCAAGCTGTCCATTCCTTCGTAATCAGCCATCTTTTCTTCTCGGGTTTGGCCCCACATCACAGAATAAAACCCAAAAGCAATAATAACTGCTCCGACAACACTGCACAGAAATAAAGGTTGAACCATTTTATAGTTTAGAACATGACTGAACCAAGAGGAACTGTAGTATAGTTATTATCATTCAACTATATATGTAGGAACCATGTGATGGCAAATAGAAATCATTCTTGAAGTTGGTTGCAGTCGAGTGCATGTGGTTTAGCTAATTCAAAGAAGTTCATGATAATAAACACTAAAAGAATAAATGTAGTCTCGAGTTGTATAATTACACAACCATATGAAAATATCAGGTAGAGAGCTGCACCTTCCAACATAAAGAGTGTCTCCAAGAAAAGTAACTCCCATTACCATTGCAATGACTATTCCAAGTGGTTTAAACATGGAAACATAGACAGGTCCCTTCTTGTGACATGCCCATGTGTGAACAAGAGTTCGAAGTGCTACAGCAAAAACTGCCTGGATATCAAATAGCAGCTCAAGTTATTAAAATATTTAAAATAACTACAACAGCACCATAATTCTTAGAAATTAATAACCATAAACTAATCTCTGCACTTACAGAGTACAGGATGGCCATCAACTCCATGCCTGGCTTTAGTCTCCAAGCATTTGGGTCACCCTCTAAAATTAGAGCGAGTATAGCAGATTGAAGGGTCACAAAGACACAACAAATGAATGTTACCATCAGCTCTTCAGGGTAGTCCTTAACAATGGAGGTCTGGAAATGCAAAAAGAGTTCTTGTTCAGTTCAGAATTACGATGGGTAACATGTGTCTAGCGGTGGCCTGACAGCTACTCTGCATGTTTCTGATCAATATTACCTGAACGATGTACAATAGCGACAGGGAAAAGCTACCAGCTGTAAGGAGAAGACCTCCAATCAACCAATTTGTATGCGCCAACAAAATTTCATCGCGTAAATTGTATGGAGATGAAGTAGTTACAACTTCTGGGCCCTTAAATAAAGTCACAGTTAATGCCCCCGCAATAGATACCATAGTGCCAATAGATTTGGCTAGACTGCTTTGAAGTTTCAAGTTTAGCTTTTCCATTCTGAAGGCACACCATAAGATCATAATGAACTTTCAGATTAAACTATTAGAGTTCAAAGGATTTCAAATTACAAAGTAATAGTTTGAAGATTCATTCATAAATCTCCCTCATTGCCAAATTGTTCGAGAATGTTATCTAGGATTGATGAAAAACAAAGGACCTCCAGAGAAATCACGTACATTATTGTTCAATTATAAGTAATTCTAGCTCTATCTTCTTACTCAACAGAAAACCAAACCTAAAATTTACTTCACTTTCTCATAAGATAAACAAAACCTAAAATTTACTTCAGTTGCAGTCAAACTAAAAAGGACTTGTCAAATTCTAAGTTTGAAAATTCTTTTGGCGGAAATATCCAAAATGCCAGCCCGGAAACGATAAAACAGAGAAGAAACTGACCTGGAAATTATGGCAAGTATGAATGTGAATGCAGGGGTGAGATTAGTAATGGCAGAGGACAAAGTTGGAGAGCTAAACCCTATCCCTGTAATCATAAAAGTCTGCACACAACAACTACAAACCCACCAAATAAACTAAAGAAGTAGGAAAATTTTCTTGCAATTGATCTTAATTGATTAAGAAAAGGTACCCAATTAGCCCAAGAAGAAAGATTCTAGAAACGATGGAGACAGTGAGTAGAGGGCGACTTCTTTTCCTGTAGTGTAAAAGAAAATACGAAGCTCCATCAATCTCCGTAGAACTTTGTTGAATAAATGAGTGGTAGTGGGAGTGAATTAGTTACCTGTAATAGAGAAGAGTAGATGGAAGGAGAATAAAAGAAGCTGCAAAGGCATTAGTGTAGACAATAAACACAAAATCACTCATGCCTTTGTTAATGGCAGCTTTAGTAAGAGTACTTAACCCCACTTCCAAGAACTCCACTGCCACCATCACCGTAGTTACACCGAAACCTAACATTCTCTCTGGCAGTCTGGCTTGCTTATTACAGTTGAAAACAGAGCACAACAAAATCTTCGGCAAAGGAGGAAAAAAACAGTGTTTGGCTGAAGAATTACTCAATTGAGTATATTTGTATTTGTGTGTGTAAACCAGTACAAAAACAGCCTATATATATCTTCTGTACAGATGATTCTCAAAGAAAAAGAATAACAAACTCTACCACTACAATTCAGCAACAAAATAATTGACTTTTAAATTACAATGCAGACCATGACTACCCCTTCTCATCTGAAATGTGCCGAGGGCCCTTTTGTAAAGAAATGGTGATTTGCAGCTATTCTAGTAATTATCCTTATTAGCTTCGGAAAAGAAACCTTTTAAATAATACAATCAAAAAGTTCCTAACAAATCATTCCAGTTAATTTTTTTTTTTTTAATGATTACAAAACGTTGCCAATTCATATACTCAATAATAAAAATGGGCCATTTTCTGGAAAAGAAGTTCAACTTACCTATGTAAGAAAGCCATTATTCATAGATAGAGCAGTAGCATGACCATGACGCTTCTTGACGTCTTCCAATTTTCTGCAAATGGGACCAAAGCAAATGAATTGATGTACAATGAGACACAAAAGATGAATGCAGTAGCAATGTAGCATGCGTAATCCCTTACGTCACATGAATTCTTTCATCTTCAATCACCATCAAAACCAAACCCACTTTGAATATATCTCTAATTTCTTTACATCATCAATTTTAATTTCACCTCTCTGTTTTATCTCATGTGAAAGACAACGACGCTTCTGATAAACTCATCAGTTGCACGGAGCTTCTTGTCGTTAATTTGTCCTGTTTAAAACAAGGTTTTTCATGGTGTAATTAATAATGGTTGATACTTAGACATCATGGTTATTAATATCCTATGATACGTAATTCATATCTTATGATACGATTCGATATGGTCGTCAACGATACATATCACAAAGTATATCTTAAACCTTTCGATATATTGATATGTATTTTACAATATGATACGTATTGGTTCGTATCATTAAAAATATCAATATAAATTTATACGACTTTATTATTTTGAGTTAAAGATCCAAAAAAAATTTCGGGACAGGTTGGATCTAGGTCACCCAACCCGGTTCACTAAAACCCATCCAAATTTACCTATTTTGTATGAAGAAAGTGAAGAGGAAGATATATTGCCTATTTTGTATGGTAATAATAACACAAGTATATATATATATATATTGACATTAATCTTAGAAATGATATGAATGGTTGAGAGAAAATGATATAGATTCTTCATTCTGTGACTAATTTTGATTATGAAATATCATAATTTAAAGTCAATAATATCACAAAATTTGTTAATTAATCTTAGGAATGATATTAATTTAAAAAAAAAATTATTGTTTTATTTATTATTATTATTATTATTTTTAAAGGCGTATCTTATGATACGCGATACACGATTAAAAAAATTAGGTTTTTAATACACAATACGATACGCTATTTGACAACCATGCCTGACACAACTTGTTACTATTAGTGAGGTTTGAGTATTATTCCTTCTCATTCTTATCCATGCTATTCATTTTTATACAAATCAAATTTATCCTTGACCAATCTAAGCAGAGGTCGACTGAGGATTTTTGCCTGAGGGGCCTCTGCAATTCCACCATTGTTTGTCAAATAATTAGTAAAAACTTTAAAAAATCACCAAACCTTAAGCAAAGAAAATAATACAATATCAATAACTCGAAAGAAAAGAATATAATAATACAATATTTTCCTACTCTTTCCTACTTGAATAAATCTATGAAAAACAAAATTTTAAGTAAATGTCAACCAAAACTTAAATCGAGTCAACATTGCGTTGGTTTTTAATATGAATTAATTTAAAAAACAAAAAAAAAGAATTTTCTTGGTATAAACATAGATAATAACTCAAATTTCTTTAATAATTTTGAGCAGCTGAATAGTGACGTTTGAAATGTAAGAAAGTGGTGGGTGAATGGTGAAGAATATTATCCTTTAAAATATAATTAAAGTTTTAATTTAGGAAAGCAGGAACATTCTTAGATATAAAAAACAAAATTAACTCATAAGATCCATGTCATTTTCCCTTAAATTAGAATAAAAAAGCCTCCAAAAAAAAAGCATGATTCAACCCTAAAATAAACTAAATTGAAATAAACAATATATATACCTAAAACTGATAAAACAGAAAACATAGCTAATTGTGGCACGTTGAGTAGTGAAAGCTTCAATAATTTTAGTCTTCAAAAGTTTTAAGAGCAAAAAACGTGAGAAAAAGAAAAAGAGGATGAGAGAGTAAATAATTCTAGAGATAAAATCATGAAAAACAGGCAGAGCTGTAGAAAAAAAGAGTGGAGAGGATTATAAACTTATAATATGATGTGAGTTTGGATTATATATATTAATAACAAGTTTTTTGGTGAGCTTAGATATATGTATAATAGTTTTTATTTTCAAAAAATCTGAAAATAAGTCTGAATATATATATTAATAACACATTTTTGTGAGCCCCTATATTAGTAATTTTTTTTTGTAAAATATGAGGGAGGGGCCGGATCCGCCCGAGTCCAAGATCCAGTCTCGTTTGATACTGTGTTATCCTTGACATTTGCTGACTTATGTATAACGCTCCACATTATCACTACTTTCGTTCCCAATGCTCCCTTCTTCCCTGAAGGCACATTGAATTTTCAGGAGAGTAGAGCTGCCTGAAAGGAAGACTGAGAGAATAAATAAAAAATGGGTGTTATGCCATGTGAGAATCCTATCTCCTTCTCATGGAGGTTATGAGGAGAATCTTATATTGACTATTGACGTTTCGGCATATTGAAGCCCACAATAGAAGCAAATTGAAGCCTTGTTGCATCTGGATTTGGGCTTCAGCCTGCAAAATCATTCGCTGTAAAGTCTTTGGGCCCCTGGACTTCCTCTGCAACTGCCAACTCTAAAGTAATTCCATCACTATGGCATTGAGTTAACAGCAACAGGCACACTATTTGTTCATTAGTGCACAGAGGATCATTGATCAGAGAAATGCACACCAGTAGAAGCCCGGAACAGGATCAGGGTTCAGAGGATTAAATTTCCAGTTTTTATGAAGCACTTCATGCAGTGTGATTGTTGATACATGCTCTAATTGAAGGCTAGTTAATCTATGATTCTCTTATGCATTTCTTCTTCTTTTTGGAATGAATAATATTTTCTTCCTACATTGTTGTTAGCATATCATTAGAGGACTTCCCGGGAATCATAATGTGATACTAGCTCGCAAGATCAATTTACAATGCATCAAAAATGTTGGAGGTCTCAGTTATGTTGAAAAAAAATTAATGGGAAATTGGGCGATCGCTGTTAACAAAATCTAGGTTAAATCTCTGTTTGGTATGCTTTTAGATGCTGTGATGCATGCACTACTAATATATGTGGCACTATTAATATATTATGATTTTGGCTCATTTTTTGACAGTTGACATTCTTACAAATTGAGCAATATTGAACTGTGAATCTGACAAGTAGTAAAGTTCATCACATGAGATATATGTAGATGCTGATAGCGCCACACCATACAAAATAATTTATTGGTAATTAGTAAAGGTCCCTACTGTATTTCTTAGCTAGTTTGACAACTGTAGACTTATATTTCCGAAACTTTCTATCTTCTTTATGTCTTAAATGACTACGTAGGGCAAGTATTACAGTTCAATTATATCAGACACAACTTTTCTAGGACCAGATGCAACTGCAATAAAAAAATTAAATAAATAATAAGCGACATTTGTCTGACTTCACCTCTAAAATGCTACTACTTATTGGAGCCTGATTGTAGTGAACATTTTACCTTTATATGCGCTGATTGATAGGTTTGAGATAGACTGTGGTGCTGAATCCTGTTTAGCTTCTAATGCAAACCACTTTTCGGATGTTTAGGCACCGGACCACCATAGTTCTATCAGTTTCAAGGTGGTCCAAATACTTGAATTGCGTGGTCCTAATGTTTGATGGCTATATACATCTTTTGGGGCATCATTGGAGAATTCCTGCTTAATGGTGGACCTCGATTATCTATCATGTAAAAGGTTACATCTCTTAATCAGCATAGCTCACATCAAGTTTATTTTGAGGATTATAATCTCAGTATGAGCAAATTAAACAAGTCGAAAATATTGGTAGCATTTTAGAAGTCATATTTTACTGGAAAGCCGGTTAAGTTATATTGACTGCTTCTGAAGTGTGAGAAACATGGTGATTTCAAATCATGTCACTCAGCATGCCATTAGTATTTTCACTCTCAGGTTGCTTCTGAGGTTTGACCAGCACAGAGATCTCACTTAAGTTGTTAAAATTTATCATTCAAGTTTGTATGCCTGTTGATAAATGGTCTCAATATCAGGCTGCTTTTTTTTTTTTTTTTAATGGAATTTTGTTTCATCCAGTCCTTTGGAAGCAATTAATGCATTTTTCAGCTTACTATCACTAGTCTATGTTTAAAATCCTGAAGCCATCAATGACTTTGTGTTTCAAAACGGTATTCTCATATAATCTACAAGTTTTAAAATTCGAATCTTGTACCATTCCCTTCTTATTTCTCTTTATTCTGCACAAAATCAGTGAAGGTATTCATAAATGAACGAGTCAACAGTGAAATTCTTGCAGCAAAATTGCACAACATCTTGCATTTGGTGTGTAGACTATTCGATGTAGAAATTCAAGCATCATTGATGCGGATTTTGCAATGCATGTTTTGAGTTGTTTGGTTGCACATTCAGAAAATCATGAGTATATATGTTGCTCATTTTAGCACTTCCTTGGAATAATCTATCTGTGGCACATCTGTGATGACTATGTCACTTGTCTCATCGTGAAATGCATTTTCACTTACAATTGCATAAGGGTTTGCTTCCCATGTGCCTTTAACTGCCTTAATATTTATGTTATATGGTTTTGGCTGTATGCTTTTAATATTGAGAATTTTCTGGTTGAACGTAATAATCCCACAATGATAATCAATTATTGGTCTTGATGTTTTTAGTTCCCCTCTAATATCACTTTATAGGAGCGCTAAATCAGTTTGAAAATGTAACATGCAGGTTAATGATCACTCCTCAAGTATCCGGCAGCAGCAGCAGCAAGGAGCAAGACAGTGAACTTTGCATTAATATGGTGGATATATTGCGACTATTAATGAAAAAAAATGATTGATTGCGTGGTTTCTTTCAGTAGCATTATTGGAGTGAAGAATGGAGGTTGGCACCAGGAGAAGAGATATTAAACACGTGGAAGTCACATGTGAAAGTGTGAGGAATGAAGATGCTGTTGTCCCAGCTGTTTTAAGAAGTACAACAGGGTTTGATCCATCATCCCTTTTTTGGGCTGCTAGCGGAGGATAGAGACCACTCGGTACTACCCATTGGCTGCTACTACAAAGTACCTTCACTGACTGATGGAGAGAGAGAGAGAGAAAAATATAAAAAGCTGAACGGGGTCCGCTTACTCACCTTGCTCTTATGTTACATTGATTCATTCTCAACAACTTTGATACTTCTTGCTTATAATTAAGATTTGTACACTGAAATGGTTTTATGAAGCACTGAAATATTTTGTATTAAGAAAGTTTCAAGGTATGTATGAGAATGTTTTGTGAAAAAATATGCGTAAAACGTGAAAATTGGACAGTTACCTAACGGTCCATAATTTGCACATACAAGAACCAAGAAAGAAAGGTTAAGGTTAGGAGATTAAGACTTTGAAAGAGAGTGGAGCATTTTTTCTTTTTATTTAGGTCATGACCCACCAACTTGAGAAGCCTTATTAGATAAGCATCTATAGCAGAGTCGCAATATGGAAGTCCTGCAACATATAAAACATGTACCAATACTGTTGCATGTTTATCACATAAAGTGTCAAATAGAAGTCATCATAATCAGGAACCAAGGGCCCAAAATGACTAGGCCTGATCACTGATCACTTTGATCAAAGGAAAGAAAAGAAAAGAATCTAATCAAACCCATCATCAAAAAATGTGTATGAATATGCATTTCCTTAGAATTTATTTTTCTTCATTGTCATTGAGAAGAGAGAAAACAAAGAGCATCTTGCCTACACTGTGGCCATATCCGCATGTGCTATCCCTTCTGTAAAGACATGAAAAAAAATGGGCAAAGTACTGGCTAGTGGTTTACTGCTATTGTTTGACATTGAAATGACATTGTTGGTGACATCTTTGAGAGCGAATATATATATAAAAATAATAATGTTGATTTTCAGACATACTATGGTTGGTGGTTGGGGTGAAGATGCAAGAAAGTGTCATAGTTTTGTTAGGCCTGTTAGGTCTTTCTCCAAAATGGGGTTGTGGTTGTGATTGTGAGGATTAATAAATAAATTAATCAAAGAGTAGGGAGTGTTGTCAATTCATTAAAACAGTGGAGGGAGCGGAGGCATTTTGATTTTTGATGATCAAATGTGTCTGTGTGTATTGTGACCCACGTATCTCAGTCACATTGTCATCAACCACACAGCTTTAGATGCGTATTCCATCTCTCTATGATTGCAAGTCCCTTTCTCTCTGCCATGTTGCTTCAACAAGCTAGCAACAACCAAACAAAACCTAAAACCCCACTCAACTCCTGCAAACTCCAATCATATCTACCTTTTGATTCATTTCTCACTTGACTCTAATTGATTTTGGTTTCCAAACTTCAATGCTCTTCTTCTTGACTCTCTATGTAATTAGTGTTTGAGTAATTTAATTAAGTTAAAAGATTAGAGCATGCATTAACTAAAGGTACTGGATCGAAGTATTGAACTTGAATGTGTCCACAAAAAGAGTAGGTGGTCCCTCAGATCTTCTGAATCGTCCAAGATATTGATTAGGTGGGTATTCCACTGCTGAAGTGGTGAAGGGTAAGGTAATTGGATGGGCAGGTTCCGTGTCCGATGGTGCTCATATATTTGAGGAACAAAGAAGCGGAGGCCTTTTAGCCACATTGATGAAATAGAAAAGTTGGGTAGGAGCGGAGGAAACACTAAGTTAATTTTACAGCTATGAAAAACTGATTGAAAAGGAGTATATATAAATCTTATCATCTTTCTTTTAAGTCTCTTCTTTTTCTACCTTTGCCTTTTGTTTCTTAGGTGGGTACACGAACGCAAGCTTTTTCTACGCCTAGATTCTGACCACAATGCCTTCACGTGATGCCTTGGAGTTTTTCTCTCTGTGGAAAAAGTTTAATTCTCAGTTATTTTTTATATATATTTGACCAACTCAACTCAACCCATCCCAAAACCAATCACCTCTTTGATATTATTGTTTTTTCTAATTTTCTTGTTTTTAAAACAACAAGCCTAATTCTTAGAATCGTTTGCTACCTTCTCTCTTAATGATATAAAAAGTGTTGGCTGGGTGGGTGGGTGTTTTTTGATATAAACTTCACATTCACAGCCTGCCCTGCCGCCTGCACCTTGTAATTGGTGGGTACTAGTGAAATCATGAATGCTTCAGTTTCTTCCTCTTTATATGCATGTAACAGTATATCACTTCCATTACTAACAGTGCTTGGACAAGAGATCGTATATGTATGCATAATTGTCAGGAAATGAATTTAAAAAAAGAAAAACTACACATGGTAGAATAATTCTTCATGCATCCCATACACATACGGTAGACAACATTATCATGCATGTATGACATACAAATTCTCATTTAATAGTCATTGAGTTCATCGAAGAATTGTTCACCGTGTCAGACATATACTGTTATTAATCTTAAATCACAGTTATATACGAGGGTGTATAATTGCATGCAAATGCATGCATGTTTAAAGTGATGGAATTGACAAACTTATATAGAATTCAGATATATTTTATAAGCGTTTTTTTTTTTCCTTTTATTTGGGAAATGTGGCTCCATTAGTACTATTATTATATGAATATCAGTGTAAAATAATTAGAGGGATAAGATATATATATTTTTCATCACTCCAAGAAACACTGAATTTAATAAGATCTTTAGCCAACATACCTATACTACACAACCCTAGCCTTTCTAAGTAGATTATGTTTATGTTTATGTTATTTTATAACAAAAACAAAAGGCAATCTTGCCTAACCTTTCTTTTCTTATTATTATATACTATCAAAATTCCAAAATAATATCATATTATACCCATTTGTTATTCTTTCTCCCACACCAACTTTTCTAATTGCAAATTAAAAATGAAAGAAAATGAATTGTGCGGAGAAGAGGAAGATTTGCCTGCAGCTTTGGAGATATGTATTATTAATTATACATTGATACTCATTATATAATATTATAAAGGATTTGGTTCTTTGTTGGATTAAACAGATTTTATAATATATGAAATGTGGATACTGAGAAGCATGGGAAGAGCAGAGATTCCACTTCCTTAATGGAAGAAAGGGATGGGGCTTTTCAAAACCTATTTATTATCTTGACCAAGACTCTTTGTGCCATTCTTGCAGCAGCTTCCCATACCAAACATTTCTCCAATCCATTGATTCATTCAAATTTTTTTATTAAATAATAAGAAGAAGAGAAACCATCCAGCACCACTATCAACAACATCCAAAACTTCATTTACTTGTAGCCAGAACAAACTCCTTTAGCTTACATCACCAAACACACTCTTGTCCCCAACTCTATTATTTTAAACTTTAAAGCGACCGTACATTCATGCATGCATTATAAAAAATTTAAACTGCAATAACTGAACCTATTTATAACACCCAATATCTCTGCACACTAAAAAACAAATAGGGTCACCTTCAAAATAAACGACTGAGGATGAAATTATGGAGATACCAATGTCTGTCACAATCATGAAATTGAAGGCCAGTGACAGATGCTGGTGTGGTGGATATATGATTGATGGATTGGATTATGTGCTGAATTATAGACTAATTATATTGCTAATGAGAAATGAGAAGAGTTTCTTAATTAATTAATTAAAGGCGGTCAAAGACAATGCATAATGGTCTGTCAAAACTTTCTTGGTGTCAGGTAAGATAAAATGAAAGCACTGAAAGGAAAGCTCCTTTTAGTCATCATGGAACTTGCTTAGTGTCAGACACTAGCTAGATTGAGTGAGAGAGAAAATACCTCAGATCCCAGAACTCATAAAACTCTTATTTAAATTAATTGAACATTAATACAACAATATTCAAACCTTCTTCTCATCTAAGTTTGCGGAATCATTAGTGCAACCCTTCTATAAAAGTGTCTACATCTAGATCAATGTTAGTCAAGGAAAACACTTTGATCGAATTATATATACCAGCACAGGAAAAGGATCTATCGTGTGATTTTGTGCTTTAATATATAGAGCTACTTTAGAAATGGGGTCCTTGATCGCAGACTCATGATAAGTACATCATTCAGACTAAGAAATGAGGTTCACAAACAAAAAGTTGAACGATTTATACATGAAGTGGTTCCTCTGGCATGCAGCTGTAAATTGTGTTGAAAAGTTTGACGAAGATTACTTGTTTTGGCTAACAAGCTAGTATGCATAATATATATAAAAGAAACATACCATGTGACTGAGGTTGATGTAGCAAAAAAACCCAGCTAATTAATTTGACGGGCTTTAAATATCTAGTATAGTTAACAGTTGAATTTTTAGCAATGTAAACAAAAACAGAAGGGATATCAGTATATCACCAATTTTCTAACTCATTGGTAGTAAGTAAAGCAATTCGGTGCAATAATGTCTGGACGTGGTTGGTGACTCATCTGTCAACACTTGCAACTTCGCAGATAAGCCACGTACCAATCAATAAAACTAGTTAGTATGTAAAAATAAAAATTTCCCCACTTGTATAATTAACATTCGCAGCTAAAAAACAATGGCGGTGCAGTTTGTTGTTTACATTAAGCTCATAATAAATGAAGATAGTGGTGAGGAAGTTATTATTTTCTGGGACTGAAATGAGTGGTATTACACTTAAGTGTGTCAGTAGGGTAAGAAAATAAAACATTGGGGTTTATACACATCCTCAGAAAAATGGTGCCATGTATTGATGATGTGGTGTGTAAGATCATTATAAGGTTTGGTCTCTGATGATAATTCAATTCATAGTAAAGAGAAAAAGTACTGGAGATGATTTGTTATGAATGGAGGATTGATAAAGAGGGCCGTTGGGAACCGGGAAGGCAAAAAAGATTGGCTCTCAACAAAATTATTGGTAAAATTTAAAGCTATGATTAATAAATATATATGTATATACAGTAACCAACAAGCATAAGTAGAAATAGAGAGAGAGAGACTGAGAGAGCTAGGTATAAATGTGAGATTTCCATCTTGGTGAGAGTTTATATAAAGGAGGATAGGATGTTGGGTTTATCCTTCTTTAAAAGGGAGATATAGAATTATAGATCAAGAGAGGGAAAAAAGAAAAGGGTCTATTATATAATTGTGAGGAGTTGATTTATGGAAGAACATCTCAACACATTAGCTGTTACTCATCTCCTTCAACACACTCTCAGAAGTTTATGCATTCATGAAAACTCTCAGTGGGTTTATGCAGTCTTTTGGAGGATCTTGCCTAGAAATTATCCACCACCCAAGTAAGTAAATATAAAAGCAATACAGACTGTATAGCCTAGATTAATGCATTGNAGGATAGGATGTTGGGTTTATCCTTCTTTAAAAGGGAGATATAGAATTATAGATCAAGAGAGGGAAAAAAGAGAGAGAAAAAAGAAAAGGGTCTATTATATAATTGTGAGGAGTTGATTTATGGAAGAACATCTCAACACATTAGCTGTTACTCATCTCCTTCAACACACTCTCAGAAGTTTATGCATTCATGAAAACTCTCAGTGGGTTTATGCAGTCTTTTGGAGGATCTTGCCTAGAAATTATCCACCACCCAAGTAAGTAAATATAAAAGCAATACAGACTATATAGACTAGATTAATGCATTGTCTTCATATATTATTTTATTAATCAGTGTGCTAATTAAGTAGATTATATATAACTCTTTTTTGTCTTTTAACATACATAGATGGGATGGTCAAGGAGCTTATGATAGGTCAAGAGGAAACAGAAGAAACTGGTATATGTGCTCTTAGTTCATTTGTTAATGACATTAATAACTTCTTATTCCACTCATATTGCATCTTGATAACATTATACATATGGCAGGATATTGGTTTGGGAAGACGGTTTCTGCAACTTTGCAGCCTCAACTGCAGAGATCAATACTGGGGATTGTGCAGCCTCCTCGGCTTATGGGAATTGTGAATTTCAACACTATCAAGGGCTGCAACCAGAGCTCTTCTTTAAGATGTCCCATGAAATTTACAACTATGGAGAAGGGTAAGTGAAAGCCTGAAAATATTTTTCTTTTTCTTTTTTGTATTGGATTAACTATACATAAGATTTTGAAAAGCAAGAAACTTGATCTGGTTTCGGATGATTTTATGAGCAGTTTGATAGGAAAAGTTGCTGCTGATCACAGTCATAAGTGGATATACAAAGAACCAAATGACCAAGAGATCAACTTCTTGTCAGCATGGCATAACTCAGCAGACTCAGTAAGCATAATCTTACACTATAGTTTAAGATTTCATGTTGCACTTTCCTGCAGAAAAAAATCTGTCATTTTCTAACTGAAATGTATCTTTGCAGCATCCAAGGACATGGGAAGCCCAGTTCCAGTCTGGTATAAAGGTATAATATTTTTATAAACATCATCACCATATATATATATGCTAAACATAATACAACTTAGATCTGCCTTTTCCTTTTTTGACTCCATCCTTAATATTTGTCCTTGCAGACCATAGCCCTGATTGCTGTTAGAGAAGGTGTTGTCCAATTGGGAGCTGTACACAAGGTTTTTCTTCTTCTTTCTCTCTCAAGATCTCTTTCACAAACAGAACTTGTTTTTGTTTTTGTTTTTCAGTGACATTAATTATATTATATGTTATGTCCTTAAAGGTAATAGAAGACCTGAGCTATGTTGTTCTACTGAGAAAGAAGTTTAGCTACATAGAGAGCATTCCTGGAGTGCTCTTGCCGCATCCATCGTCTTCAGCATATCCTTTCAAGGTAGATGGTTATAATTATGGATTAACAGCAGATAATAACGCGTGGCACTATCAACCTACTACCCTTGCACCACCAACTGAATACTATGAGCAATTCCATCAACCAATGAAAATAACTCCATCAATGAGCAGCCTTGAAGCCCTTCTCTCAAAGCTGCCATCAGTGGTGCCGCCATCGGCTCCTGGGTACTGTGAGTCACAGCAGCCAGTAGTTTTACGGTTTGGAACAACAACGCAAAGGCCGATGGAGTTGATCGAAATGGAGAAAGGGGCCAAAGAAGAGATGGATGATCGTGAAGATCAGTACAGGGGTCAACATGAAATAGGTGAAAGTAGCAGTTCAATGCCGGGTTATCATCGTCAACATCACTTTCATTATTGAGAATGTTACCTAGAACTAGAAATCAAGTGATTGGGTGATCCTTTAAAGCTGTTAGTTTATGTCTCAAGTCTCAACCAGTGTTTGTACTAAGACTTTGTAATTTTGTATCAGAATTAGCCTTGGAACCACTTTAATATAGTCCAGTCCTACATCCTCTAGTAGATATTATATCATATCATCATTATTCTGTTCAACCCTCTACTATTACCAAATTGCTCGATGTTTTTCGGTAATTTCAATAACATTTTCTTTAACTAAATAAATTAATAATATTAAAAAGAAAAAATTAAGACACCAACTATTAACCAAGATGCAGTTGTATGTTTTGTTCTGTCTATATGAATCCAACATCAAGTGCCTGTTTTTTAACTTCAGTTTACAGCTCATTGCAAAAATCTAATCAAGTCAACTTCATTTTTGGGTAACAGCTTTAAAATTACTCCAATCTAATACGGCAAACTTGTAGAATAATTTACTTGTAAATGTAACCGATGGCAAAATTTTCACTGAATTGAACAAAGACTGCATATGAAGCAGCAAAAACATTGACCTGACAATCTGAGAAGTGCAAGTGGTACAAACCAAGAAACTTTCTATTGACTTCAAAAATCAAAATACAAGGAGGCTTAATAATTGATAATTTTCCCCCTGGTTGAGGTGTTGTAATGAAGTTTTGCATCCAACTTTAAGTAATCACTTTAATGGTTAAGTACCCCTGGCCTTAATGATAGGCCTCTGTCTTCTCCTTGAATAGCTTGAGTAAGTTCTCCATGCTCATTACTGAAATGTCTTTCTGATCTTTCACATCTCTCTCCCGTACACTCACCTGTAATTGATCAAAATCACGTCATTTTGTGTTCAATTTGTTCATAAATCATGCAATTAGTATTCTTTATGCTTCTTTTTTTACTTTTATAAGAAAACAATCTGTACAGTATCTAGCCATCAACTTCACCTAAACACTTCTTGGACAAGTAATTAGCATCATTAATTAATCTCCAGTTAGTTACATCATCAAATAAATTAGGTCTACTTTCCCAGACATGTCAGTGTACAAAGTTCAAGAGATTAGTGAACCCATGCCCTTGAGGAGCCGAAATATTCATGTTTATGCCACATATATATAAAATCTATCTCAGACATGTCGATGTACCAAGTAGCTGCTTACTACAACTATAAAACCGGACCGTATGAGCGTATATTAAACACAAATAGGATAATACAACCTGTCCAGTTTGGCTTCCTCTTCACAACAACCAATATATAGTGTATTGTGCCAACTGAGCTTCCCGTATCTGCAGAAAGACCATCAGAACAGACACATTCTATGACTTTATTAAAGGTGCAAGATTGCTATGTATTATAATTGAAACAATAAAAACATTTAAGTTAAGGATAGTCAGATTGATGTAGTATGACATACAAATCAGTCTCAAATCATAACTAAGCAATGTACATCAAAGAGAAGCGAACAAAAATATTTCATAGAAAGACAATCCATCACACTTCACTGCCTATACTAACATCTACCAATGAAACTATGTCAATGCATAATTTCTCATGTTGCACAACATTTCATGTTCAAAGACGAAGCAGATTGCTAAACCAGGTTATATCACACAAGCTAAATGCTTCAATTTTGGAAAATACAACAAAAACATGGTAAACGTGATGTAAATATTTTAACTCTTTAGAAAAATAATAAGTCACATGCTCTGAATGCATAACCATTTGGCAGTAGAATATGTTCATGAACACCAAATGCTCCAGTATAAGTAATGAATAAGTTCGGTTAACATCACCAAACACACGACTTAAACTGTTGTCAGCAATTCCAAAGGAAAACCTAACAATCCACCACGACTATCTGAAGCACCAGAAGGACGGTTTACATAGGCAACATATATTCATATAAAACCAAAGATACATGATTATATATTAAGTGGGGAGAAACAACAAATGCAATACCCCAAAAACACAAGGCAGTTCAAATAATAAAAGAAAGGAAAATCATTGTGTAGATGGAGGTTGAAATGAACCTTTTTCTGGATCTTTCTATCTGTTGTATCTGCATCAACATAATAACCCACTTGCTGAATTTGATCCCGTACTATAAAATTACAAAAAGAGATAACATGATGAAAAAGTCAAACTAATATAGAACTTACATTCATAGCATCCCTTCAACTACGGTACAACAAATAAAATAAAAAATGAGGAAGATAACAAAAATTCTATATCATCTTACAAACAGACAGAAAACCATAAGCCAGACAACAAAATCTTCATGAATCAAGGAAGGTGCATAAAACAAGGTAAATAAATTTATCTAAGCAGATTCAAGTTTTCATGAGATCAAGTGCAAATCCCCAACAGTCAGACAAGACAAACGTCACAAGTCTTTAACAACCGAATGTCACACATATTCTGCAACCAAGTTAACACAGTCCGACAAGCTATAGCCTACATGGGATTCCAGAAGTTTTACACTGATTAACATCATGGGTACAAACAATAAGCACTGGCAACAAAACAACTACACTACCTGCAACGCATATGGCTGTGATTTCTCTGAGACAGGGCAAACAATTGCTTGACGGGGACTAAGCCAAAAGGGCCACTTCCCCTTGTAATGTTCAACAGTATAGCAAACATACGCTCAACAGAACCCAATATGGCCCTGTGTATCATAAAAGGTCTTTCTGTCTTCGCTTCATCTTCGGCTGAGTAACCCAAGTTGATCGATCAGGTAGCTGGAAGTCAAGCTGTAAGCCAGAAATTCATCTATTAAGTGATAATTCGAAACATTACAAGAAGAATAGCAGAAAGAAAGCAAAATAACAATGACCATCACACTGTAAAGTTGCACACTGAAATTTCTCTTCAATGATCAGATACACTGATATCTATTTTTGGTCCATAAATGCTCCATCTCCTTCATTTATCTGCACATCATGCAATGCAAATAAAGATAACAGAAGCCAACACAATCAGATATCCAAGCAATCAAGTGAGATTTTGTTCTTATGCTTATTAACACAAAAAAATTATGTTAATCACCAAGTTTTTTTCCCAGAAAGATTAAATTAGCCAACAAGTTCAACATACTGATTTCATAAACTGATTGTAAAAACAATGGAGTTTTAAAAGTGTAAAACCAAATCAGGAAAAGAAAAGAAAGCAACAACATATTCACCTGGTCAATGTTTCAGAATATAAATTCTTATAATCGGGCATCAATAGTATTCATACTTCATGATTTATTCTAAAAGTAATGAATTGGATGCCCAGTTTGGTACCGAAGCATAATTTACACATCAAGTACAGAGATGAAGCTGCTTAAGACAGCTATGGTATGCCCAGAGGGAAAAACTCATGGTAGAATATAGTATGCTAATTCACAGAAGACCCAATGAAGAAAACTTCACATGTACATCGATTTAAGGTAAAGAAAAAATTACCTGCCATGGCTTACCGAACATTCAATGCTTCTGTAAGAGCAGCTTCTGCTTTCTCCCATGTTGCCAAGTCACCTAGATACTTTTCTGGCCTCTAAATATAGGTATTTGCAACAAAGATTAATGAATGTCATCCATTTGAGCACACAAAATTCAGTAGTAAGAGTAAATATTTGTAGCACAACTAAAATAAAACTTCATTCAACAAACATGCAAGGAAATATTTTAAGTAAATATCCTTACTTTGAATACATTAACAAAACAATAGTACAACGATTGATTTACCCATAGAACCAATACACGTATCACAGAAATGACGCATATATTCCACTTCAACACACCCACCACACACACAATATCGATGCAAAGAGGATATATGATAAAACAGAGATTTTTTTCTTTCAATATTGGAAAAAGAAGAGGGATCCAGGAAAATGAATTAATGCAACAAACAGTAAAAGAATAAGCAGTTCTGTAGCAAATAACATTAGAATCTCATTGATAAACATTTAAGCCATCAACATAGTCAACACTGTAAAAGCAGATAAAGAGAAAATATCATACAGTTGACAGCTTCAGTTCATATGTGAACCCAATATTGTATATGCGTAATCGATGAATTCCAGGACACCCTTATACTTCGTCTTTTATCTGAAAAATGAACAACAAAACAATTACACCAAAAAAAAAAAAAAAAAAAAAAAAAGAAGCTTCTATGAGATATCAATTGAACTCAACTCACTGGGATTCCCTGCAGAAAATGAGCATCATCCTGCAACAAAAAACAGCATAAAATTAATCAAAAGAATGGTATTCTAAAAAACCAAGAAATAAATTCAGGGACTTAAACTATAAATGACAGGTTTGATTGTTCATGAGATTATTGACCACACCCTGAATGACAATCCTAGACGATTATATCCTACTTTCAACCCAAGAAATTAAAGGATGTTTGTGACAGTAAATAGCATAGAGTTTACAAGAAAAAATAAAGAAACATTTAGCTTTAGCTTTAAAGGTGCAGAAGCCAAGCATAAGATTTACAAGAAAAATAAACTAAATGTTAGCTTTAGCTTTAAAAGGTGCAGAAAGCCAAGGAACCCAAACATTGAATGCGAGCAGTCCAATGATTATAGAGTAAAATTTAGTGATAGCAAACCACATCCAAAAGATACCTGCTGAAATCTCCTGACACAGAGTTAATCCAGTCAGTGACCCACTGCCTCATTCCGATGCAACACCCCAAAATCAGCCAGTCGAAGTGGGTAGTTCTGCAAATTGAGAGTAGATCAATCAATGTTATGGCTTGCTAAAAGATGTTGAATTTTAAAGAAAATTTGTTGACTGATAATGGTTTGATTCTAGTATAAGGAGATGTTTGTTAGCCCAAGAAGAAGAAGAAGTTAATGCAAAAATTTCTGTTACGACACAGTTCGCATCATTCTTTTTTTTTTAGGAAAGTCCAGCACGTGATGCATGTAAAAGAAAAAGATGATAAAGTGATTCAGTTTTCATGACCAACTTGAATTATTTTATTATCAAACTTCTCCTCCATCATACAAATCGTTGGCCTCATGATATAGGCACATCCATACGGACTAGCATGACATAAGGATCTTAAACATCTATTTGATTTGATTAAACCAACCTTTCAAATGCAGAGTGACTAACTAAAAACAATTCAAGTGAAGAAAATGCATGACATTTTTACAGAAAAATGCTGATATTAAATGACTATCCTCTATAGAAACGAACCTTGTGGTCAACACTCAAACAGTGCCGGACAATTCATTGGCTTCAATCCAAATTCTTGTTTCTCAATCTATGCCAAAAAATTGAATACAGCACATCAAAGAAGAAAAGAATAACAGTATTCTAAAATAAGACATTATCTTCTTTGCCTAAAGACTTATATAAGGTGTTAAATCCATAAATACACAAGCATATCTCCCTTTATATTACAGAATTCACAAGCGAACTTAGTGTCTCCTTTCCATTAACTTGAAATTTGCAAAGATCATACTTGCACACAAGGGCAGTGACTGTCCACAAGATAACTGAGTCCATATCCACAACAAATTACAAATGATAAACATGAGTCCTCCCCCCCTTTCTCTCTCTCTCTCTCTCTTCAAACACCAAATAAGAAACTTCAAGATTCAATCTATTATCTTTGCCCACAACCTTGACACAAGCTAGCATATTGTCATGAATTTCTTTGGAGTCCCCACCAGAAATAAACCATTGATCAGAATATCTCTTAACAAATAATACATAGTCCTGAAATTAGTAATGTGTACATGTTATGGTTGCATCTTCCAAATGAGCTAAATCGAAATAAATGTTCTCCTCACCTCCACTTAATTCTTGAGTAAATTTTCCATATAATGTTTGCACCATACCCTTCCAGTCATGCCATTACCTCTACTACTTCCTAAAAAGTAATAGTGAAACTTATGCAATAAACGACTAAATCTTACAAATACCTCGATCTAGCCATGCATAGTAAAACACAAATATAGTTCTCAATCTTGATTCTCTATACAGGAGGATAAATTGAAATTTGTCCAATCAAAAAATAGAAAAAAATAATACAATATTATTCAGAAGCTTACATCAATCAGAAACATATTCTCCTTGTAATTTGCTGCATGACCAGATGTTTCCCAGAGTTTCATGTTATACATATTTGGCATAACCTGCCAATTCAAGTAATTTAGGCACTATATAAAAGTATACTATAATATGATGTACAATAATCAAGAATAATTTTTACCTCCTGATAACTCTCTCCCAATACTGTTTTTTAATAAACTCCATCAATTTGTTGTAAATACGAGTACCTGTGGAAGGAAGAACCAGCTTCCAGGGCTGCTTTCACAAAAGATGCATCAAGTTCATATCATAGATGTTGTAAGTATTGTATGGTTCATTATCTGATTCGTACCTAAGAGGATGATTAAAGAAAAGTTCTTGCTTTTACCCACTTCTCTATGGTCATATTGCTCTGCTTCTTTAACAGTTTAATATGCTCCTGGATATCATCACATTGTTGAGAAGACAAGATATCATTTGGAAACCAATGAGAAATGGATGACGCAAAAGGACTTTCTCATCTTTGAAACAACTAGCAGTCACCCCAATACACAAACTCGTGTGTATAATATTTACCATTGTGGTTTAGAAAGCAAGCGTTAACTTACTTAAAAATAATGCATTTCATCTTTCTGCAAATTTTTATTACATAAAATTATATCAAACAAAGAGCATCAAGGCATATAAGCAGCACGTATTGCAAATGTCATAAAGAACTTCTGTTGCTAACAACCAATGTTTCCAGAAACAAATATTGTTTTTAAATGTAAAAAAAAAAAAAAAAAAAAAAAAAAAAAACCAGCATAAAACCCCCATATTCCCAAAATTTTCTTCATACTTATGAATTCCTTGATGATTATATATTTGTATATCATTGCATTTGGATTGACAATGAATCACTGAAAAAACCATTTTATAGATTCTTCTTAGACTACAATTCATTGAAGTGGGAATGCTGAGACCAATAAACATACCAGCCAGTTTCAAAGCAAAATCCATAGCAATCAGCAGTTTAACAAAGGAACTGATGCATCAAAAAATGCACAATCAAGAAGAAACCTAACTACAATGGCTGAAAATAAAAATTACCAGCAAACTTTTTTTATCAGGAAAAGATATCCCATATACTCTCTGTAAACTCACGATCTTTGTTTCCCCTCCATAAGCTGACGAAGCCTGAAATATAAATATTAGCATGACAAATATTTGCAAAACACAAGGTTTAACATGCCATATCAGACATCACCTTCAAACACGCAATGCTTTCACAAAAGATGTATTTGGTATATGGGGTACGACACAAGTCAACCAAGGACGCATCTATATACTGTAATAGTTTTGTCGCAGGTAGGTCATTGATGATCTCAACCTAATTATGAAAGAAAAAAGAATCAGATAGAATTTTAAATGAAATACCATCTTAACTATATAGTAAAGATACATTGATGTAGATGATAACACCAAGCAGCTTCACTCACCTTGAAACTATTATCAGAAACATCTCAAGAGCCTGTTCTTTTGTTACTTCAATGCGTTCAAAAGGCTGCTTTTCCTGAAACATGGAATTATCCAATGATTACCCACAAGTTTCATCATTCTTAGTAGTAGGAGCATACAAAAAACTGAACCACTGAACTCAAACATCTGCATTTTAAGAATATGCAAGAAAATGCAGAAAAAGTTTAGTTCGCCTATGATTATTAGACAAAACCAACACATGTGACTCTCACCGCCCCTTCTATGTCCTTGCTAAAGATTTGGTGGACTTTTGGGTTATGAAAATAAGAGAGAGAAGGAGAAGTAGTGTACACTACCCAATCTCAATCTTCTGTAAAACTGCAAACCATTTGACCAAGGTATATACACAACTGATATACATATATTCAGCTTGTTTACAGATTGATACAAGGTCAACCTGATTATTTTTCTACAATAAGAAATTAAACTTTATGATGCAATTCCAAATTTTCCACAGTGATTGACAGAAAAGATTTAACAATCTGTGCACTGAGGTAAGCCCCAATTCATCCTAATCAAATTCTACCACAACTACAACAAAGTTCGACAAAAACCCTGAAAACAGATGAGAAGTTATCCTGGTCACTAATAACTCCATGTTGACAATTCAAGCATCTACCTTTTAACCATCTTTTTCAAAGAGGTCCTTCATTTACCAGAATTACAATAAAATGAGAAGAACAAAGAGTGAATGACAACAAGGTAGTAACAGCACTTTCTCATAAACGCACAAGTATAAATAATCCAGAATATACAGAGTACTAAAAAAAGGAAACAAAATACCAACAGCTTTCGCTGCCCTGCATCAATTGACTTAAGTGGTCTGATTCAAGCCCAAGTCATAAAATGCATCATAGTAGAAACCCGCAAAGGCATGTCACATCTTGTAAAAAAAGAATCTTATTTGCATATCATAAGTAGTCACAAAATGTTTGTGTCAAAATAAACATGCAACAGTGGTATTTTAATCAAATTTATTTGTAACATTCCAATACATACATGTTGCATTAATAGATATATTATCATGACAAATAAACGACAATAATAACCAGTAATAATTTAAAAAAAAAAATAAGAAAAAGAAAAGTAAGCATCAACAACATCAAATTTAAAGAATACTTGGTATGAATGTAACAATCCTCCACCACTTTGACTAATGAATCTTTAAATCATGGGCTGATATTGTAAAGAAGACGCATAGAACTTCAAGATAAAGAATACGCTCTTGGATGTAAAATTAACTCAAAGGATGCAGTCCAACAAGTAAGTGTAGAGTAAAAACTAGTAATGATGCATAAAACTTGAATCCAATAATAACCAAATCCTACTAGCTGCATGTGAGAGGATAAGAGTTTAATTTATGGCTTATCACAAAGATTGATCAAGGACTAGAAAACATCTTTTCTCCACCACTGGTTCGTGATTTCATAACATAATCAAATCAATCTCAAGCTAAAGTATTAATGTCTTCCAAAACAATAAATGAAGTTTACGACTTTGTTTCCTAGGTTAACCAAAACAAGAAAATGTCACCAGTTGCAGTCCAGAAACAATTTCAGCTGCCATCATATAAATAAGTTCTCATATCTCTCATGTAATCCTGAAAACTTTTGAAACATGCTAATGGACGCCTTCTATTCTCAACCAGCTTCTCTCTAAACAGGATACATCCAGTAGGACCAAACATTAAAGAATCTACTAATCTGAGATGAGAAGTTCCCATGACACTTTAGTAGCAGCTATCCAACAATTTGTTTTCATATAAGAACATTAATATTATCACTCTCTACAACCCGAAACGCCCTAAAAGTTCATCAGCACACATCCAAGTCAAAGCCTCTCTCAATCAACCTAACATGAATCTCTACCCAACTTGAGCAAATTTAAAAAACATGTAATTACTCTACAACCAATCTTCGTCTTTGCAATGCACTACAAAAATCAGCACAAAATTTCGAAAGCGTGTATTACTCTACACCAATTTTTTAAAATCCATAATTTTCTCTCATCAAATCTAGTTTGGTACGAAAAACAAATAAAAGAAATTCGTTATACTCTATAACACTAATAAACGAATTCAAAAAAGAAAAAGTGTCCAACATGTACCTCTCCCCTTGTGGTACAGGGTCCAAACATAATTTGCAACCATACTCCATTTCCACTGCTGCAGCACAACAAACACAAATGTAATTAAGAATATAGCCATTAAAGACCCAAAGACAACCGTAGAGATTCAACAACCTGTCCAGAATATGGGCGCTAGAGTGCCAAAAGGTATCACGACCTTCATCACTCTCAAATGTGAACAGTGAGTTGACAATTGCCTTCCAACGGTCATTCATGTCCCACAAAACTCCATCCCATAGAAATAGAGCATTGGCTGCCAAACTCTTTGATATCCCTTTGGCAAATCCATGGGCGAAGTTAGCCATCTTTCCTCTACACAGACCCATCCGGCAACAATCCTTTCAAAAACAACCACTAATATTACTAATTAGAAAAAAAAAAAGATTTAAAAAGAAAAAGGAAAGAGAAATAAGGAAGAAAAACGAACTCGATAGGGTCGTGAGGTAGCGACTGAATGTGGGCTTGTTGTTGTGACTGAATGGATTGGAAAAGACTAATTCGTTTCGGTATGTTCTTCAGATAGTCTTCGTCTTTGGGGTGATTTGGGGCCGCCATGGCGAAAGAAGAGAAGAGCGCAGATAAGACCAGGGTTTTAAGAAAGGCTTTGAGAGTGAAGCAGAAAGGAGAAAATGAGAGACGGCGGCACAGGGTTTTACCACATTGCATATGTATTACGCTTAGGGGGAATAAATTTCGACCCTTTCCGCCCTTGTATCTATTACTATATTCCCAACTCAGCTCCTGTTGCGCGGCGTGGACATCAAGCAGGGGCTGGTACTGGTAGAACACTGTTAGTCGTTCTCGTACACTAGTATGAATGGGCTGGTTCAAATTGTTTCTCTTGGGCTTTCCTTGTAGTCCATTCATGGAAAGGATCAATAAAAAGCCCAATTATAGTTGCTCATTAAGAAATATAAGAACAATAGACCAAGGCATGGACTGATTATTTGAACCCCAAATTTTTTGCAAGCCTCATATTAAATTAAATTTATTAATAAAATTAAGCACAAACTTTATTTCAATATTAGCCTTATCTTCTACGACTTATATCTCTTATTTTAACCTTCGAATCTGAAATTCCACATACGTCCAATGCAAATCAAGTTTAGGGAAGTAATTTTAAACCCCATCATTTTTTTCTTCAACCCTTCTACTTTAAGTGGGGAATAATTGTCATAAAATATATTCTTTTTTCTCCAGACTATTACTTCAAAGCTTTAATATTTGCAGATTCAAAAAAAAAAAAAAAAAAAAAAAAAAAGAAGTATAGGGTCAATTAGAATTCATAATTTCACAAGCAAACTCGTGATAATTATCAAAATTACTTAATGCTACTCTTTTACAATAAAAATTAATGTTTTGATCTCTATCCTTCTAGACCTAAAGCAAAGATAACACACCGTTTGATTTCTTTGGAGAGTTTTCCTTCTTCTTCTTTTAGTTTTCTTTTCTAGTATTATATTTCGGAAATATGTTGAAAACCCAAAATTGCAGGTGTTGTTAAGAGTTAGTGACTTTCAGCCTATGTGTTGTATAATTTGTATTGCCTTTACAAGTGCACATCCAAAATCATCGCGAATAGAATGATAAGTTGGTTGGCTAGCTTGGTGGATGAGACCTAGATTGCTTTGTGTCGGGAGATGATTAGTGATAAAGTGTTATCAGCCAAGAGCTTTTCAGGAACTACCACAAAAATAGTGGGGTTTTTTTTATGTGCTTTTAGGTGGACATTCAAAAAGCTTATGATTGTGTGGACTAGAGCTTTATGTTATAGACACTTCACATGTTTGATTTCCCTCCCCGAATGATCAACTGGATTCGGGAGTGTATTACCACAACTTCCTTCTCTGTGTCTATTAATGGTGAGTCCATGTGTTCTTTTCGGGGAAAAGGGGTTTGAGTAGGGATGGGCATAATACCCATCCTCGTGGGGACCTGCCCCAACCCACCTCGAATGAGGTGAAATTTCTGCGAATTATTCAGGGTTTGGGTCACCCGGGCCGAAAATTGGTCCTCAAATTCAGGGACAGGCCGGGGGCAGGATTGGTCTTGTCCCGCCTTGACCTAGCCCTGTTTTGTCCCCGCCCCAGCCCATATATATATTATACATAATATGTCATTATCTATAATTATATGTTAATAAATAATATATTTTATATATGTATAATGTATCATTTGATATTTTGATTGATTATAATAAATCAATAAATCATTATAAAAAAAATTTTTGTCCCTCATTGAATCATTATTTCAATTCCATATTTCCATTACCTAATAGCCCTTGTTATATTAAGGTAGCTACTTATTTAGAATTTATTATAATATATATGTTTAATGTATCATATGTAATATATTACGTATAATGTTATGTATTATTTAGAATATTAGTGAGACATTATAATATATATGGTATAATTTATTTAGAAATTATTATAATATATTATATATTATACATTATACGTAATATGCTATAAAACAAAGATTATACATTATACATTATACATTATTGATTATACATAATATGTTATTATTCGTAATCATAATATCACATGTTAATACTTATTACTTAATACATAATACATAATATTATACTATTAATAGATAATATATTTATATGTATGTATAATGTATCATAATTATCATTTTGATATTTTGATTCACGTCCTTCATTTAAATTAAATGATTTAATTATTATTTCAAATTTTCAATTCCATTACGTAATTACCCATTTGCCTTTGATATATTTTTATAATAACGGTTTTGCCCTTCATTTGTAAATTCAAATTATGCCCAAGTCCATAACTCAACTCAACTCACAATGGATTCAAAGTTTGAAACCCTAAATCCCTTATCTAGTTAAAACGCTACTGCCTAGTCCACCTCTTCATCGTCAAACCTTCATTGGGATATCATCGCCTCTTCGCCGATTCCGGCCTCCACAATTCATTTGTATGTCTTAAATTCTACCCATTCAATTCTCTTTTCTAGAACTTCAATATTTGGTTGCATTGAATTGAAAGAGTGTTTTTTCAACTGAAAGGCTTAACCCACTTTCTGTTTTGTCTATTTTTGTAACACCCACATCAAGGTACGTAATTTTATTTATACCCTAATACCCTTAGTTGGATGTCTTTGATGTTACCGTAGACAAATGTGAAGAAAATTCCTTAAAACTCCATTAGGGGTAAAATGGTCTTTTCACTCCTAATTAGATGAAAAAGTGGAAGTGAAAGGAAGCAAAATAATGTGAAGACGATAATAAAAATGAAGGTATTTTAATAATTGACTAAAGGACATGAATGAAATTTCATAGAAAGTGCAAGGGCAAAATGGGAATACGTGCATATATTATTTGATATAAGGTTTCATTGAAGAAACCCTAGCCTTATATGCAGCCCTTGTTCATGCCACCTTCACCCCATTTTCTCTCAATTTTCTTCACTAAATTTCAAGGAGAAATCATAGGATTTGGCTTGGATTTTCATATATTTTCAATCCTAAAGCATCCTTGTAACGCCCCACTTGAGGTATGTAGCTAATGTTTCTTATTTTGCACTTATTTGAGTCGGTTTATTATTAATATTGTTTGGTTGGCCCTTAGTTGAATGGAGGTATTGGTTGGTTAAATGTTTGCCTTGGAAATTATGAAGAATTGGCGAAATTTTGGGGTTACAGGCTTCGCCGCGGTGAAGAGATGTTTTAGCCCGCAGTGAGCTACTGGAGTGTTTCGCCGCGGCGATGGAATTGTCTTCGCCACGGCTACGGGTCGGCTGAAAAATTTATGGAAGTTTAGATATTTTCTTCCCTAAGGGCAATTTGACCATTCTACCCCTAATTAGTAGGAAAAGTGGGGAGTAAAATGTAAGGAAATTTCATGGAAAATATGTTGGTGTGGGGGTGTGATTGTGATGAATTAAAGGATATAGATGGAATTCCCAAGGAAGAGTAAGGGCAATATGGGAATGCTTGCCCATAAGTTGAGTTAAAAGGATTTAAGTCATTGCAAACCTTTCATTCTTCTTCTCCACCGCCATTCTCCTCCTTTCCTACTTCCTCTCAACTCCTCTTTCATTAGTTCAAGGATTTTTATAGGGCTTTTTGGAGTGATTGGAGTAGAAAATCAAGCTAAGGCATCCTAAGGTAAGGATTCTTGCTTTGGATGTGAGGTTTTGTGTATATTTGTATATTAAAGTTATATGGTTTTATTGTTTAAAGGGTAGAAAAAAGTCAAGCAAGCAAAGGAAAAGAAAGTATTAGTGAGAGTTCTCCATTACAAGGTAAGTAAATCCCCACCCAAGTTGAGATTTGAGAACATTCTTGAGTAGAGATTTAACAACAACTATGTATGCATGTTATGTGCATGTTATATGCTATGAAATTGAGATTAATTATCCATGTTGTGATTGAATACACTTCATTTAAGAGAAGTGTTGATATGTGTTGAGATGAGGTTTGGAAGGTTTTGAGTAAACCTTTTTAGAAGTGTTACTCCTTAGCAGGATTTATAGCTATGTGAGGGAGTTGTCTCCCATTTGGGATGGTTAGAGAAAGGAATAGAGCTATTATTATAGTAAAGTCTTTATATGCACTTGAGTTGTTTGATGAAATGCCTAAGAGAGGTTTGAGTATGAGTAGCAAGCCTAAATTCTTGCAATATTGCATGTTGGCATCTCATAAGTGCAATAGGGGAAATGAACCATCCATATGCATTAATTGTGCATTAAGGAGTGACTTAAGAAAGAGTAGAAAACTTTGTGAATGAACTACTCTAAGAGTAAAGAGAATGAGAAGTGCTAGCCACACACAATATGATGCAAAAAGATAATATGGATAAAACAGAGATTTTTTTCTTTCATATTGGAAAAAGAAGAGGATCCGGAAAATGAATTAATGCAACAAACAGTAAAAGATAAGCAGTTCTGTAGCAAATAATCATTAGAATCTCATTGATAACATTTAAGCCATCAACATAGTCAACACTGTAAAAGCAGATAAAGAGAATAATCATACAGTTACAGCTTCAGTTCATATGTGAACCCAATATTGTATATGCGTAATCATGAATTCCAGGACACCCTTTACTTCGTCTTTTATCTGAAAAATGAACAACAAAACATTACACCAAAAAAAAAAAAAAAAAAAAAAAAAAGAAGCTAATGAGATATCAATTGACCTCAACTCACCTGGGATTCCCTGCAGAAAATATGAGCATCATCCTGCAACAAAAACAGCATAAAATTATCAAAAGAATGGTATTCTAACAACCAAGAAATAAATTCAAGGGACATATAACTATAAATGACAGGTTTGATTGTTATGAGATTATTGACCACACCCTGAATAGACAATCCTAGACAGATTATATCCTACTCAACCCAAGAATTAAATGGAGGTTTGTGACAGATTAAATAGCTAAGATTTACAAGAAAAATAAAGTAAACATTTAGCTTTAGCTTTAAAAGGTGCAGAGCCAAGAGCATAAGATTACAAGAAAATAAACTAAATGTTTACTTTACTTAAAGGTGCAGAAAGCCAAGGAACCCAACATTGAATGACGAGCAGTCCACATGATTATAGAGTAAAATTTAGTGATAGCAAACCACATCCAAAAGATACCTGCTAAATCTCCTGACACGAGTTAATCCAGTCAGTGCACCACTTGCCTCATCCGTGCAACACCCCCAAATCAGCCAGTCGAAGTGGTAGTTCTGCAAATTGAGAGTAGATCATCAATGTTATGGCTTCTAAAGATTGTTGAATTTTAAAGAAAATTTGTTGACTGATAATGTTTTTGATTCTAGTATAAAGAAGATGTTTGTTAGCCCAAAGAAGAGAGTTAATGCAAAAATTTCTGTTACGACACAGTTCGCATCTTCTTTTTTTTTTAGGAGAAGTCCAGCACGTGATGCATGTAAAAGAAAAAGATGATAAGTGATCAGTTTTCATGACCAACTTGAATTTTTTTTATCAACTTCTCCTCCATCATACAAATCGTTGGCCTCATCATATAGGCACATCCATACGGCTAGCATGACATAAGGGATACTTAAACATTCTATTTGATTTGATTAAACCAAACCTTTCAAATGCAGAGTGACTAACTAAAACAATTCAAGTGAAGAAAATGCATGACATTTTTACAGAAAAATGCTATATAAATGAACTTACCTCTATAAGAACGAACCTTGTGGTCAAACATCAAACAGTGCCCTGACAATTCATTGGCTTCAATCCAAATTCTTGTTTCTCAATCTATGCCAAAAAATTGAATACAGCACATCAAAGAAAAAGATAACAGTATTCTAAATAAGACATTATCTTCTTTGCCTAAAGACTTATAATAAGGTGTTAAATCCTATACACAAGCATATCTCCCTTTTATTACAGAATTCACAAGCGAACTTAGTGTCCTCCTTCCATTAACTTGAAATTTGCAAAGATCATACTTGCACACAAGGGCAGTGACTGTCCACAAGATAACATAGTCCCATACACAACAAAATTACAAATGATAAACATGAGTCCTCCCCCCTTTCTCTCTCTCTCTCTCTCTCTCAAACACCAAATAAGAAACTCAAGATTCATCTATTACTTTGCCCACAACCTTGACACAGCTAGCATATTGTCATGAATTTCTTGGAGTCCCCACCAAAATAAACCATTGATCAGATATCTCTTAACAAATTAATACATATCTGAATTAGTAATGTGTACATGTTATGGTTGCATCATTAAATGAGCTAAATCTGAAATAAATGTTCTCCTCACCTCCACTTAATTACTTGAGTAAATTTTCCATATAATGTTTGCACCATCACCCTCCGTCATGCCATTACCTACTACTACTTCCTAAATATGTAATAGTGAAACTTATGCATATAAACGACTAAATCTTACAAATACCTCGATCTAGCCATGCATAGTAAAAACACAATATAGTTCTCAATCTTGATTCTCTATACAGGAGGATAAATTGAAATTGTGTCCAATCAAAAAATAGAAAAAAATAAATACAATTATTCAGAAGCTTACATCAATCGAAAACATATTCTCCTTGTAATTTGCTGCATGACCAGATGTTTCCCAGAGTTTCATGTTATACATATTTGCGATATAACCTGCCAATTCAAGTAATTTAGGCACTTATTTATAAAAGTATACTATAATATGATGTACATAACAAGAATAATTTTACCTCTTGATAACCTCTCTCCCAATACTGTTTTTAATAAACTCCATCAATTTGTTGTAAACGAGTACCATGTGGAAGGAAGACCAGCTTCCAGGGCTGCTTTCACAAAAGAGCATCAAGTTCATATCATAGAATGTTGTAAGTATTGTGTGTTCATTAATCTGATTCGTACCTAAGGGATGATTAAAGAAAGTTCTTGCTTTTTACCCACTTCTCTATGGTCATATTGCTCTGCTCTTTCAACAGTTTAATATGCTCCTGGTATCTGATACATTGTTGAGAAGAACAAGATATCATTTGGAAACCAATGAGAAATGGATGACGCAAAAGGACTTTTCTCATCTTTGAAACAAACTAGTCCCCCCCAATACCACAAACTCGTGTGTATAATATTTACCATTGTGGTTTAGAAAGCAAGCGTTAACTTACTTAAGAAATAATGCTGTTTCATCTTTCTGCAAATTTTTTATACTAAAATTATATCAAACAAAGAGCATCAAGGCTATAAGCAGCACGTACTTGCAAATGTCATAAAGAACTTCTGTTTGCTAACAACACTCGTTTCCAGAAACAAATATTTGTTCTTTAAATGTAAAAAAAAAAAAAAAAAAGAAAAAAAAATCCAGCTAAAAACCCCATATTCCCAAAATTTTCTTCATACTTTATGAATTCCTTGATGCATTTATATTTTTATATCATTCATTTGGATTGACAATGATCACTGAAAAAACCATTTTTATATTCTTCTTAGACTACAATTCATTGAAGTGGGAATGCTGAGACCAATAAACATACCGCCAGTTTCAACAAAATCCATAGCAATCAGCAGTTAAACAAAAGGAACTGATGCATCAAAAAATGCACATCAAAGAAGAAACCTAACTACAATGGCTGAAAATAAAAATACCAGCAAACTTTTTTTATCAGGAAAGATATCCCATATACTCTCTGTAAACTCTCACGATCTTTGTTTCCCCTCCATAAGCTGACGAAGCTGAAATATAAATTTATTAGCATGACAATATTTGCAAAACACAAGGTTTAACATGCCATACAGACATCCCTTCAAACACCAAATGCTTTCACAAAAGATGTATTTGGTATATGGGGTCCCAACACAGTCAACCAAGGGACCGCATCTATATACTGTAATAGTTTTGTCGGCAGGTAGGTCATTGATGATCTCAACCTAATTATGAAAAGAAAAAATCAGATAAGAATTTTAAATGAAATACCATCTTAACTATATAGTAAAGATTTGATGGATGATAAACCCAAGCGCTTCACTCACCTTGAAACTATTATCAGAAAACATCTCAAGAGCCTGTTCTTTTGTTACTTCAATGCGTCAAAAGGCTGCTTTTCCTGAAACATGGAATTTCCAATGATTACCCACAGTTTCATCATTCTTGAGTAGTAGGAGCATACAAGAAAACTGAACCACTGAACTCAAACATCTGCATTTTAAGATATAAGAAAATGCAAGAAAAAGTTTATTCGCCTATGATTATTAGACAAAACCAACACGGTACTCTCACCGCCCCTTCTATGTCCTTGCTAGTAGATTTGGTGGACTTTTGGGTTATAAATAGAGGAGAAAGGAGAAGTAGTTGTACACTACCCAATCTCAGATCTTCTGTAAAACTGCAAACACATTTGACCAAGGTATATACCAAACTGATTAACATATATTCAGCTTTGTTTACAGATTGTACAGGGTCCCCTGATTATTTTTCTACAATAAAAATAAACTTATGATGCAATTCCAAATTTTCCACAGTGATTGACAGAAAAGATTTAACAATCTGTGCAACTGAGGTAAGCCCCAATTCATCCTAATCAAATTCTACCACAATCTACAACAAAGTTCGACAAAAACCCTGAAACATGATGATAGTTATCCTTTGGTCACTAATAACTCCATGTTGACAATTCAAGCCATCTACTCTTTTAACCATTCTTTTCACAAGAGGTCCTTCATTACCAGAATTACAATAAATGAAAAGACAAAGAGTATGCACAACAAGTAGTAACAGCACTTTCTCCATAACGCACAAGTATAATAATCAGTATACAGAGTACTAAAAAAGGAAACAGAAATACCAACAGCTTTCGCTGCCCCTGCATCAATTGACTTAAAGTGGTCCTGATTCAAGCCCAAGTCACCATAAAATGCATCATAGTAGAAACCCTGCAAAGGCATGTCACATCTTGTAAAAAATCTTATTTGCATATCATAAGTAGTCACAAAATGTTTGTGTCAAAATAAACATGCAACAGTGGTATTTTAATCAAATTTATTTGTAAATTCCAACTTGAACATACATGTTGCTATTATAGATATTATTTCCATGACAAATAACGACAATAATAACTCAGTAATAATTTAAAAAAAAAATAAGAAAAAGAAAAGTAAGCATCAACAACATCAAATTTAAGAATACTTGGTATGATGTAACAATCCTCCACCACTTTGACTAATGAATCTTAATACATGGGCTGAATTGTAAAGAAAACGCATAGAACTTCAAGATAAAGAATACTGCCTTGGATGTAAAAATTAACTCAAAGGTGCAGTCCAACAAGTAATGTGTAGAGTAAAAACTAGTAATGATGCTAAAAACTTGAATCCAATAATAACCAAATCCTACTAGCTGCATGTGAGAGGTATAAGAGTTTATCAATTTTGGCTTATCACAAAGATTGATCAAGGACATAAGAAACATCTTTTCTCCACCACTGGTTCGTGATTTCATAACATAATCAAATCAATCTCAAGCTATAAGTATTAATGTCTTCCAAAACAATAAATGAAGTTACGACTTTGTTTCCTAGGTTACCAAAACAGAAATGTCACCAGCTTGCAGTCCAGAAACAATTCACGCTGCCACATACATAATAATTTTCTCATATCTCTCATGTAACTCCTGAAATACTTTTGAAACATGCTATGGACGCTTTCTTATTCTCAACCACTTCTCTCTAAACAGGATACATCCAGTAGGACCAAACATTAAAGAATCTACTAATCTGAGATGAACAAGTTCCCATGACACTTTAGTAGCAGCTACCAACAATTTGTTTTCATAAAGAACATTAATATTATCACTCTCTACAACCCGAAACTGCCCTAAAGTTCATCAGCACACATCCAAGTCAAAGCCTCTCTCAATCAACCTAACATGAATCTCTACCAACTTGAGCAAATTTAAAAAACATTGTAATTACTCTACACCAATCTCGCTTCTTTGCAATGCACTACAAAATCAGCACAAATTCGAAAGCGTTGTAATTCTCTACAACCATATTTTTAAATCCACTTTTCCTCATTCCAACATCTAGTTTGGTACGAAACAACAAATAAAAGATTCGTTATACTCTATAACACTAATAAAACGAATTCAAAAAAAGAAAAAGTGTCCAACATGTACCTCTCCCTTGTGGACAGGGTCCAATACAAATTTGCAACCATACTCCATTTCCACTGCCTGCAGCACAACAAAACACAAATGTAATTAAGATATAGCCATTAAAGACCCAGATCCACGTAAGATTCAAACAACCTGTCCAGAATATGGGCGCTAGAGTGCCAAAGGTATCACGACCTTCATCACTCCAAATGTGAACAGTTTGAGTTGACAATTGCCTTCCAACGGTCTATTCATGTCCCACAAAACTCCATCCACCATAGAATAAGAGCATTGGCGGCCAAACTCTTGATATCCCTTTGGCAATCCATGGGCGAAGTTAGCCATCTTTTTCCTTCCTTCACAGACCCATCCGGCAACACAATCCTTTCAAAAACACCACCTAATATTACTAATTAGAAAAAAAAAAAAGATTTAAAAAGAAAAGGAAAGATAAAGGAAGAAAAACGAACTCGATAGGTCGTGAGGTAGCGACTGAATGTGGGCTTGTTGTTGTGACTGAATGGATTGGAAAAGACTAATTCGTTTCGGTATGGTGTTCTCAGATAGTCTTCGTCTTTGGGGTGATTTGGGCCGCCATGGCGAAAGAAGAGAAGAGCGCAGATAAGACCAGGGTTTAAAGAAAGGGCTTTGGAGTGAAGCAGAAAGGAGAAAATGAGAGACGGCGGCACAGGGTTTTCCCACATTGCATATGTATTACGCTTAGGGAATAATTTCGACCCTCCGCCCTTGTATTCTATTACTATATTCCCAACTCAGCTCCGTTGCGGGCGTGGACATCAACCATGGGCTGGTACTGGTAGAACACCTGTTAGTCGTTATCGTCACTATTATAGATATTGGGCTGGTTCAAATTGTTTCTCTTGGGCTTTCCTGTAGTCCATTCATGGAAGATGATCATAAAAACCCAATTATAGTTGCTCATTAAGATATAAAGAACTAGACCAGCACGGACTGATTATTTGAACCCCTCAATTTTTTGCAAGCCTCATATTAATTAAATTTATTTAATAAAATTAAGCACAAACTTTATTTCAATATTAGCCTTATCTTCTACGACTTATATCTCTTATTTTAACCTTCGAATCTGAAATTCCACATAACGTCCAATGCAAATCAAGTTTAGGGAAGTGATTTTTAAACCCCATCTTTTTTTCTTCAACCCCTCTACTTTAAGTGGGGATATAATTGTCATAAAATATTATTCTTTTTCTCTCCAGACTATTACTTCAAAGCTTTATATTTGCAGATTCAAAAAAAAAAAAAAAAAAAAAAAAAAAAGAAGTATAGGGGTCAATTAGAATTCATAATTTCACAAGCAAACTCTGTAATATTATCAAAATTACTTAATGCTACTCTTTTACAATAAAAATTAATGTTTTGATCTCATATCCTTCTAGACCTAAAGCAAAGATAACTACACCGTTTGATCTTCTTTGGGAGATTTCTTTCCTTCTTCTTCTTTTAGTTTTCTTTTCTAAGTATTATATTTCGGAAATAGTTGAAAACCCAAAATGCAGGTGTTGTTAAGAGTTAGTGACTTTCAGCCTATTTCGTGTTGTATAATTGTATCCTTTTACAAGTGCACATCCAAAATCTCGCGAATAGAATGATAAGTTGGTTGGCTAGCTTGGTGGATGAGACCTAGTTGCTTTGTGTCCGGGAGATGATTAGTGATAAAGTGTTATCAGCACAAGAGCTTTTCAGGAACTACCACAAAATAGTGGGTTTTTTTATGTGCTTTTAGGTGGACATTCAAAAAGCTTATGATTGTGTGGACTAAGCTTTATGTTATAGACACTTCACATTTTTGATTCCCTCCCCGAATGATCAACTGGATTCGGGAGTGTATTACCACAACTTCCTTCTCTGTGTCTATTAATGGTGAGTCCATGGTTCTTTTCGGGGAAAAGGGGTTTGAGTAGGGATGGGCATAATACCCATCCTCGTGGGGACCTGCCCCACCCACCTCGAATGAGGGAAATTTCTCGCGAATTATTCAGGGTTTGGTCACCCGGGCCGAAAATTGGTCCTCAAATTCAGGACAGGCCGGGGCAGGATTGGTCTTGTCCCGCCTTGACCTAGCCCTTTTTGTCCCCCCCAGCCCATATATATATTATACATAATATGTCTATTATCTATAATTATATGTTAATAAATAATATATTTTATATATGTATAATGTATCATTTGATATTTTGATTGATTATAATAAATCAATAAATCATTATAAAAAAATTTTTGTCCCTCATTGAATCTATTTCAATTCCATATTTCCATTACCTAATAGCCCTTGTTATATTAGGTAGCTACTTCGTTAAGGATAGTCAGATTGATGTAGTATGACATAAAAATCATGTCTCAAATCATAACTAAGCAATGTAACATCAAAGAGAAGCGAACAAAAATATTTCAATGAAAAAGACAATCCATCACACTTCACTTGCCTATACTAACATCTACCAATGAAACTATGTCATATGCACTAATTTCTCATGTTGGCACAACATTTCATGTTCAAAGAACGAAGCAGATTGCCTAAACCAGCGTTTATATCACACAAGCTAAAATGCTTCAATTTTGGAAGAAATACAACAATAAACATGGTAAACAGTGATGTAAATATTTTAACTCTTTAGAAAAATAATTTAAGTCACATGCTCTGTAATGCATAACCATTTGGCAGTAGAATATGTTCATGAACACCAAATGCTCCAGTATAAGTAAATGAATAAGTTCGGCTTAACATCACCAAACACACGACTTAAACTGTTGTCAGCAATTCCAAAGGAAAACCTAACAATCCACCACGACTATCTGAAGCACCAGAAGGACGAATTTACATAGGCAACATATATTCATATAAAACCAAAGCATACATGATTATATATTTAAGTGGGGAGAAACAACAATATGCAAGATCCCCAAAAACACAAGGCAGTTCAAATAATAAAAGAAAGGAAAATCATTGTGTAGATGGAGGTTGAAATGAACCTTTTTCTGGATCTTTCTATCTGTTGTATCTGCATCAACATAATAACCCACTTGCTGAATTTGATCCCGTACCTATAAAATTACAAAAAGAGATAAAATGATGAAAAAGTCAAACTAATATAGATACTTACATTTCATATGCATCCCTTCAACTACGGTATAACAAAATTAAAAAAAAATGAGGAAGATAACAAAAATTCTTATATCATCTTACAAACAGACAGAAAACCATAAGCCAGACAACCAAAATCTTCATGAATCAAGGAAGAGTGCATCAAACAAGGTAAATAAATTTATCTAAGCAGATTCAAGTTTTCATGAGATCAAGTGCAAAGCACCCAACAGTCAGACAAGACAAAAGTCACAAGTCTTTAACAACCGAATGTCACACATATTCTGCAACCAAGTTAACACAGTCCGACAAGCTGCATAGACCTACCATGGGATTCCAGAAGTTTTACACTGATTAACATCATAGGGTACAAACAATAAGCACTGGCAACAAAACAACTACACTACCTGCAACGCATATGGCTGTGATTTCTCTGAGACAGGGCAAACAATTGCTTGACGGGGACTAAGCCAAAAGGGCCACTTCCCCTTGTAATGTTCCAACAGTATAGCAAACATACGCTCAACAGAACCCAATATGGCCCTGTGTATCATAACAGGTCTTTCTGTCTTCGCTTCATCTTCAGCTGAGTAACCCAAGTTGAATCGATCAGGTAGCTGGAAGTCAAGCTGTAACCCAGAAATTCATCTATTAAGTGATAATTCTGAAACATTACAAGAAGAATAGAAGAGCAAAATAACAATGACCATCACACCTGTAAAGTTGCACACTGAAATTTCCTCTTCAATGCATCAGATACACTGATATCTATTTTTGGTCCATAAAATGCTCCATCCCCTTCATTTATCTGCACATCATGCAATGCAAATAAAGATAACAGAAAGCCAACACAATCAGATATCCAAGCAATCAAGTGAGATTTTGCTTCTTATGCTTATTAACACAAAAAAAATCATGTTTAATCTCATTGGTTACACCAAGTTTTTTTCCCAGAAAGATTAAATTAGCCCCCAACAAGTTCAACATACTGATTTCATAAACTGATTGTAAAAACAATTGGAGTTTTAAAAGTGTCAAAACCTAAATCAAGAAAAAGAAAAGAAAGCAACAACATATTCACCTGGCTCAATGTTTCAGAATATAAATTCTTATAATTGGGCATCAATAGTACTCATACTTCATGATTTATTCTAAAAAGTAATGAATTGGATGCCCTAGTTTGGTACCGAACGCATAATTTACACATCAAGTACAGAGACGAAGCTGCTTAAGACAGCTATGGTATGCCCAGAGGGAAAAACTCATGGTAGAATATTAGTATGCTAAATTCACAGAAGAACCCAATGAAGAAAACTTCCACATGTACATCGATTTAAGGTAAAGAAAAAATTACCTGCCATGGCTTACCGAACTCATTCAATGCTTCTGTAAGAGCAGCTTCTGCTTTCTCCCATGTTGCCAAGTCACCTAGATACTTTTCTGGCCTCTAAAATATAGGTATTTGCAACAAAGATTAATGAATGTCATCCATTTGAGCACACAAAATTCAGTAGATAAGAGTAAATATTTGTAGCACAACTAATATAAAACTTCATTCAAACATCCATAAACGTGCAAGGAAATATTTTAGGTAAATATCCTTACTTTGAATACATTAACAAACAAATAGGTACAACGAATGATTTACCCATATGAACCAATACACGCATCACAGAAATGACGCATATATTCCACTTCAACACACCCACCACACACACAATATCGACTGCAAAAGAGGATATATGGATAAAACAGAGATTTTTTTCTTTCAATATTGGAAAAAGAAGAGGGATCCAGGAAAATGAATTAATGCAACAAACAGTAAAAGAATAAGCAGTTCTGTAGCAAATAATCATTAGAATCTCATTGATAAACATTTAAGCCATCAACATAGTCAACACTGTAAAAGCAGATAAAGAGAAAATATCATACAGTTGACAGCTTCAGTTCATATGTGAACCCAAATATTGTATATGCGTAATCGATGAATTCCAGGACACCCTTTACTTCGTCTTTTATCTGAAAAATGAACAACAAAACAATTACACCAAAAAAAAAAAAAAAAGAAAAGAAAAAAGAAGCTTCTATGAGATATCAATTGAACTCAACTCACCTGGGATTCCCTGCAGAAAATATGAGCATCATCCTGCAACAAAAAACAGCATAAAATTAATCAAAAGAATGGTATTCTAACAAACCAAGAAATAAATTCAAGGGACAATTATAACTATAAATGACAGGGTTTGATTGTTCATGAGATTATTGACCACACCCTGAATAGACAATCCTAGACAGATTATATCCTACTTTCAACCCAAGAAATTAAATGGATGTTTGTGACAGATTAAATAGCATAAGATTTACAAGAAAAAATAAAGTAAACATTTAGCTTTAGCTTTAAAAGGTGCAGAAAGCCAAGGAGCATAAGATTTACAAGAAAAAATAAACTAAATGTTTAGCTTTAGCTTTAAAAGGTGCAGAAAGCCAAGGAACCCAAACATTGAATGACGAGCAGTCCAATGATTATAGAGTAAAATTTAGTGATAGCAAACCACATCCAAAAAGATACCTGCTGAAATCTCCTGACACGAGTTAATCCAGTCAGTGCACCACTTGCCTCATTCCGATGCAACACCCCAAAATCAGCCAGTCGAAGTGGTAGTTCTGCAAATTGAGAGATAGATCAATCAATGTTATGGCTTGCTAAAAGATTGTTGAATTTTAAAGAAAATTTGTTGACTGATAATGGTTTTGATTCTAGTATAAAGGAAGATGTTTGTTAGCCCAAGAAGAAGAAGAAGTTAATGCAAAAATTTCTGTTACGACACAGTTCGCATCATTCTTTTTTTTTTTAGGAGAAGTCCAGCACGTGATGCATGTAAAAGAAAAAGATGATAAAGTGATTCAGTTTTCATGACCAACTTGAATTATTTTATTATCAAACTTCTCCTCCATCATACAAATCGTTGGCCTCATGCATATAGGCACATCCATACGGACTAGCATGACATAAGGGATACTTAAACATATCTATTTGATTTGATTAAACCAAACCTTTCAAATGCAGAGTGACTAACTAAAAACAATTCAAGTGAAGAAAATGCATGACATTTTTACAGAAAAATGCTGATATTAAATGAACTTACCTCTATAAGAACGAACCTTGTGGTCAAACATCAAACAGTGCCCTGGACAATTCATTGGCTTCAATCCAAATTCTTGTTTCTCAATCTATGCCAAAAAATTGAATACAGCACATCAAAGAAGAAAAGATAACAGTATTCTAAAATAAGACATTATCTTCTTTGCCTAAAGACTTATAATAAGGTGTTAAATCCATAAATACACAAGCATATCTCCCTTTATATTACAGAATTCACAAGCGAACTTAGTGTCCTCCTTTCCACTTAACTTGAAATTTGCAAAGATCATACTTGCACACAAGGGCAGTGACTGTCCACAAGATAAACATGAGTCCCATATCCACAACAAAATTACAAATGATAAACATGAGTCCTCCCCCCCTTTCTCTCTCTCTCTCTCTCTCTCAAAGCACCAAATAAGAAACTTCAAGATTCAATCTATTATCTTTGCCCACAACCTTGACACAAGCTAGCATATTGTCATGAATTTCTTTGGAGTCCCCACCAGAAATAAACCATTGATCAGATATCTCTTAACAAATTAATACATAGTCCTGAAATTAGTAATGTGTACATGTTATGGTTGCTATCTTTCCAAAATGAGCTAAATCTGAAATAAATGTTCTCCTCACCTCCACTTAATTACTTGAGTAAATTTTTCCATATAATGTTTGCACCATCACCCTTCCAGTCATGCCATTACCTACTACTACTTCCTAAAATATGTAATAGTGAAACTTATGCATATAAACGACTAAATCTTACAAATACCTCGATCTAGCCATGCATAGTAAAACACAAATATAGTTCTCAATCTTGATTCTCTATACAGGAGGATAAATTGAAATTGTGTCCAATCAAAAAATAGAAAAAAATAAATACAATATTATTCAGAAGCTTACATCAATCAGAAACATATTCTCCTTGTAATTTGCTGCATGACCAGATGTTTCCCAGAGTTTCATGTTATACATATTTGGCGATATAACCTGCCAATTCAAGTAATTTAGGCACTTATTTATAAAAGTATACTATAATATGATGTACAATAATCAAGAATAATTTTTACCTCCTGATAACCTCTCTCCCAATACTGTTTTTTAATAAACTCCATCAATTTGTTGTAAACACGAGTACCGTGTGGAAGGAAGAACCAGCTTCCAGGGCTGCTTTCACAAAAGATGCATCAAGTTCATATCATAGAATGTTGTAAGTATTGTATGGTTCATTAATCTGATTCGTACCTAAGAGGATGATTAAAGAAAAGTTCTTGCTTTTTACCCACTTCTCTATGGTCATATTGCTCTGCTTCTTTCAACAGTTTAATATGCTCCTGGATATAGATCAACATTGTTGAGAAGAACAAGATATCATTTGGAAACCAATGAGAAATGGATGACGCAAAAGGACTTTTCTCATCTTTGAAAACAACTAGCAGTCCACCCCAATATCACAAACTCGTGTCTATAATATTTACCATTGTGGTTTAGAAAGCAAGCGTTAACTTACTTAAGAAATAATGCATGCTTCATCTTTCTGCAAATTTTTATTACATAAAATTATATCAAACAAAGAGCATCAAGGCATATAAGCAGCACGTACTTGCAAATGTCATAAAGAACTTCTGTTTGCTAACAACCAATTGTTTCCAGAAACAAATATTTTGTTCTTTTAAATGTAAAAAAAAAAAAAAAAAAAAAGGAAAAAGAAAAAATCCAGCTAAAAACCCCCATATTCCCAAAATTTTCTTCATACTTTATGAATTCCTTGATGCATTATATATTTGTATATCATTGCATTTGGATTGACAATGAATCACTGAAAAAACCATTTTTATAGATTCTTCTTAAGACTACAATTCATTGAAGTGGGAATGCTGAGACCAATAAACATACCAGCCAGTTTCAAAGCAAAATCCATAGACAATCAGCAGTTTAACAAAAGGAACTGATGCATCAAAAAATGCACAATCAAAGAAGAAACCTAACTACAATGGCTGAAAATAAAAATTACCAGCAAACTTTTTTTATCAGGAAAAGATATCCCATATACTCTCTGTAAACTCTCACGATCTTTGTTTCCCCTCCAATAAGCTGACGAAGCCTGAAATATAAATTTATTAGCATGACAAATATTTGCAAAACACAAGGTTTAACATGCCATATAAGACATCACCTTCAAACACGCAAATGCTTTCACAAAAGATGTATTTGGTATATGGGGTCCACGACACAAGTCAACCAAGGGACCGCATCTATATACTGTAATAGTTTTGTCGGCAGGTAGATCATTGATGATCTCAACCTAATTATGAAAAGAAAAAAGAATCAGATAAGAATTTTAAATGAAATACCATCTTAACTATATAGTAAAGATACATTTGATGTAGATGATAGAGCCAAGCAGCTTCACTCACCTTGAAACTATTATCAGAAAACATCTCAAGAGCCTGTTCTTTTGTTACTTCAATGCGTTCAAAAGGCTGCTTTTCCTGAAACATGGAATTATCCAATGATTACCTACAAGTTTCATCATTCTCAAGTAGTAGGAGCATACAAGAAAACTGAACCACTGAACTCAAACATCTGCATTTTAAGAATATGCAAGAAAATGCAAGAAAAAGTTTAGTCGCCTATGATTATTACACAAAACCAACACATGTGACTCTCACCGCCCCTTCTATGTCCTTGCTAAGTAGATTTGGTGGACTTTTGGGTTATGAAAATAAGAAGAGGAGAAGGAGAAGTAGTGTACACTACCCAATCTCAAATCTTCTGTAAAACTGCAAACACATTTGACCAAGGTAGATACCAAACTGATATACATATATTCAGCTTTGTTTACAGATTTATACAAAGGTCAACCTGATTATTTTTCTACAATAAAGAAATTAAACTTTATGATGCAATTCCAAATTTTCCACAGTGAGTTGACAGAAAAGATTTAACAATCTGTGCAACTGAGGTAAGCCCCAATTCATCCTAATCAAATTCTACCACAATCTACAACAAAGTTCGACAAAAACCCTGAAAACAGATGATGATAGTTATCCTTTGGTCACTAATAACTCCATGTTGACAATTCAAGCCATCTACTCTTTTAACCATTCTTTTTCACAAGAGGTCCTTCATTTACCAGAATTACAATAAAATGAGAAGAACAAAAAGTGAATGCACAACAAGGTAGTAACAGCACTTTCTCCATAAACGCACAAGTATAAATAATCAAGAATATACAGAGTACTAAAAACAAGGAAACAGAAATACCGCAACAGCTTTCGCGGCCCCTGCATCAATTGACTTAAAGTGGTCCTGATTCAAGCCCAAGTCACCATAAAATGCATCATAGTAGAAACCCTGCAAAGGCATGTCACATCTTGTAAAAAAAGAATCTTATTTGCATATCATAAGTAGTAACAAAATGTTTGTGTCAAAATAAACATGCAACAGTGGTATTTTAATCAAATTTATTTGTAACACCATACATGTTGCGATTAATAGATATATATTATCCATGACAAATAAACGACAATAATAACTCAGTAATAATTTAAAAAAAAAAAATAAGAAAAAGAAAAGTAAGCATCAACAACATCAAATTTAAAGAATACTTGGTATGAATGTAACAATCCTCCACCACTTTGACTAATGAATCTTTAATATCATGGGCTGATATTGTAAAGAAGACGCATAGAACTTCAAGATAAAGAATACTGCTCTTGGATGTAAAAATTAACTCAAAGGATGCAGTCCAACAAGTAATGTGAAGAGTAAAAACTAGTAATGATGCATAAAACTTGAATCCAATAATAACCAAATCCTACTAGCTGCATGTGAGAGGTATAAGAGTTTATCAATTTATGGCTTATCACAAAGATTGATCAAGGACATAAGAAAACATCTTTTCTCCACCACTGGTTCGTGATTTCATAACATAATCAAATCAATCTCAAGCTATAAGTATTAATGTCTTCCAAAACAATAAATGAAGTTTACTGACTTTGTTTCCTAGGTTAACCAAAACAAGAAAATGTCACCAGCTTGCAGTCCAGAAACAATTTCAGCTGCCATCATATCATAAATAAGTTCTCATATCTCTATATGTAACTCCTGAAATACTTTTGAAACATGCTAATGGACGCCTTCTTATTCTCAACCAGCTTCTCTCTAAACAGGATACATCCAGTAGGACCAAACATTAAAGAATCTACTAATTCTGAGATGAGACAAGTTCCCATGACACTTTAGTAGCAGCTATCCAACAATTTGTTTTCATATAAGAACATTAATAATTATCACTCTCTACAACCCGAAACTGCCCTAAAAATTCATCAGCACACATCCAAGTCAAAGCCTCTCTCAATCAACCTAACATGAATCTCTACCCAACTTGAGCAAATTTTAAAAAACATTGTAATTACTCTACAACCAATCTTCGCTTCTTTGCAATGCAACTACAAAAATCAGCACAAAATTTCGAAAGCGTTGTAATTACTCTACAACCAATATTTTTTAAAATCCATACTTTTCCTCCTCATTCCAACATCTAGTTTGGTACGAAACAACAAATAAAAGAAATTCGTTATACTCTATAACACTAATAAAACGAATTCAAAAAAAGAAAAAGTGTCCAACATGTACCTCTCCCCTTGTGGTACAGGGTCCAATACATAATTTGCAACCATACTCCATTTCCACTGCCTGCAGCACAACAAACAACAAATGTAATTAAGAATATAGCCATTAAAGACCCAAAGATCAACCGTAGAGATTCAAACAACCTGTCCAAGAATATGGGCGCTAGAGTGCCAAAAAGTATCACGACCTTCATCAGTCTCAAATGTGAACAGTTTGAGTTGACAATTGCCTTCCAACGGTCTATTCATGTCCCACAAAACTCCATCCACCATAGAAATGAGAGCATTGGCTGCCAAACTCTTTGATATCCCTTTGGCAATATCCATGGGCGAAGTTAGCCATCTTTTTCCTTCCTTCACAGACCCATCCGGCAACACAATCCTTTCAAAAACAACCAACTAATATTACTAATTAGACAAAAAAAAAAAAAAAGATTTAAAAAGAAGAAGAAAAGATAAAGGAAGAAAAACGAACTCGATAGGGTCGTGAGGTAGCGACTGAATGTGGGCTTGTTGTTGTGACTGAATGGATTGGAAAAGACTAATTCGTTTCGGTATGACGTTCTTCAGATAGTCTTCGTCTTTGGGGTGATTTGGGGCCGCCATGGCGAAAGAAGAGAAGGAGCGGAGATAAGACCAGGGTTTTAAGAAATGGCTTTGAGAGTGAAGCAAGACAGGAGAAAATGAGAGACGGCGGCACAGGATTTTACCACATTGCATATGTATTACGCTTAGGCAGAATAAATTTCGACCCTTTACGCCCTTGTATTCTATTACCATACTCCCAAGTCCCAACTCAGTTCCTGTTGCGTGGCGTGGACATCAAGCAGTGGGCCGGTACTGGTAGCACACTGTTAGTCGTTAGATATTGGGCTGGTTCAAATTGTTTCTCTTGGGCTTTCCTTGCAGTCCATTCATGGAAGTGGATCAACAAAAAGCCCAATTATAGTTGCTCATTAAGAAATATCAAGAACAATAGACCAAGGCATGGACTGATTATTTGAACCCCTCAAAATTTTTTGCAAGCCTCATATTAAATTAAATTTATTTAATAAAATTAAGCACAAACTTTATTTCAATATTAGCCTTATCTTCTACGAGTTATATCTCTTATTTTAACCTTTGAATCTGAAATTCCACATAACGTCCAATGCAAATAAAGTTTAGGGAAGTAATTTTTAAACCCCATCATTTTTTTCTTCAACCCTCTTCTACTTTAAGTGGGGATATAATTGTCATAAAATATTATTATTCTTTCTCCAGACTTTTACTTCAAAGCTTTAATATTTGCAGCTACAAAAAAAATAAAAAATAAAAAAATAGAGGTCAATTAGAATTCATAATTTCACAAGCAAACTCGTGATAATTATCAAAATTACTTAATGCTACTCTTTTACAATAAAAATTAATGTTTTGATCTCATATCCTTCTAGACCTAAAGCAAACATAACTACACCGTTTGATCTTCTTTTGGAAAGTTCTTTATTAGCTTCTTGTTTATTCTTCTTCTTCTTTTAGTTTTCTTTTCTATGTATTATATTTCGGAAATATGTTGAAAACCCAAAATTGCAGGTGTTGTTAAGAGTTAGTGACTTTCAGCCTATTTCCTGTTGTATTGCCCTTTACAAGTGTACATCCAAAATCATCGTGAATAGAATGATAAGTTGCTTGGCTAGCTTGGTGGATGAGACCCAGATTGCTTGTGTCCGGGAGATGGATTAGTGATAAAGTGTTATCAGCGCAAGAGCTATTCAGGAACTACCACAAAAATAGTGGGGTTTTTTTTATGTGCTTTTAGGTGGACATTCAAAAAGCTTATGATTGTGTGGACTTGAGCTTTATGTTATAGACACTTCACATGTCTGGTTTCCCTCCCCGAATGATCAACTGGATTCGAGAGTGTATTACCACAACTTCCTTCTCTGTGTCTATTAATGGCGATTCCATGGGTTTTTTTGGGGGAAAAGGGGTTTGAGTAGGGATGGGCATAATACCCGGCCTCATGGAGACCTGCCCCGACCCGCCTCAAACAAGGTAGAATTTCCTCGAATTATTCAGGGTTTAGGTCGGGCATGGGCCCAAAATTGGTCCCCAAATTCGGGGATAGGTCGAGGGCGGGATTGGTCTTGTCCCGCCTCAGCCCAACCCCGTTTTGTCCCCGCCTCGAATTCCTCGCTGAGCCCCATATATTACGTATAATATATAACATATATATATATATATATTATACATAATATGTCATTATCTATAATTATATGTTAATACATAATATATATGTTATATATGTATAATGTATCATTTGATATATATGTATAATATATATATATATATTATACATATATTATACATATATTATACATAATATGTCATTATCTATAATTATATGTTAATACATAATATATATGTTATATATGTATAATGTATCATTTGATATTTTGATTGATTATAATAAATCAATAAATCATTATAATTTTTTTTTTTTGTCCCTCAGTGAATCATTATTTCAATTCCATATTTCCATTACCTAATAGCCCTTGTTATATTATGGTAGCTACTTATTTAGAATTTATTATAATATATATGGTAGTTATTTATTTAGAATTTATTATAATATATATGTTTAATGTATCATATGTAATACATTACGTATAATGTTATGTATTATTTAGAATATTAGTATAATATATATGGTATAATTTATTCAGAAATTATCATAATGTATTATATATTATACATTATACATAATATACTATAAAACAAAGATTATATATTATACATTATACATTATTGATTATACATAATATGTTATTATCCGTAATCATAATATCACATGTTAATACTTATTACTTAATACAATAATACATAATATTATACTGTTAATATATAATATATTTATATATATGTATAATGTATCATAATTATTATTTTGATATTTTGATTCATTATAATAAATCCATAAATCATTATAAATAAAGTCCTTGTGGACCTTGTCCTTCATTTAAATTAAATGATTTAATTATTGTTTCAAATTTTCAATTCCATTACGTAATTACCCATTTGCCTTTGTTATATTTTTATAATAATGGTTTTGCCCTTCATTTATAAATTCAAATTATGCCCAAGTCCATAACTCAACTCAACTCACAATGGATTCAAAGTTTGAAACCCTAAATCCCTTATCTAGTTAAAACGTTACCGCCTAGTCCGCCTCTTCATCATCAAACCTTTATTGGGATATCATCGCCTCTTCGCCGATTCTGGCTTCCACAATTCATTTGTATGTCTTAAATTCTACCCATTCGATTCTCTTTTCTGGAACTTCAATATTTGGTTGCATTGAATTGAGAGAGTGTTTTTTCAATTGAAAGGTTTAACCCACTTTCTATTTTGTCTGTTTTTATGGTTCTTTTATTAATCAACTTTGTAAGTCCTGCACAAACAAGGTCTTTCTCCATGCCCTTTGTGTCAAGATTCAAGAAAAAGAGGTTTGTTTTCTTTTAAAGTTTTGGGCTTTCATCAATTTTGGTTTGTATGATTGAAAATTTTATGTGGGTTTAAAGGTTTACATTAATTGAGTTATGATCCAAGCTTGTTTTCGTATTTGCCGTTTAGATTGATTGATTGAGTTATGCTTGAAGATTTTATGTGGGGTTTAAGGGTTTAGATTGGTTCGTGTGATTGAAGATTTTATGTGGGGTTTAAGGGTTTAGATTGATTGAGTTATGATCCGATCTGAGTTTTTGTATGAGATATGTTTGCACTTGCTATGCAGTTTGCTTGTGCAAACTGCAGTGTAGTTTATGTTTGCACCTGTTGTGCAGTTTGCTTGTGCAAACTGCAATGTAGTTTATGTTTGCACCTGCTGTGCAGTTTGCACTAGCAAACTGCAGTGAAGTTTATGTTTGCACCTGTAGTGTAGTTTGCTTGAAGTTTATGTTGGTACCTACTGTGTAGTTTGCCAAGCAAACTGCACTGTAGTTCACACATGCAAACTACATCTACACTTTGGAAATGCAAACTGTAGCAGGTTCCATCTGCTATTTGTATTTGCAAACTGTAGTGTAGTTGGCAAATGGAACCTGCAATTTACATCTATTGCGAGTCGAGTTCTTTTGCAATTTTTTTTAACAAATGTCTAAATTGTTGTAAGGGTTTTTTTGCCGTTATTTTTTAACATCTTTATTCTTTTGTGGGTGTTATCTGTACGTTATTAATAGGTTACATTACACCATGTCAACATCAACCAAAAGAAGGGATTTAGAAGAGGATATCAACTGATCTTCTGAGACATCCAAAAAAGTATCTATTGTCTCTAGGAGAACTATTAAGAGGGACATTATGAAGATGTATGAAGTCCATGAAAATGTTCAACAACAACCGGAGTAGAGTTGCCATCACTATTGATTTGTGGACTGCTAGCAACCAGAACAAAGGATATATGACCATCACAACACACTTTATCGATAATAATTGGGTCTTAAATAATCGACTTTTAAGGTATTGTGTTTTTTTAATTTTTATGTTTCATTATTCTTATTTTTTTGTAAAATTTTAAGATAAATTAAAATATTAATTATCTACAATTTATATTGTAGGTTCGTATATGTGCGTTGCCCACATACTAGAGATGTGTTTTCTGCAGTGTTAATAGACTATTTTTATGAGTGGAATATTGATTTGAAGCTGTCCACATTGACGGTTGACAATTGCTCCACCAATGATGCGGTTGTCCAGTATATCTTAGGAGAGCTTCAACGTTCCACCCTTATGTTACATGGCAATTTTTTTCATATGCATTGTTGCGTGCATATTCTCAATTTAGCTGTTCAAGATGGCTTATCGGTTATTAGAGTAACAATATTCAAAATCCGTGAAACTGTTTCCTATTGAATGACATCGCCTAAAAGGAAGCAAAAATTTGTGGAAATGGCATGTCATGCAAGCATTCTAAGCACAAAGAAGTTAGGTCTTGATTGTAAGACACGTTGGAATTCAATGTATTTGAAGCTTCAAACAGCTTTCATTTATAAAGGGATATTTAGGTGTTTAAAGTGTCAAGATTCAAATTTTAGATGTTTACCAAGTGATGAAGAATGGGAGTTTGCAGAAAATATCAGTGAGAAGCTTGAAATATTTTATGATACCACACTCGTATTCTCTACAACGAAAAAACCCTCTACCAATTCTTATTTTCCCAAGATTTGTGAAGTTAGACTTCATGTGACTAAAATGCTAATAGATGAGGATGATTTGGTAAGGAAGATGGTGACTTAGATGGATGAAAAGTTAAAACAATATTGGAGTGTGATTTATGGTGTCATGGGGATTGCGATGGTTTTAGACCCTAGGTTTAAAACGAAGTTGTTAGATTTCTTTTTTCCTTTGCTCTATGGAGAGGATGGTGTAGATGAGATTATGAGGATCCGAAGATTATGTAATGATTTGTATATTCAGTATGAGAGTAACCACCAAAGCTGCCAAACACATCAATCTTATAGTTTCACTACATCCCTTGGTACCATTTCTCAGGCTGAGTTTGAAAGGATGGGGGTACTGGCTAGTTTGGCCAGGATGAATCTAGTATTAGCCAAGAAAAGTCTGAGTTGGATTCTTAATTAGAGGAGAAAATTATTCCTAGAACTCCAAACTTTGATTTATTGACTTGGTGAAGGTCATTTGGGGTCAAATATCCTATCCGACAAAGGATTGCTCGAGATATCCTAGCTGTTCCTGTGTCCACAATTGTTTTTGAGTCTACATCTAGCATTGCTGACAACATAGTGAGTCCACATTGCAACAAGCTTCATTCTGATACAATTGATGTGTTGATGTGTTTACGGAATTGGAAATGAGCTAATATCAAATGTAATCAAAAAGAAATTTTTGTTTCTTCTACATTAAAAATTAGAAAACCTATTAGCATATGTTAGTTGTTAATGTTTATTTTTACTGTTATGTTAGGCCCAGGGCTAGGATATGGTTCATCAATTTATGATGACAATGATGCAAACGATGAGACATTATAGATTTGTATTTTGTAATGTATTCTTTTTCTTTCCTCTTCTTTAGTCATTTGTATGATAGTTAAAATTTGTGTGCATGTTACTTAAATATCATTTAATTTATATTTTTCGCTTATTTAGGAGGAAATCGAAGTGGTATAATTTTGATAATATGGATGCTTTTGGTGAAAAGTTCTGGATTTCTTATGTGACAGGTTTATTTCTCCATATTTTATTTGTATGCAATTTAATATGGTTTAGATTTTTTTGAGGTATTTAATAATTTAAAATTTGTCTATAGGTTGTTTGTGGGCTACACATGGAAATGGAATGTTAGGTGTTGTCTATTGTGGTCTGGCTGTCTAGGTGTTACTCTTGAATGTTGAACTTGATAGTGTGATGTATTGAATCTACTGATGTGGATTGTGGGGTCTTTTTGGCAGTTTGACTCCTTATGTTTTGGTTTTTTTATTATAAATTTGTCATGTATTGTAATATATTATAAATTTAGTCTGATGGTCTTTATGTTTAATATGTACATTATAGATTTAATTTCTTTTTGGATGATGTACATTAATTTGGAGAAAATGGTAATAAAGTAGAATCAAGGAGGCAAAACCCCTAAACGGGGAATTCGGGGATTCCCTTAATTCCCCATTTGGGGATCGGGCCCAATTCTCTGAATTCCCCATTCAGGCTACAAGTCAAGACCAGGGAATCCCTTTAGGCTTTCAAGCTGGGGCCAGAGACAAGGGTCGCTGGCCTTTCCCTGGCCCATGCCCATCCCTAAGTTTGAGGTAGGGTGACACTTTATCCCGTTATTTATTTACATTGGTGATGTAGGTTTTTCCTTGATTATTTGTAGATAAGTTCATAAGAGTGATGGCTTCCAGTTTCACTTTAGATGTGCTGCTCAAGAAATCACTCACTTATGTTTTTCGAATGATTTATTCTTTTTTTTGTCATGGGGACCCCTACTCAGTAAAGGTTCTTAGGGATTCTTTGAATGAGTTTTCGGCCATGTCGAGAGACACCTTAACATTTCTAAAAGCTCCACATTCCTTTGCAACATTGATCAGTTGAACAATACCTTTTATGGGATTTGAGATTGGATAGATGCTTGTTAAATATTTGGAGGTGCCTTTGGTTACTACTCGCCTTTATCATAAGGATTGCATCTCTCTTATTGAAAAGGTGGAGAAAATGGTGTCTTTATGGAAGAACAAGGACATGTTTTATGTTGGTAGGTTATGCCTGGTTATTTCTATCTTGTTATCCATGCATGTTTATTTGGCCTTGGTTTTTATACTTCCTAGCTACTTCTGTTACTAAAGCTATATAGAAGATCTTGAGAGCCTTTTTATAGATTGGTTGTGATTTGGGGAAAGGCAAAGCGAAAGTGGCTTGGAAGGACCTATGCTCTCTAAAATTTGAGGGAGGATTGGGTATTCAACCCTTAACCATGTGGAATATTTCTTTAATGGCCTATCATGTTTAGAATGTGGTGACTTGGAAAGTGTCTTTATGGGTAAAATGGATTCACACCTATAGACTTCAAGGACACAACTTTTGGAGTATTAAACTCATTGAGACAGTAGTTGGTGTTGGCATAAACTTCTTTTGATGAGAGTTTTATTGTCAAGACATTTTGGGGTCAATCTAGTGGATGTTCAGTTTCCTTCCATTTGGTATGAAACATGGCACCCGTTAGGTCTGTTTGACCTCATTATTTCTTAAAGACTTTTCTATGATTCGGGTCTGGGATATCAAGCCAATGTGAGTGATCTGTTGGAAAACGGTTAGTGGGGATGGCCTAATATTATTAAGGAAAGATTTCCCCACATAGTGGGTCAAATTCCTATTATTGCTAGGGATTTAAGGGCAGATGAAAGTTTTGGAGGACTACCGATTGGAGAAGAGCCAAATTTTCCTCGAGTCAGACATGGTGAGATTTGTCTCTTAGGAATAATGTGGTGACATGGTGTCCTATTGCATGGAATAACACTTGTATTCCTAAACACTCCTTTATTTTATGGCTTGCTATCAAGAGGAAACTTATAACTCAAGATATGATGTAGGCTTGGAGAAGACCCGAGGATCTCGCATGTGTGTTGTGTGGCAATATCATAGATAGTCATGACCATCTTTTTTTTTTATTGCCCTTTTTCCCAGTCCATTTGGAGAACTGCCTAAGCCAAAGGGAATTTTTGCACTAATATGGTTGGTTGAGATAATATTGTTGCTTGGTCTGCTAACAACTTCAAAGGAAAAAACATAAGAGCTATGATAGGTCATCTCCATCTTGGGGCATCTATGTTCATAGTGTAACAGGAGAGGAATTTATGCCTGTTTCAAGGAAAAGTCAAGAGTCTTGCTTGTGTGAAGTGACAAGTTATTGAGGTTGTTAGACTTAGATTGAGTAGCTTGCTGTTTAAAGATACAGTTAGAACTCGTAGAGTGGTAAAGGGATGGAATCTTCCCAACGAATGTATTTCTGCTAGAGTTCGTAGACATACTTGATTCTCTGATGTTTCTTAGAAAAAGGAAAGGCAGATGGTACTAAAAGGTGAATTTGATGCATTATGCTCGCGATTATGATGTGTTTGCAAAATCCAACAGTTATGTAATTGGTTTTGCAGGTGATAGACTATCTTTTTTTGGCTGATTCATGACAATCTGATCCATTTGACATTTTTATTTAGTTCAAAGGATGGTACTTTGAGTAGATTAATCAAGGGATGTAACATTCTTCCCTATTTAATTGCTTGGATTCCGTTTACAGTTGGTTGTGTGTGGGTGAATGATTGCGGCAAGTCAACAGGAAATATAAGGTGGCTAATTCTGGTCTCAGTCGAGTAACTAAAAGGAGTTATAATATGGGAATGTTGCACTTACGTTTTCCCATTTTTACCGATCTCCTGTTTGCTTCTCGTTTGTGCATTTACTAGGTTTCTCTTGAATGTAGGTTTTTGCTTAATTGAGTTGTTCGTTGTATCTCATTCTGAGTTTAGTTCGTGATCTTCTTCTCTTACTCTTCTTAAGTTTACTTGTTGTCCAGTGGTGTGGTAGTTTTGGATCTATGATGACTATTGAGGGTTGTGTTGGTAACCGGTGGGGGGGGAAGGAGGGTCAGTTGACCCTACTTGACTTTCTAAATCTTTTGCTAAGTACATAAAAAAATGCCCTTATATGAAGTTGACCCTCCTTAATAGTTGAATTTTTTTGCTATGTTTTTACAAAATTGCCCTTATATGAAATTAAGGCTCCGTTTGGCTTATTATTTCTATTCATTTTCCCAACCCGATTTTATGAATAATGTTCGGTTTATTATTCAGACAATACAGTCCTGAAAATAAAATCCTGATAGGTATCCTGACAGTTTTTTGACTGTTGAAGACAGTTTGCAGTCCTGTCTGCTTTTATTTCACTTTCTCAGTTTGGTTACCTGCTTTAGTGCTTCACCACCATCACAAACCATCTTGTTACCCTTCCAACAAATTCTTCTCCAACACAATCTTCCACCTGTAAATATAAAACAAAGCACATTGGCCAAACGATCATCCACCTAAATCAAAAAACCACCCCACAACACCACCCAATCAATCTTCCAACATCATCACAACAGAAACGCACCGCCACCACCCATCACCATCTTCCACCATCATTGCATTACCACCCCACCCCAACCACCCATCACCATCTACCACCATCATCACAACACAAATCAACCAAAATCAAACAATCATCCACTGCCACCATCATCACAAAACAACACCATCATCACAAACCATTCACGGAGACCCACTGTCGTCGATCTCCCATGATCCGAAGCCGATGGTCACAAACCATCCACGAAGACCCACCGACATCACCGATCTGTCACTGTGAAGCCCCATTATCGTCGATCTCACTTCATTGAATATCGTTGTCGCCAATCTGCCACGATCAGAAGCCCATCGTCATGAACCATCCACGAAGACCCTCCGCCATCATTGATCTGCCACGGCCAAGGCCCATCGTCATCGATCTAACTTCCGTGAACACCGTGAAGCAGCCCATCGTCATCGCCCATCATCGCCGATCTCACTTTTGTGACTTTCGTGAATCACCTGAAGGTGTTTTTGATTTTTTTTGTTTTGGAGGTTTGTAAATCTCTTGTAGAATATATCTGCGCATGAATTTGTGAGCTTGTGTTTGATGTTTATTAGGCCAAAGAAATCAGGGAAGGGAAAGAGAGAGGCAATTGTGAGCTTGTGTTTGTGTTTGAGCTTGTGACGTGTTTGTTTTCAAGACACCCAGAGACGCAATTGGGTTGATTTTTATTTTATTTTTGGCTTTGTTTTAGGGGTCTTATTTCCTTTCATTATTCCTTTTATTTTGGAATTTAATAATGCGTTTTACAATTGGTGGAGTCGAAGTGATTTCTGCACATGAGATACTTGGATCTAGTGGATTTGTTTGTGGGGTTTAATGGTTAGAGCATGTGCCATGTTGCTTACAGTGTTTAGCACTTGCGTCAAAATATTGTGCAGCTTTATATGTTATGTATGTAGCATGCTGTATGTAATGGATGAATTTTGGGAGTGAAAAATTATTGGATTATTGGAAATATTTTTTTGGGATTTCACTAACTGATATATTTGTTCTATAGATTCGACATCGTTCTTTTATGGTAAGAACAAATTATGCTCATATGCACAGATGTCAGTATAATTTGTCTCGACGTCACAGGATTGATTACTACTTGTAGCAGAGGCAAAAGTTTTAAAATTTTTCTAGACTTGGAGTTTGTCATACACCCTGTTGGTCGACATTGCCGATATCTTCCCCTGCATTGATGTCTTCAAGTAGTGTTAAATCGAATGAGGTAACGATTTATCTGTGTTTACTTGATTACGTTTACATGTGCGTATGTCTGTTTGTAATGTTATTGGTGATTGGTATGGTGTCCTAATCTTGGTTGTTGTTCTTACCGTACTGTCCTTAGATGAGTGATACTGTGAACTGGTCCGTTGAGATGACCCACAAATTTCTAGTCCTGTTGTCTGAGTGGACAAACACTTCGCACAGTACTTCAATAAAAATAGCAGATTACAAGGAAATATTGGACGACTTATCATCAGTGGCCAGGAGGAGACTCAACGTCACACAACTAACCTCTAAGTACTTTTGTCTGCGAAGAGTATATCAAGCATGGCAGAAATTGCTGCAACACACGGGGTTCGGGTGGGATCATGAGTCGCAGAGTCCAATGTGTCCCGTAGAGGTTTGGCAAGAATATGTCAATTTAAATTTTCAACTTTTTTAACTCATATTAATCAACGACACCGTATTTGTATGCATTTTTTTTTTATTGCCAAATATTAATATATTATTCTTTTGCATTACTAGCAAAACCCACTGGCGCAACAATTCTACCACAAGGGACTTCCTCACAAGAAGTTTTATGAAATCATATTTGAGAAGTAAACTGCCATTGGGAGATATGCGTACACATCTACGTCTCAACAGGTGGAGACCTTTACTTATTCCAATTAGGGCATAGTTGACATGGATGATAGCGACTTTGAACCTGATCTAGATCGAACGACAAGGGAAAACCGGGCAAACACATCTGGCCATGGAAGAGCGAGAAATAGGAGGAATAGAAGCGGTTCGAGACAATCACTTGCGAATGTCATTAGTAGATTGACGGACGAGCTTGTGGAAAGGCAGAGTATGAGATCGAGGGCTAGCAATCGCAGTGGAGATGAGAGGGACGAAGAGAACACCAGTGGTCCATCTAATCCATTTTCCATGAGCAATTGTATTGACATCATGACGGCCATGCTAGTACCCACAAAGTTTTACATGCCAGTTGTCAAGTACTTATATCAAAATCTAGGGTGGCGGGAGATATTCGTGAAACTCCTACCCGAGGAAAAGGCTAATTGGATTTATAACGACTTTTGCAATTTGTAGATGACACTATATGTCATAAGTGTTTGTCAACACTTTTGTATGCGTCAGTAGGCACTTGTCCTTTTATGGCTAAACCAAACTTCTATGCAGCACATTGATTTGAAAATGTCCCCAAATGTGTGCTACTGTATGAACTTATTAATTGTGTTATTGTTTTATGTGAGATTACATGCTTCATATGAGTTTTGGATTGTTATTAGAATTAAATATTGATTGTTATATTTTGCTAAGTAGTACAACAATTGTTAATTGTTGATCAATGTTTTGCAAATGTGCAAGTTTAAATGGCATTGTCTAGCCGTACAGGAAGAAGACAACGTTCTAAAGATTACGAAGAAGAAATACTGATAGATATAGCCATTGCACTCTGTGGTGTTGCCGCGTTAGAAACAACTAGGCGTCAACTACGACATACATCCATATTAACTGGTCATGAGTACATGTTGGAAGTACTCAATGGTCATCCTGATAGGATCTTTGACAAGTGCCGCATGGACAAAGACTGTTTTACATACTTATGTGACATTTTGGCACAGCAAGGCAAATTGCGACCAACCAAGAAGACGAGTTTGGAAGAACAAGTTATGATATTTCTAACAATCGTTGGTAAAAACGAGACAATCAAAACGATGATGGAGGATTTCCAACATTCGGGTGAGACGATCTCTAGATATGTTAGCGCAGTTTGCGAGGCGATATATGAGTTGAAGACAGAGTTTATTAGACAACCTGACTTCAATGATGTTCCGTGGGAAATATCACCCAATCGAAAATATTACCCTTTCTTTAAGGTACTGGTTCATTATGTTTTCTATTAGTGGATAGTTAAGTTCATTATGTTATTAATGTTGATAGTCAATTAATATGAGTAAAATTCAATTTTGATGATAGTACTATATTGGAGCCATTGATGACACACATGTATACGCTTCGGTTCCACATGAATTTGGTGATAGGTACCAGAATCACAAAGGAACGTTGTCACATAATGTAATAGATGTATGCAACTTTAGGATGATGTTCACTTATGTTGTTACTGGATGGGAAGGATTTGCGCATGATTCAAGAGTTTTAAATTAAATTCTTGATGATTCTAATTCTGGATTCCCACATCCTCCACCAGGTATAAGTATTTTCTTGATGTATTATAGCATATTTGCTCTACTGTTAAGGCCCTGGAATTCAAATAACATGTCTGATTTTATTACAGGGGAATACTATTTCGTTGATGCGGGTTATCCAAATATAGAGGGGTTACTCGCCCCTCATAGGCGAGTGGCTTACCATATTTCTGATCAACAAAGTAACCGAAAAGGGCCACAAGAGTTGTTTAACTACAGACATGCTTCACTCCGCAATGTTGTTGAGAGAACCTTTGGTGTTTTGAAAAGACGGTTCCATATTCTAAATGGAATAAACAATTACCCGTTGGACAAACAAGGGAAGATTGTTATGGCATGTTGTGTACTTCATAATTTTATCAGAATGTATAATATGGAGGACCCTATCTTTGAACTGTATACTGAAAATACGGGTAATGAGCAAGTATATTGTGATCCCCAAAATGGGGCAGAAGATGGCCGAAATGGAGAAGGATTGAGTCAACCGCAGCAAGGTATTATAGACAACATGACGACTGTACGGGATAACATAACCACTGCGCTGTGGGCAGCACATATGACCATGTCGTAGTTGTTAATGGAGTATATGTGTATGAACGATTGTAAGGGTTGATAATTAGTACTTTTGTCATATATGTATTAATGTGATGTTTTTAAACAGTTGGATTAGTACTTGAAATTAATATGAGTTTTTGTTTTTTAATATTTACTTGTTACAAAATTACCAATAAAATGTTTAATATTATTAAAATGTAAATTAATAAGTTTTAAGGTTATAATAATACATTATTTTAACAAAATGCACCAAAATATTATATTAATAAATCATTTTAAAAAATATATATATATCAATCAAATATTCAACATAAATAACAAGGTCAAAATACTCTACCAAACACATATTCTTTAAATCCTATTCTCGTAATAATAACCCTACTCAATTACCCAATATTATTCCCGAAATCCTATCTAAAATAACAAAACAAACGGAGCCTAAAATACCCAAAAACTTCACTACACCCAATAAATTAAACTATTTTCTATTTTGGGCCTATCAAACTCAAACTAAAGTGCTAAATCCCACCTTCTTCTTCCCTAGACGACTTCTTTCTCTTTAGCAACCTATAAAGCCAATTTTTTCCTTTTATCCACCAAGTGTAGTTTTCTCCCCCTACGAAGCCAACGAGCCCCTTTTTTCTTCAATTTTTCAGGTAATAAATTTTCTATTTGTATTCTTTTAATTTTGAAAGTTCAAGGTTAAATTATAGATTATGATTTATTAAATTGTCATTGCCATTGAGACCACAAATTGCATCAATTTTATATTTGTTTGTAATGATACATTGAAGTTAGAGGAAGTAAGAAGATAGTTTTTAAAGTTATTTTGGAGGAGACCTTGGGACTACATTGTTTACCCATATTGCCGATTTTTTTTTTTTTTTTTTTTTTTTTTTTTTTTGGAGAAGATGAGTTCTTGGGACCACATTGTTTTACCCGTTTTTATCTTTGTTATATAAAAGTGTTTAATACATTTGAAGTTGGCCTTGGAACCACATTGTTTTACCCATATTGGTCTTTTTTTTTTGTTTTTTTGTTTTTTTTTAAATGGAGAAGATGGGTTCTTGGGACCACATTTTTTTACCCATTTTGTTGTTGCATTTTTCTATATCAAGTAATAATATATTGTTGTTTTGAAATAGTATGGAGAGATATTTCAAAAGAAAATCAACAATGACCTCATCGTTTGAACATGAGGAAAACATTGGTGATTCAAGTAAAAGAGTGGATGTTGATTTGTGAGATATTCCTACGGATCTAGGATTAAGACCCCCAATTTTAGATTATGATCCTAATATTCAGGATCAAATCCAAAAAATATATTTTGAAAGGGGTCCTTGTCAACCTAAGGGCCATGGGTTTCTTTCCAGGTATTTTGGTGAATTTTCAAGACGATTTATTGTTTCTTGGTTTAGTGAATTTGAACAACGGTTGGAATATAGCATAGCAAAAGATGCTACGTTTTGTCTTTATTGCTATCTTTTTAAGCCAGATGGTGATAAAGGGGGTGATGATCGCTTTGTTGGTCAAGGGTTTTCAAATTGGAAAAAGAAAGAAAAATTGAATATTCACATTAGAGGTTATGATAATACTCATAACAAAGCTCGAAGAATGTGTGAATCATTATTGAATCAAGACCAACATATTCATACATTTTTTTATTAACACTCTTCTCAAGCATGAACAAAGTATCGAACTCGTTTAAATGCTATAGTTGACTGTATTCATTTTCTTCTAAGGCAAGAACTTGCATTTCGTGGTAATAATGAATCATATGATTCAAGCAACCAAGGGAATTTTCTCGAGCTTCTATGATTTCTTGCTAATCATAATGAAGATTACAATGCTTTAGCTTTCAAGAATGCTCCTGATAATCTCAAAGTGACATCACTTGTGATTCAAAAAGACATTGTAAGTGCTTCAAATGAAACCATAACTGCTATCATTAGAGATTTAGTAGATTCATTATTCGTTATAATGATTGATGAATCTCGTGATATCTCTAGAAAAGAACAAATGGCTATTGTATTACGTTATGTTAACAAGAATGGACTTGTTGTGGAGCATTTTCTGGGTGTTAAACACGTTACCAATACCACAACTTTCTCACTCAAGGCATCACTTGATAATTTCTTTTCAAGGCATGGGTTGAGTTTTTCTAGACTGCGAGGACAAGGTTATGATGGAGCTAGAAATATGCAAGGAGAATTTAATGGTTTGAAGACACTTGTTTTGAAAGAGAATAGATGTGCTTATTATATTCAATTTTTGCCCGTCAACACCAGTTGGCTCTTCTGGCTTTAGCAAAGAACCACGATCATGTTAATGATCTTTTTAATATCATGATGATTGTGGTTAATATTGTCGATGCTTCATCAAAGCGTTGCGATATTCTTAAAGATAAGCAAGTTTGTAAAGTTATTGAAGCTCTTTCTATTGGTGAACTTTCAAGTGGAAAAGGACTCAATCAAGAGACTAATCTACAATGTGCCAATGATGCGCATTGGGGCTTGCATTATAGTACGTTAGTGAGCATAATCTTAATGTTTTCATCCATTGTCGATGTTCTTGAAATTATGGCAAAAGATGGGTCAAACTCTGAGCAAAGATTTCATGCAAAAAACATATTGAAATTGATGTAATCATTCGACTTGTGTTTAGTCTATTTTTGATGAAAGGTATACTTGGCTTTACAAATGAACTTTCTCAAGCACTACAAAGAAAAGATCAAGATATTGTAAATGCTATGAATTTAGTTGAAGCATGTAAGCAAGCTTTACAATTGATGAGAAATAGTGGATGGGAGACTTTATTAAGCAAAGTTTGCTCTTTTTGTGCCAATCATGACATTGATGTTCCTAATATGGATGATAAGTTTTTTATTCAAGGGCGATTATTTTATAATGTCTTAAATATGCAATTTCAAGAGTTGAATAATCGTTTCAATGAGGTAAACACTGAATTGCTTATTTGTTTGGCATATTTTCTGTCCAAATGAACATTTGTTGCTTTTGATAAAGAAAAATCGATGTGCCTTGCCAAATTTTATTTAGATGATTTTTCTGACTTAGAACTCATGGCACTTGATTCTTAACTTGATGTTTACATTTTGGATATGCAATCTAATGTCAAATTTGTGGGATTGAAAGGGATTGAAGATCTTGCAAAAATGATTGTTGAAACTAAGAATGATAGTGTGTTTCCATTAGTTTATTTGTTGATGAAATTAGCATTGATTCTACCCTTTACCACTGCTAGTGTAGAGAAAGCATTTTCAAAAATGAATTTTGTGAAGAATCGTTTGCAAATAGAATGAGTAATCAATGGTTGAATGATAGCTTAGTTGTGTATATAGAGAAATATGTATTTGATAGTATTGATAATGAAGTCATTATACAATACTTTCAAAAATGAAATCTCATCGAGGACAATTATAAATGTATTAGTTAATGAGAATTTTATAAATACAAAATTTGTGCTTATATTAATTTAATTTTTTATTGTTTTTCAACTTTGACCCTCCTATGTTTTATTTCTGGCTACGTCCCCATTGGTGACTGTACTAGTGGTGTGCTTAAAGGTCTAATTTGGTATGGAGATTGTACAATTGATCTCTGTCTTTTGTCAGTTTTTTGGTCAATCTTTTTTTGTACAACTGGCTCTAGTGTGGTTCTTGTTACTTTTTTTCTTGGCTCTTTCTATATAGACTCTTTAGGGTCTATTAAAGTTTTCTCTTGTTTTGTTGATATAGTTGGGTAGTGTACAAATTGCTGGTAGTTGCAAAACTTGGTGGTTCATAATACGACAGTAGCCAGCAACTATATTTTTCCAGTTGAACAAGGTGAGAGGATATGGAAGTTAGTGTTTCCTTCTTATTGCTAACTGGAGTGGTGGTGCAATCTTTTTCAATCGACAACTGCCTTCTCTTGTTGGTTTTTGTAGTCTGGTTTTGCAAGTTAGTGTGGGCCACAACTGTATAATGTTATGTCTAATTAGTCTTTTGTTGCTCGTGTAAAGGATATGGGTTTTTTTTTTTTTTGTTTCTACAGCAGCCAAGGATATTTTTCTTATCTGTTTGGCTACTCTGTTTTGTGCTTAATGTCACGAGTAGCTTGCTCGATGACATAAGCATCCTATGCAATGTCGTGGGTTACTTGAACAACAACTTCCTAGAAGCTGCTAAGCATTTTCTTCGCTAATAAGAAAGCTTCAAGGAGGTTACCTGTTTCTTCATTGCTAAGGAAGTTGCAACTACCTCATGTCACTGCAGCCACCTCTTGCCAAGCTACAACCACCTCTTACCAAGGTGGAGCCATCTCGTTCTACAACCAAGGGCGGACCCAGCCCCTCTGAGGGTAGGCCCAAGCAGCCAAGCTTACCCTCAATTTTTTTTTTTTAAAAAAAAAATTGATATTATACATATAGGTTAAGCCCACAAAAAAATTGCTATTAATATATATATGTTAGGCCCATATCATAGTAAAAGTTTAAAACTCTCTCCAGTTTTCTCCACAACTCCACCTGCTTTTTATCTCGAAATTTCTTTACTCTCTTAGTCTTTCTTTCTCTTTCTCTTCCCGTTGGCTCTTAAAACTTTTGAAGACTAAAATTGTTGAAGCTTTCACTACTCAAGGGACCACAATTAGTTCCATTTTTTGTTTTATCAATTTTAGGTATGTGTATTACTCATTTCAATTTAGTTTATTTTAGGGTTGAATCATGCTTGTTTGGTGGAGGTTTTTTATTCTAATTTCATGGAAAAGACATGGATCTTGTGAATTTGTCTTGTGTTTGTTTGATTTTGTTATTGGTTGAAAAAATTATTATCAATTTTTTGACTTTAGATATCACAAATACATTTATAAAACTAGTTTCTTATATAGTTAAAGGACAACTTGATATCCATTGACAAATACATTGTATACACTAACTTTAGATATCACAAATACATTGCATACACTAACTTTAGATATCACAAATACATTATATACATTGACTTTAGATATCACAAATACATTTATAAAACTAGTTTCTTATATAATTAAAAGACAACTTGATTTGCACCAACCGTTAATATATCAATAATGATATTTTTATAATTTTATAAAGTGATTAGTTGGCTAAGTGTGTTCTAATAGTAATTATAAATTAAATCTAGCCTGATCTACGCCAATAATTTAAATAAGCCAGGAAATTGATTTGCTAATTATATAAGTTTTTAAATTTCACTAAAACGATTTTTAAATATATTCATGAAGAAAATTAACACAATAAAATGATTAATTAATTACTAAAATGATCTTTTAGTTAGATCTAATTGTTACATCTAAAAACGTGATAAGTCAGTCTTTGTAATTTTGTTAATTAAAGTTTCATCAGTCTTTCTTTAGTAAGTCAACCTGCTTCGTTACCATATTTTAATAGAAACTATAGTTGTCACAATTAAATACATTTATAATATGATTGCCTATTTAATTTAGATCAATTTGATCTCCAACTTACCATTAATTTAATTATTTATGTCAAGTTAGTACTCTTTATTTTTAAGAGGCTAAACCTTTTCCTAAGCCAGTAACCTCTGTATGCTCACGCCATCTTGCTACCCAATTCGGAAACTCATACCATTCATTATCAATCTGCATATCATTTGGACCCATTACATTAATTAATGGCTCCGTTTGTAACACAACTTTTATGTCTGAATATAGAAATTTTTTTATAGTGTTACTAGCTTCTTTCTAAATTCAAGTTACAAAAATTACAATATATTACATGTATCATATTATATTTTTTTATTTAATAGCTATGATATCCAATTATTTCAAGAAATTAAAGAAAAGTCTTGCAGAAAACATTGATAGAGACTCTACTGATATTGAGGTTAATCAAATCCAATTAGAAGAAGAAGCCCCACAACAATGACAACAGCACCAAGTAAAAGAAGCTTAACCTTCGATCGAGGTGTTCAATTTAGATGAACTTGAAATTGATCCAGGATTGAGGTTACCAATTAACGAGATTTGTTGTACTGACAAGTAAAAGGAGGAAGATTGAAGAGCATATTTGCTTAACGGTCCTTGCCAACCTAAAGATCATAACTTTCCTTTCAGTCTTTTCGGAGATAAAAAGTATAGGTTTACATCAAAGTGGTACAAAGAAGGTCTAAGTTGGATGGAACATAGTGTTACAAAAGATTGTATCTTTTGTTTGAATTGTTATCTTTTCAAAACTGATTATGGTGATCAAGCAGGTGGTGAAGTTTTTTTAAGTAAGGGATTTAGTAATTGGAAAGATAAAGCAAAAGTGAAAAAACATGTTGGAGATCATTCTAGTACTTATAACCAATTTCATGCCAAGTGTGTTGATTTGATGAACCAAAGGCATCGATGTAAATCTTGTTTGCATGTCGAAAAAGGCCAAATTGGACTATCGCATTCGCTTGAATGCATCAATTGATTGCATTAGATTTCTTTTACATCGAGGATTGGCATTTTGTGGTAATGACAAGTGAATTGAATATGAAAATCAAGGTAACTTTATATAACTATATAAGTTTCTATCCAATCACAATGATGATATAAAGAAAGTTGTGCAGGAAAATACTCCGAAAAACCATCAAATGACGGTCACCAAAATCCAAAAGGATCTAACTAGTGTTTTTGCTTATCAGACGACCAAGAAAATTATTACAAAAATTGTGAGAGATAAACAACCGTTCTTTTTACTAGTTGATGAATCTCGTGATGTGACAGTGGAAGAACAAATGTCTATTGTTTTTTGCTATGTGGACAAAATAGATTGTGTTATTGAATGTTTTATTGGGGTTGTGCACATTAAGAATACTTCTGCAAAGTCTTTGAAAATTGCAATAGATGCCTTTTTTGTAAAGCATGGATTGAGTTTGACAAGTTTACGAGGGCAAGGTTATGATGGAGTAAGCAATATGAGGTGAGTTCAATGGTTTGAAGATTTTGATATTGAGAGAAAATAAATCAGCTTTCTGTACTCTTTTTTTCTCTCATCAACTCTAACTGGCGCTAGTCAAAGTTGTAAGTAACCATTCAACATTGGGTGAATTTTTCAATCTCTTTCTATGTTATCAAACACCGTAGTAGCATTTTGCAAGCACATAGATCTTCTACGTGATAAATAGTATGAATATGTGATATCTTTGATTTCTAATGGTGATCTTCAGACCAGATGAGGTTTGATTCAAGAATACACTAGTAAATGACTAGGATATACACGTTGGGGTTCACATGTACATAAGGACAATTCATAGTGTCACAAACTTATTTTCTTCTGTTGTTGATGTGCTCAAGGTGATTGAGATTGAAGGAGACGATTGGCAAAGCAAAAGTCAAGCAATGAGTTTATTACGAATCATGGAGAATTTTGAATTCATCTTTTTGTTATTCTTAATGAAAAGAGTATTGGGAATCACAAATGAACTATCACAAACATTACAAAGAAAATATCAGGGTCTTCTTAATGTCATGCAGTTTGTATAGATTTCGAAGCATCGATTGCATAAAATGAGAAATGAAGACACTTGCTTCGACATATTGTTAAAAGAAGCTTCTGATCTATTCAAAGATAATAACATACCAATCCCAGAGAACATGGAAGATAACTTTGGGAGGACAAAATGGGGGATTGCGTCAATTAGGAATAAACATCATTTTGATGTGGAATTCATGTATATAGTTTTAAATAACACAATAAGAACTCAATAATCGTTTTGATGAAGTAAATATGAGGTTGCTTCAATGTATGACATCTCTTGATCCAAGTAACTCTTTTGCTGCATTTAACAAAGATAGATTACTTGAATTTGCAAAGTTCTATCCTGCCGATTTTCCTCACACGATATTTGGTTGCTCGATGATTAACTTGAAAACTAGAACCAACACTAATTTCACTCATGTCGAAGGGATTGCCAACCTTGCTAAAAAAAATGGTTGAGTTTAAGAAGGGTGTTGCTTACAAGAAATTTTTTTGCTTATTAAATTAGCATTTGGTTTTGCCCATGGCTACTGTAACAGTTGAAAGGGTGTTCTCTGTTGGGGTTATGCCTTAAGAGTACAATGTTTTTCTAAAACGGTATAAACAATTGTTAAATAAATAATTTTTTTATATATATATTACCATCTTATATGTCCTTTATAACACATATGTATATGTATGTACATCAACGGTCAAAGGTTCCTAAGCTACTGAATAAGATAAAATCCTCGTTTATATGAAATAGTCATGTATAGGAGATACAAGATTTTATCGTAGCTCGAAATTATGTTCACAACCAAGAAACAAGAGTTGGGCACTCTGTTTTTATAAGGTTGTTATGTTGTCTACCTCTGTGGGGGTGATAATCTCGAATCACTAAAGTAAGGATTTTAAGACAAAGACACTTGTGCATTCGATATGCATTGAATTGGACCAAGCAAAGTTAGTAATTTTGTGTAACTACCGTAACATAAAAGATATAAACTTCACACCTTAGCGCTTAGGCATATGTACCTTAATCCTAAATGGTACCTTTGATTTGTAGACTGCAGTCTTTGATTAGAGTAGAAGATGAATTCTATTATTTAACATATCAATACCCCAGTTGATTGGGATTGTAGCTTTATGGCTTCGAGTACACTATTCCATAGATACGGAATTCATAACTCTGAAAAGTTTAAGCGATACCGCCTTGTGGGTTTTACAAGGTCCTGGATGATGGGACTTGGCGAAGCATTTAATGAAGTGTTCAATTCATTAATCATTTATCATTTAGTAGGAGTAAAACTAGTCGCAAGGAAAAGATGTAACTAGAGGGTATATCGGTATAGTGACCTAGTTCCAATTTTTGGTATTCCATTAGGATATATATTGAGATATCGCTAAATGGAAATGCTTTAATGAGATAATTTAATTAGATTAAATTATTAAAGTTTCTAAATAAACAAAATGTTTAATTCAGAAGTGCATGTTGTCCCTATAGTGGAGTTGGATAACGCTAACACATTCGGTACCTTATATTTATGAGATAAAGGTGTACGGAACCAAATTCATTGAAGCCTGTTATTAAACATTTCCATATATGGGTCCTTTAAGTAGCTGATAAAAGTTATCCAGGATAACATGTGTGAAAAATAATTTATTCTAATTTAATTTGACTATTTAGAATAGTTCGAAAAATTAAATTAGAGGGTATTCAGAGATATGCATTAAATGTATTAAATAGTTTAATATATTTGTGAAGAAAGACTTATATGATTGTCATGTCAAGTATGAGATAATAGTGGGCTAAAACATATATGACTGGTGGAGGAATACTTGCAGGAATGTCATGTAAAGTTTTGGACTGAAATAATATTGTCCAAATTCACTAACTATAAAAGAAGCCAAAATCACTATTACATGCAATGTTTAGGAACCCGACCTTTCTGCTAACTCGGCTAGGGAGCCAGGTCATAGGTCGACCAGTTTAACTGATCAGTTGGACCAGTAACATCATCATGTTGAGTTAGCATGACAAAAAATTAAAAAAGAAATGAAAACTAATCTAAACCAAGCTCCATTAACACCATCCAATCCTTGAGTGGAAACAAAAAAAAAAAAAAAAACAAAAACAAAAAAAAACAAATTATTTAATTAGACTTTATCTTTTCTATAAACGATTCTCATACCACTCCAGTTTTCTTAGTTTGAAAGAATCTTATGTTATGTGTTTATTATTTCTTAGTTTGAAAAAAACCCAAAGCAGATCAAGAGCAAGGGGAGCTAGATCAAAGCCAAAACAAATTAAAAAAACTAGAAAATAAAAACACCAGAAGCATCTACACAAAGAATCAGCAAAGCACCAAGTAAGCAACAAAAAAAAAAAACCTCCATCAGCTTGCAGTTTTTAAACCTAATAACCTGTAATTTTTTTTAAAAGAACCCAACAACACCCAACTCTACTCCAAAGCAACACCAATTCCAAAAGACAAGAGCCGACAACACACCAGCAACTTCACAAACCAATACAAACTAGGCAATTGTATAAATTCCAAAGAAACCATAAACAAATCCTAGAAGAACATCAATAGTAGCTCTCCAACCTAGAACCTCCAAGAACTCCAAACTAAGATCCAGCAATAGCCAACCCAAACGCCAACAAACCCAGCAAAAAGAAGATGGAGAACAGATCAAATGAGAGTTGAGAGATTCTAGACCCAAGGCCTTGCCCCACGACTAACACAACTCTAGTCAACCCAACCACCAGCCTAAAAAAAACAGACCTAGCACTCAGCAGAAAGCCAACCCCACGACCATGAGGAAAGAACCTAGACCACTAGAAAAACCAAACTGACATCCAACAGAGGAACCCCTATAGTAATATCCAAAACCAACCTCCCACAGAGGAACCCCTATAGTAATATCCAAAACCAACCTCCCCTGACTAGCCATACCAAACCTTAACACAAGACCACAACAAACCAGCAAATAGCAGAAGCATAAAAATCCAAAGCAACTAGTAAAAACCAAATAGCAACAGGAGAAAAAAATAAATGCAAGCTTCAGCACCATCAGCCAACACTCTAGAACAAACCAAATCACCTCATCAAGAAACTGACATTATACATAAAACTAATTTAATCTCTAAGTTCATAAAGAGAGAGAGAGAGAGAGAGAGAGAGAGAGAGAGTGAGAAGAAACCTTTAGCAGTGGAGTCTTGGAGAGATCAAAGGCTGCAAAAGGTTTGTGTGATTGAGTGGTTTCTTTAATCAATTTGTGCAAGAAAATAGAAGAACGATTGAAGTTTTGATCGATTTGTGTGAGAAGAGTGAAAGTTGTGGAGAAGAGTGAAGGTTGCAGAGAAGAGAGTGAAGATTTGAGTGAAATGAGAATGAATTTTGGGTTTAGGGTTAAAAAAATCTTAAATCAATTTTTTGATATAAGTGACCCGGTTTAGGGCATAGTTTAGAGTTGGCCAAATTTTGCATGTTATGTGTGTTCAGCAACTCCTTGTTTTTGACCCCACCAGCGAACACACCATTATAGCAAAACCCGATAGCAGCACCATTGAAAGCCAGATGATTGATGTGCCAAAGCCTAAAAGCTTTAGTGGTTCACGCAAGGCATAAGAAGTTGACAACGTCTTGTGGAGACTAGACAAGTACTTTCAGGCTATAGGCATCACGGAGAAGACCTCCCAGATAGAAACTACAATCCTCTACCTCACTAACACCACCAGGTTGTGGTGGAGGAGAAGAGAGTGAGACATCGAGAGAGGTATGTGCACCATCTCTAGCTTTGACGATTTTAAGAAAGAGCTTAAACGACAGTTTTATCCTGAAAACGCTGAGGATAGGGTGAAAGCCTACTTGCGAAGGCTCAAGCAAACAAGGACAATCCGTGAGTACATCAAGGACTTCACCAACTTGATATTGGAGATCCCTGAGATGTTAGACGAAGAGTCACTCTTCAACTTTATTGATGGGCTGTAGTTTTGGGTGAAGATAGTGTTAAAACGCTAGATCTTGCCACAACTACAGCAGTTGTGGAAAGTTTGATAGATTTTAGTAGCCAAAGAGAGTCCACCAACAAACTCAAAGATAAGAAGGGGAGTTTTGCCAAAGGTGCATGAAACAGAAGGCAACACAAAGAAAATAGTCAAGATACCCGCCAGAACACCACATCCTCCAAGGGCAAAGACAAACGCAAATGTTAGGACAAAAGCTCTAACAAACCTTGCAATAATTGTTTCATCTGCAATGGACCTCACTGGGTGAAAGACTATCTAGAGAAGAAAACTCTTACTTCCCTCATAGCCAAACATTAAGAAGACAACCAAGTCAACAACAACAACAATGGGGCACATGTGTGATTAATGCAATTGCTCAGTGGGATCCAGACCACACTAAAAACCCAAGCCAAAGGGTTGCTTTACATTGACATTACTATCAATGGAAAGGCCACAAAAGCCATGGTAGATATAGGGGCTTCACACAACTGTCTCAGTGAGTGAAGCACGCCTGTTAGGCCTTAAAGCCTCAGGAGGAGGGGGCACCATCAAGGCAAGCAACTTACCGACACAGCCAATCCATGGAGTAGGTTGAAAGGTTAAAACTACCGTGGAAGCTTGGTCCGAACGCATAGACTTCTCAGTCGCACCAATGAAAGTTACTAGGCATTTTCTTCACTAATAAAAAAGCTTCAAGGAGGTTGCATGTTTCTTCATTGATAAGGAAACTTCATTGTTAAGGAAGCTACATCCATCTCATGCTACTACAACCACCTCTTGCCAAGTTGCAGCTACCTTATGCCACTATAGCCACCTCGTGCTACAACCATCCCTAGACCTACTCATTGCCAACTAGCATGCAAGTTGTAGGAAACTTAGGCATAAAGGACTCACTGTATATAGACATTTCATTTAGGAGGTTCTTGCTTATAAATAGGACATTCCACTTTATGTAAATGCATGTAGGATCCAACAATTCAAGCAATAGTGTTTATAATTTTCTCTATACTTTCTTCCTACTCATTTCCCATTATTGCTAATCCTTGAGTTTGTGTGAATTTAAGGCTGCTTAACACCACCCCTTAGTGTTAAGGTCGCATGGGACTTAGACAAAGAACTAAGTACGTGACATTAAGGATTGTTTTTCTTTCCTTTTTCTCCTTTTATGTAGGGCAGCTCTTGTTCTTGTGCAAGGGTTAGGCTTTAGGCTATAATTCTTTGTTGATACAAGATTCTGCACCAACTAGAGTGATCCGATTGACCTTAACGGAATCAAAACTGATGTGTGTGTGGTTACGGGTAACCAGCAATGTAATGAATCAAGATCAATTAGGTAAATGACACAATGAGTTTTTAAAGTGGTTCGGCAAGTTATACCTTTTGAGCCTACATCCACTGTTTTTGTATTTGTTGTGAGGGTTTATAATAATAATCCTAGAACAATTTGCTAACCCCTTTCTCATCATTGGAGGGGGTTTCTATACAGATTTTGTACAAAGAAAAAAGCAAAAATAAGGGATTACAATTAAGAATGAAATGCAACTCCGATATTCTCGCAATTGAGCATTAAGATTCCGCTAAGATTGTTGTCGATCTGATCTCTTCTGAGATATTTGGGATCTGAGGTTATCCGTGAGATAGTTGAACAACTGTAGGGATTGGTCATGATTAGCTTATGCTAGGTCGAGCTACATCTCGATGGGCTTATGTTGGGTCGGATAATTGATTGAGTCGAACTGATTCTGGATCGAGCTATAACCTTGTAATTCTCCGAGCTTGATGGAAAAATCACACACAATATCTAACCCCAAGTGTTCAGTGCTCATTTCGAGCTTTGAAGACTATTGCTTAATTTGATATCGAGCTCGGACTTCGTTGGTTGTGTGATGAATGCAGATCTAGTCGAGCTTCATGAGTCGGACTTATCTTTGGTCGACGTACCCAACATTTTGCTTTTCCTTTGCCATGATATTATTGCCAAAATCAAAATTTGAAATGAGGGGCATATGTGTAACTTCCATATGGTCATGTTGCATTAAATGTAGCAGCCTTTGGTAGTTACTTTTTGTTTCGCGTGGGCGACTAAAACTGTCCACGTGCGAAGTCGAGGCGATGTGGGCGACGATTTTGATTATGGCAGTCTAACGATTGATCGACCCTCACGGATGATTGACACGTGGCCATGTTAATGGCTAGGATTGCTCAACAAATGGAGGGCTGAGATTTATTGTAGATTGACGGCTACGATCGAATCATGCCCCTTCGTCTCCCATGCAAACCACTATAAAAGCAGGCGACCTCGTCAAAACTTCTACACACTTTGCAAAAGTTTTTAGATTTCTTTGCTAATTCTATTGCTGCTTTTTTGTTCTCACGACGCTTTTTTTGGCGAGTTTCTTCCATCTTTACACTTCAGTAAGGCTTCTTTCTCCTCCTTTACTTGTTTTTATACCTTTACAATTGAGGGTGGCCATTGTCGAGGCCACATTGATTTTTTTGGGGCTTTATTAGGGTTTTTTAAGTATGTTTTTGGTGGTTATGGGTTTAAAGAGGGTTTACAGTGGTGGCTGTTAGAATCCTGGAAGCTCGCTTGTGTCTGTTATCTGACGCGAGCTACTCGAGGTGCCTAAACTGAAAGCAAAATGTGGATAGGTCGCTGAATTTTCAAGCTCTGACACATGTTCGCTTTTGTTTCAGGTGCCCAGAGGCAAGCTTTCACCATTTCTTCATCGAGTAGCCACAATATTGATCGCATGTTCGACTCTCCAGCAAGCTTAGCGATTCTCGAGGATGTAATGCTTGAGGTTTCTTAGGACGTCATTGCATGGAGCTTATATCCCCGTGTGGCAGGCTCTTCTGACCACTCTTCTGTGAAGATTTCTCAGCCGAAGAAATATCCAACCCATAGGCCCTGGAAAGAACCACATTCCTCAATTGGGGCCGTGGATATTAGGCACATAAATGAAGTTTATGTGCCTCAACTTTCCTTAAAGGCTCCAAGAGGCTTCTCCCATAAAAATCCCCGCGTCAATTATGTGGCAATTTCTGATACACTCTTGACGTATGGGATGTCTATTCCTCCTCGTTACTTCGTCGCCAATGTTTTGGAATAATTCGGTATCGTTCCTCCTTAGTTTTCATAGTAGGCATGTATATATCATACTGAATAACCAATTTGGGCGAGCAATCTATAAAGGAGCTCGTCCATTTGTATAGATTGAAAAAGGGTCAAGACCAAACGTATTATCTCTGTCAGGTGAGAAAAATACATTTTAATGGTTTGGTCGACGCCCCAAAGAAAGTTCCGCACTAGGACTCTCAAGATTTTTTCTACGAGGCCGGGAAGACTGACATTTTTGCTCTGGAAGCTAGTAAGATTCTCACCCTTATGTGTGTAAAGAATGTTTCGAAGTTCGATTGTTGAACTAACTAGATTCCTTTAATTTGCAGTAATTGTCAAGCAAAACTTTCTTCCTGAGGTAGGCTTAGAGCTGCTTCAGCGTTTCTATAATCTCCCCGAGGATGAGCACAATGTTACCAAGCTTATCACGCTTCCTTGGCTGAGAAAGTACGGCTTTTATGATGAAAAAACCAAATTCAAAACCAAATTCAAAACCATTCTTGAGAAAGGTAAGTGCTTACTTGCTCACTTCTATTCTTTTTCACTATATTAGGTCACTGACTATTTGAGACCCTTCACAAATATGGGCCGAAAAACCTAAGAGCCTAAAGAAGAAGATGGTTGCGTTTGGGGCTCCCAAGAAACCGCCAACCGCTTCGAGGAAGAAATAACCCGCTGATACTGTTGGGGCATCCAGGCAAGGTACCTCATGCCTAGTCCTTAAGTGCAGCAATGGCAAGCTTAGGGAAGGCCTAAGTGCTAAGAAGCTCGTGACTGCCTCCAAGGCAGTCGGGGAGAAGGGTGCCCCTAAGCTCTAAAAAGGGCTAGCGAAGAAAACCCCTGAGCCAACTAGAGGCTCAAGGAAATAGAAAGTGCCCGAGTAGCACAATGGCTCAGGCAAGAAGAAAGTGCTAGATCAGCAAGAAGGCTTTGGTAAGAAGAAATCGACTGAGTCACAAAAGGACTCTAGAAAGCTGAAAGTCATCGAACAACAAGGTGGCTTGGGCAAAGAGGTCGTAGGGCAAGCTGGTGGCCTTAAGAAATCTATGGCCAAGAAGAAGTCAGTTCCCATGAGCAAGGCTGCCATTCCCATGGGAAGTAATTCAAGCTTGCCTCAACAGGGAGGCAAAAAGGCGGACAAGGCAACTCAGGCCGTGCTTGATGCACTAATCAATGAGCTACCTATTGGCATTGGGGCCTTAGCGGTCAGGAATGTCGTCACCCAGCAAACTTTCGCGAGCATCAGAGATTCGTCTCCTCACCAGCAGCTTGCTTGGGCATGCAGCTACTTGACTAAGGTATTAATAGTTCGCCCCTTTTACTTTTTTTACATGTTTCTCCTTCTCCGCTGACTCTCTTTTCTTTTCAGGCTTGCGTGGTGACCAAGCTTCTCTTCGATAAGAGTTCCCTAGATTGGAGGGTACTTATCTAGGGTGACAAGAGGCAGAAAAGCTAAAGGAGGATCTCTTGGATAGGGCCGACTTGGCAGAGAAGGAGAAAGACTTGAAGCAGACTGATCTTAATCGGCTTAAGGAAGAGGTCAGGGCCTTTAAGGTCAAGGAAAGGGAGTTCTTTGACAAGATCAAGACGAGCGAGACCGCTCAAGAAAAGGCTAAGGCAAAAATAGCCGAGGTTGAGAAGAGTCTGGCATAATAGCAGGGTGTCAACAACAAGCTAAACTCACAGCTGGCCTTAACTGAGAAGGCTAGGCCAAATATGAAAAGGCCTCGCTCGAGCTTACTAAGGAGGCAGAAGGTCGTAGAGGGACCGAGGCTGAGGTAGAACAGCTTAGGCTCGGCCATCACGAGCTGTGCTTGGGAAATGTCGGTCTTTCTCGTGTAGGAGCTGTGGGAAGCTTATCCTTCGCTCGACTTTTCCTTCCTTTCGAGGGCTTATTAGAAGGAGGTCAACATTATGAGGACTGAGGCCCAAGGCATGGAGTACATTTATTTGAACGACTCTAAGCCTGACGATAAAGGTGAGAATGAGGTCGAAGAGAGAGAGGAGAATGCTAATGCTAAGCAAATGGTCAAAGATTCGGCTCATCTAGCCACACTCCCGCCTATTGCTATTAACCTTCCCCTGACAGAGCCTCTAAAAAATGTCTCGACTCCTGCCTCTGAAGAAGCTGCCAAGACTTTTACGGCCAATGATACCTTTGCACCCATTAGCGATGATCTCACTGGTCTTGCTGGCAATGATCCCCCTGCTCCTACTGCTTAGAGATTTTCTTTTATCTTCTTTTTTTTAGTTTAGTTTGTAACTAAACCAGTACAATTAATAAAAAAATTTACTTTGCCCATTTCTGTCGAGCAATTTTTTATTTTTACAAAGTTATTTCGATCGTCATAATTGGACTTAAAATAAAAAATTCAAATTTGCTCCAAGTTATGCGTAGCTCACTTCTTGAGGAACTTTTCGAACATATAAGAAAAATTTGTTCAATAACTCTAAGTTTGGACTAGTTGTCCGTCTCGAGTTTTGGTCGTCGATTTATGATCGATTTTCGTTTGACGTGTTTTACTCGAGTTTTTCCAAGTTTAACTTTGTTGATTCAGGGAATTTCTCCATTCATGAGTTAAATTTTGGCGTGGCTTGTAGAGCTAAACTGTCTTTTCTCAAACTCTTGACTCTGAGTTTTGGATGTGATCACTTAGGTCGCGATTTTGAAACAATAGATAATAAACGACAAACTGAATAACAATAAATAAAAAGTGACAAACAAAATAGAGTTCATGAATAATACCTCTTTTTCATTGAAACAAATTTAGCCATAAACGACCTTACCTTGAATATGGAAAAAATAAAAAAAAACATGGTTGAAACCCAAGCTACTTATTTGTAATACCTTTGCAAATGCTCGGTGTTCCATGCTCGTAGTACAACTTCACCATTAAGGTGTTCCAAGAGGAAAGTTCTTGGTGCAAGCTTTTCAGAGATCTTGAAAGGACCTCCACATTTGGGCCCAAGTGCCCCTAAGTTCAGGTTTTGTACACCCTGGATGAGTTGAAATATCATTTGTCTCGCTACTGATATGAGGCGAGCCTTAGATGAGACTTCGCTTGATGTTCTTTGATTAGATCTAGCCTTAGGCGGAGAAGATCTTCATTCGTTTCTTCATTAAAGACCTCCTTCCGGAATGAACTAATCCCCACTTCAACTGAGGCCATTGTTTCACACCTGTATGAAAGTGAGAACAGGGTTTCTCTTGTTGAGCTTTTGGTTATCGTTCTGTAAGGCCATAAGGCCTCAGGCAATTCCTCAGCCCACCTTCCTTTAAGGGCATCGAGCTTTTTTTTGATGGTGTGCTTGATCACTTTGTTCACATCCTCTACCTAGCCATTGGCTTGAGGCTAATAAACAACAACAAAGCTTTTCTTGATACCGAGCCTTTCGTAGAAAAATTTGAAGTCCTCACAATCGAATTGTTTCCCATTATTAGTTATTTTAGTATAGAGAATTCTGAATTTACAAATGATGTTTTTGTAGATGAAATCCTTCAACTTGTTCAACGTGATGGTGGCCAAAGTCTTGGCTTCTGCCCACTTGGTGAAGTAGTCCACTATGACCATTATGATACACCCCCTTTTCCTTGAGGCAAAGGACCTATCAAATTGATTCCCCAAATCACAAATGACCAAGGGCTTGTTAGAGTAGTTAACTCCTAAGTTGGAGCTTGAGGAACACCTGCAAATATCTAGCATTTGTCACATCTACGCACATAGTCTGCTGCATCGTCGAAGACTGTCGGCCAGTAATAACCCCAGCGAAGCACCTTGTATGCTAGAGATTTGCCCCTTGTATGATTCTCACAAATGCCTTCGTGGATTTCTCTCAAGAAATATTCTGCATCCTCGTGATCAACACACCATAAGAACGGTGAATTGTACCCACGCTTATATAGTTTATCGTTGATGAGCGTGTATTGAGCTGACTTAGCTCGAAGTGTCTTGGCTTCACTTCTACCTCCGAGCACTGTTCCATCTCTTAGGTAAGCAATTATTGCATCCATCTAATTGTATCTCTACACTATTACCAAAATTGACTCTAGGGACGCGAGGATGCTAGGACTTGGAAGAAATTTGATTGGAATGGAATCAATCGCTTCTTTGCTCATCGCTAAAGCAAGGCGAGCTAGAGCATTGGCCATTAAGTTCTTTTTCCTGGGAATCTGTAAAATAGTGAAAGTCTTGAACTACCCAAGCTTAGTTTGTACCTATTGGAGATAAGACGCCATTCTATCCTCTTTTGCCTGATATTCTCTAGAAATCTGGTAGACCACAAGCTGAGAATGGTTGTAAATCTTTATGGACTCTGCCCCTATTTTTTTGGCAAGACGGATCCCTACGAGCATTGCTTTATACTCTTCCTCGTTGTTCAAGGCAACGAACCCGAATCTAACTATAGCTCAGATCGGGTTCCTTTTAGGAATTTTAAGCAAGAGCCCGGCTTCTGTCCCCTTCTCATTTGAGGACCTATTTACATACAAAGTCCATTTCCATAGACTGTCAAGCTTTGGTTTCCCTGGTTCACTTGCTTCCGGGGTGCTCGCTTCTAACAAGCTCATTTCCTTCTCGAGCTGATAGGAGAACTCTGAGATAAAGTCTGCCAAAGCTTGCCCCTTTATTGCTATTCTCGGGATGTACTTGATATCGTGCTAACTTATCTCAATGGTCTATTGAATCAATTGACCCGATGCCTCAGGCTTCTGCATTATTTTTCTTAGTGGAAAGTTTGTCAACACGTGTATGAAGTGCACCTGGAAATAAGGTTGCAGCTTCCAAGTGGCGATGACTAGTGCATAGGCAAGCTTTTCCATCTCGAGGTATCTTGTCTCGACATCGAGCAACCTCTTGCTCACATAGTACACCGGCCATTGCACTCCTCCCTCTTTGCGTACCAAAGTTGTCTTGATCGTGGACTTAGATACTGATAAATACAAAAGCAAATGCTCACCTTAGATGAGCTTTGACAGTAAAAGAGGCTGCCCCAATTGCTTCTTCAGTTCTTGGAATGCTTTCTTGCACTCCTCTGTCCATTTGAAACCATTATTTCCCTTTAAGGTTCCAAAGAAAGGTAGGCAGCAATCTGTAGCTTGAGAAACGAACATACTAAGTGCGGCTACATGCCCTATCAAGCTCTGAACCTACTTTATGTTGGTTGGGCTCTTCATGTTCATGAGATCTTGTCAACTTCATCTTTGAGCACCTTGGACTGTTTGCATCCATAGATATTTTTTTGTCTAATTGGTCGGGCTGCTAGGTCGACAGTTAATCTATGGCACATTTCCTTAGTGCTGATCCCCACCATATCCGCATGTACCCAAGTGAACACATCGAGGTTTTTTTTAGAAACTCTACTAGATTATTTGCTAGTTTATCGCTAAGACTGTTGCCAATTTTCATAACGCGAGTCAGGTCTTCCTCACTGACAGATACTTCTTGCAGCTTTTCTGTTGGCCCTACTACAGGCTCTTCTTTATGAATACGAGGATCCATGTGTCCTCTAGAGGTCAAGGGTTGGACTCGGACTCTACAATGACCATGGTTCTCGGAAGCGGCCATTTCAGTGCAACATGAATGGCTCAGTTGTAACATTTTCAAGATTCTTTCCTGCAGCTCCTGATCGTTGAGACCCTGCCTAGAGTCAGGAACCTCATTACTTGGCAACGTACCAAGGTGACTACACTCAGATGATCTAGGATCGGTCTTCCAAGAATGACATTGTAAGTGGTTAGGCAATCCACCACTAAGAATTCTACCATCACCGTCAATTCTGCCTCTTGGGTCACGGGCAAGTCGATTGTTCCCTTGAGGACTAAGCTATCCCGGGTGAATCCATAGAGTGTTGATGAACACACCTTCAGGTCTCGCTCTGTGAACCTCATTTCTCGGAAAGCTCCCAAGAAGATGATGTTTGTTGCACTATCATTATCGACCATCACCCTGAGTACTCAGGCGTTACTACCCTTGTTGCGATCACGATCGCATCATGGTTATGACGAGGAGATTCTTCACACTCATCCATAGTGAATCTTATCACCTCGCTCTCTTGTTTGGGTTGCTTTGGCGACTTCTGTTCACAACTTATTACCCAGGGGACTGAGTCTGTTCTGGGCTCTTGTGCATATTGCTTGCAAGAGCCCCTTGAGCTTCCCGCAATGCTAAGAGCCCCATAGATCATGTCTACTAGGTTTTTGTTGTTGGCCGGGGCTTGTTGGATTTGATTATTCTGTTCACCTATACTTTCTTAAGCTGGTGCCTCCTTGACAAATTATTTTAGGTAGCCCCTTCAGATCAGATCTTTGATGGCATCTTTTAGAGCTTGGCACTCATTGGTGTTGTGCCCAATGTCCCGGTGGTGTCAATAATATTTCTATCGCTCTTCTGCCCGGAGCCCCACTAATCCTTTTTGGAGTGGGTAGTCTCTTAGCCTTACGAGAAACTTCATATATGTGAGCTATGTCTTGAGTGTAGGGGGCATATTATGCGTATCGCAAGAAAGTTTCCTCTCTCCGCGATTTTCTTTTTTCAGCCTCTTTTGGAACCTATTCCAGTCCTTGTGCTAGAGTAAATACCCTAGAGCCAATCAATGCCAATCAATTATTGTAGAATTGACTCTTTGTAATAATGTTCATTAATCAATAAAAGGCATTTTATTCTATATCGCGTAAATCATTATTATTGCAACATGTATTGAAATATGTCCTTAGAATGGTAGAACCGTGACGAGGGTATCAAGTGTTTCAAATCTTGATAGTGAGAACCCTGTGAGCACATATGGTGGCCATTCTAGAAACGTCTGTAGCCCCAATATTATTCTGAAGTAAGGGCATAGATAATACGGTAAGGCTATCATAGTGTTGAACGACCCTGTCGAAAGACAGTGACTGATCTCACTTGTCAAGGTTATTTGGTGACAATCTGGTGCAACATATGGGTGCTTGCTGTAGGCGATTACACCGCAGCAAGTTCACTGGACTGACCCACCAGAGGATTCTATATGGATGATAACCTGTAATGACTCCATTCTACTCAAATACTCATAAAATATGCATAGTAAAAATACATGTAAAGTAACATAAAACGTTGGGCCCAATTTTTTTTCTTTTATTAAATATATAAATTCTCTATACAAAACTCGTCTCATGTACAAAACTATCAAAAATAAGAAGTTCCTGCAAAAACATAGGAAACAACGGGATGAGCACAAAACAATGCTCAGTAAGTAAATTCTCTACTTATCTATCCCCGTAACTCTTTCTACTCAATTCTTTCCTTACAATTCTCGTTACTCTCTTTGCTTTCTCTTTCGGTTTCTTTCTCTCTGTTTCTTTTTCTTAAATCTCTTTTCTACTAACTCTCTCTAGTAAGTCACGACCCCATCTGACCGGAGGCACGGCTGGGACTCACTCCCACTCTCCGTGAATATTTACTCATTCTAGCCGATCAGACTCGGTTATGCATGGATTCGGAACCCTTGGCCATGTGAGTGTATAAATTTTCTCTCTTGGGTAAACTCGGGTATAGCCCTCATCAGCATGCACTTTCACGGGCTACACCACTTCTCTCTCTTCTGCTCATGCCGCTCTCTCAATGCGGCGTACATGCGGGAATACTCTACCCATACTCACAGGTTCCCCATCGTACAACCTACTCTATTCTCTTGTCTAGCACTACTCTCTCTTTATTCTCTAGTGCTCATTCTCTCTTTCTCTCTACTCTTAGAGTAGCTCAAACTCAATTTCTATACTCTTTCTCTACTCTCTTTCTCTAATGCATAATTAATGCATATTTAATACATATGGTTGACTCATGCTCATTAATGCACTTATGAGATGCAATTATGCCATGTAGCAAAAATTAAGGCTTTCTACTCTTACTCATGCTTCTCTTAAGCATTTCATCATACAACATATGTGCATATAAAACTCTACTTTAATAATAACTTCTCTTTTATTTTTAATCATCCAAAATGGGAGAAAAACTCCCTCATACACTCTAAATCCCTGTCAAAGGAAAACACTTCTATAAAGTTTGCTCAAAACTTCCTTCAACTCCAACCAAACTCAACCCAACATCATACAATCTCAACACTTCTCATATTTAAGTGTATACTACAACAAGTATAACTAACATCCATCTCATCTCAACAAGCATAATAATTACACATTCATACATAAATCTCCACTCAAAGGAGTTCTTAAATCTCAACTTGGGTAGGATTTACTTACCTTGTGAGGAAATAGCTTCTTTAACACTTCTCATTTCCTTTGGTAGCTTGATTTCTCTCTACAACTTCAAATAACAACCACAACATAAGACTTTAACCAAAACATAATAAAACTCTCATCTAAAGCAAGAATCCTTACCTTAGAATGCTTTAGATTAAAACTCTACTAAAAATTACCCAAAAAGTCCTTAGAAATCCTTAGAAGATTAAAGGAAATTTGAGAGGAAATAGAGAATGGAAGAGGCGGTGGAAATGGATGAAATGAAGGGTTCTCTACACTTAACCCTTTTTAGCTCAATTTATACACAAGCATTCCCATAGTGCCCTTACTCTTTCTTGAAAATTTCATTCATATCCTTTGATTCCTTACAATCACACCCCTATAGTAACATATTCTTCATGAAATTTCCTTACATTTTACTCCCCACTTTTCCTGCTAATTAGAGGTAGAATAGTCAAATTGTCCTTAGGGGAAAAATATCTAAAACCTAAAAAAACTTTTCAGCCAACCCGTCGCCGCGACAATTACGTCGCCACGGCGAAACACTCCAGCAGCTACTCCGTGTCTTCATAATTTTCAGGGCAACCATTCAACCTAACCAATACATCCATTTAACCAAGGGCCAACCAAACAATATTAACAAGATATAAGCTTAATTGGAGCTGAATCAATAAACATTTAAGCCATACAGCGACTCTTAACCACGTACCTCAAATGGGGCGTTACATAACCCCAGTGTCTATGGAACAAATCCTCTAACGAATGGTGGTGCATGTGATCCTTAGACTTGAGATCACCGGAGCGCCTTGTGCACCAATTGGTGTAGTTTGACACTAGCCTAACACAATTCTTTTCAGAGCTGTCAATACGGTGGTGATTGACTGCATCAAGGAGTGTATCAAGACTATGGTGGATTGACAGAGGATTCATCACTCCTGGGTACGGGAGAAGTTATCTCACGGCGCAATTCAGTATATGGCAATGACATTAAAACTGTGGCCACACTGGGATTGAGTTGTTGCTTTATCCAATTTATAATACAGGTCATTGGTCTAGAAACTGAATACATAATATCGAAGAGTAACTGAAGGTTGACACTATTTCTATGCCTTCGTCTCATCGAGATAACGGATGATGAAAGGATCGAATTGCACGGTAACCATATCGTTGACAGGTAGCTATTTTGCTAAATCTGATTCTATCGGGTGGCCATGATGCCTTGCTAGGGGCCAATCTTGGTATGTGTATTTGTGAGACGATTAATTAGTGTTAATCGCGATACTATACATTGCTGGTATGATAAGGAGCCTATGGGTCACACACATAGAAGATAATTTAAGAGCCAAGAAGAAAGAAGAGCGTTTTCGTCTTTTTAGGCGAAATGGTATTTTGGTAATTTCACAGTGCAATTAAATTTGCTGAGGTCGTAGCCTTTATTTAATTTGTTAGAAAAATTAAATAAGTGAAATTACGTTTAAATGTATGTTCGTACATATTTAAATATATTATCATTATTGTTAAATGTTAATATATATTAAATATATATATTAATTGATTTTAATTGAGATAATGATGGAAATAAAAATATCAAATTGGGAGTGTTTAGTAACATGGGGTGTTTGGGTTGGAGCCCAAGCCTATTCCATATGGGAATAAGGCAACTTGATTTACTATAAAAGAAAAGTGTGTGTTAATTGAAATGTGAATTGATTTCTCTTTAAAATAAAAACACACAGCAACCCTTCTCATTCTCTCCCACGATAGGAACACTTTTTGCCTAAAATCAATTCAATTTGATTTCCTTTCTTCTTAATCTTAAAGCCAAAGAGGATCTGGCAAATCCCTCTTTGGTTCTTTTGTGATTGTCTTCGTCTGGACTACGTGGGTTTGATCCTACGCTTGGGTCGGTAGCAAAAATGTTCAAAGACAAACGTAGTGGAGCCTCCAAACGCGCGTATGATTCTCTTAACTCATGATTAACCTTTTTGTGCAGATTTTACTTTAATATAAATTGTAAAATTATACCCTTGATCTTGGCTCATGTAAACGATCCTTGTATTATATTTTTTTGTTTCCGCTACGTATATGGGACCGTTTACTAACACTTTGTTACTGCTGTCTTGGCCCCTTCGTTTATCTGTTAGGCAATCTTGTCGCATATTCGAAGCTCTTTGTGGTGAGCTTCTGGCTAGGGCCACTGGCAAGCTTTCCACTCGTTGATGTTTATCAGCCATTTGGTAGAACTTTGCCAAAATCACATGGTCTTCACTTTGGAGCTCTTTCCATAGCTCTGTCTACAGCCTGATACTTATGATTAGCAAAGTCTGGATTGACTCTTCAGGTGCATCCATGACATTTGCCTGTTCATTCTGGAACCTCATTAGATACGAGGTCAGTGTTTTGGTCTCTCTCTTGACAAATATTGCTCAGGCAGCTGAGCGGCATTGCAAACTATCTCCTCACTTGGAATTGTTGTAGGTATAGTGAGGAGAATTGTTGCCAAGAACTAATCAATTTCACCTTGAGCCTTTTGTACCACCTCTTGACATCCCCTACCAATGTGACCGTGAAAAAGCCACACTTTGCCGAGTCACAGACCTGGTGTAGCTCCATCAGGTCGTTGGTCAAGGTGGTCTCTAAGATCTCTTTTCTCATCAAACTTGCTTTCTAGCACCCTGAATCCCCAGGGAAGCAGGGCTTGGCGAACTTCCTTTGTGAAGGGAGAGCTCATTGTCTCTTCCGCCGCATTGTTTTGGAGAACTCTTAGATCGTCGAGCATTCTTTGCACCCAATCTAAGTCTTCGTTATGGGGATTGCCCTAGCTAGCTCTATTCAGCCTTACTTCGAGCAAATGAGTTAGCAAGTCTATTGCTTGTGAGCCCCCTCCATTATGCGCATTGATGCGCAAAGTCAAGTCATGATGGCCTAGCTGGTAGGTGTTATCATGCTCATCAGTGCGTTGCTTGAGACATTGGTTATAACCAGAACGTTGGTCATTGCCCGATTGGCTCGCATTACTCATTTCGCTAACTTGTGAGGTTTGAGCATGCCTTTGGCGTGGGTTAAAACCAGCATGCTGACATTGGGGATATCGTTTAGTAGGTTGAGTATCCCTTTAGCGACCATTACCTTCATCTTTCGTCATGGGCTCTTTACCTGGTTGCCTCCTAGGGTAGTTTGCCCACGGGACTCTCATTCCTTAGTAGAATGTGCCCAGCAGTGTTGGGATCGTTGACTGTTCCTTGGTGCCGACAAACCAGATTAGTCATCAGCTGAATTCTGACCTATTAGGGTGACATCGATAAAGCACAATCGGTTAAGGTCTTAGGGGGCCGGCTGCTAGTTTCTCAACTCAGCCATGTTTTGTTGCACCGCTTGTGCAACCATTGTTCTAATCATCTCCACCAGTTGACCATTTTCAAGATTCGACGTCCCTACCCCTGTTGGTTCACGGCTTGCTACACCAGTGGCATTGATGGTCGATGCTCAGCGGCATCTTGATGCACCTCCTAGTGGTTGGTTTCCAGTGGTTATTTTTTATCTTGTACGAACTATTGTAGGCCTCAAGTGATCAGGTCATTGAGATTGTTTGCCGAAAATTCTAAAATTTGGTGGAGGCCTTCCTTCTAGCGTCAAAATGTTGATACAAGATTTTGCACCAACTAGAGCGATCCGATTGACCTTGATGGAATCGGAACTGATGTGTGCATGATTATGGGTGACCAGCAATGTAATGAATCAAGATCAATTAAGTAAATGACACAATGAGTTTTTAAAGTGGTTCGGCGAGTTATACTCTTGAGCCTACGTCCACTGTTTTTGTATTTGCTATGAGGGCTTACAGTAATAATCCTAGAACAATTTGCTAACCCCTTTCTCATCGTTCGAGGGGGTTTATATACAAATTTTATACAAAGGAAAGAACAAAAATAAAAGGATTACAATTAAGATTGAAATGGAACTCTGATATTCTCGCGATTGAACGCTGAGATTGCACCAAGATTGTTGTCGATCTGATCCCTTCTGAGATATCTGAGATCTGAGGTTATTTGTGAGCTGGTTGAACAACTGTAGGGATTAGTCGCAACTAGCTTGTGTTAGGTCAACATCTTGATGGGCCTATGCTGAGTCGAACAATCGATTGAGTCGAACTAATTCTGGATCAAGTTATAACCTTGCAATTCTCTGAGCTTGATGGGAAAATCACACACAACATTCTTTATTCTTTAATTAATTATCAATTTACCCAAAAAAAAAAAATGTAAGAATTAGATTGTTTAAATAGAAAATTGATCATATAACCAGAAAATTATTGGAACATAAATCAAATAAGGTGTTTATGTTATTTTTTGAGTGTGTTCAGAGTTGATAAATTTATAGAAACAAGAGTCGACATTGAAAAAATAATAATAATAATCAGAACTTGAGAAAAATAATGAATATGTTTATAAATTTTTAAACATGTATAAGAACCATTGTTAATAAATTTTCTAAATACTATTATACCCCTACCCAATATAGAAGATGCGGGCTAAAAGTCAATTCCTAAAGTTTAACATAACTAAAAAAAAAAAAAAAAGAACAACAACCACCTACCCAAACCAGTCAAATCCCATTGACCTACAAAATGTCAAGAGCAATCAAATCACGACTTTGATCCATATCTTCAAAATCTAGTATTATTTAGAAACGAAGATCAAGGGTGTTTTTAAAATATAATTTAATTTAATATAAAGCTGAAAAAGATTTTTAATGTAGGAATGCGACAGGTAGGTATCCATTTAATTATTATCGGGGAGGCTTAGAAAATGATTTCTCTTGCTATGAATAAAATATAAATAATAGCGAAACACAAGAAAAATGGAAAGTCTAACTATTTTGGGATATTTAAAGGTAATTTATCAATAGTTTTTCTTTCTCTCTATCTTTTTTTTGGGACTTCAATAAATAATTAATTTTAGTTTTAATGTTATTATTTCATTATTCATCTAAAATATATGAATAAGCAATAAATTACTTGCACGGTTGAAGATAGGTGAAAATTGAAATAAATGGGTGATGGTATGAACCATTTAGAAATTCAACATGTGCAAGCATGTGCAGGGAGTTCCCACCACTCTCCCCACCATTTCATCTCCTTATTATTATTAATTTCATTCATCTTCCTCACTGCAACCAACTCAATATCCACTTTCTTTTAAAACCTTAATCCATTAAGGTAGTATGCAACTATGCATGGAGTTATTAAATGAACAGTAGCAGGAATTTGGCAAGTCTTTCTTTAAATTATCTAGAGAGCATCCATGCAAATTATCCGTTATCATGATGAGTTAGGTTTAATTTACTGTTACTTTGGTGGCAGAAGGAATATATGAAGGATAAAATGTTGGCTGTATTGTATATACCATATATTTTGATTAAAGGGACCCAAGATTTTGTTTGAATTCAGATGAACAACATAATGTTGCCCAGAAAGACACTGCATGCTTGCTAATATTACGGCTTGAAATTATTGGATAGTGATCCAACATAACTTGTATATAATAATATCTTACGCACCTCCAAATTATCATCACTCATGAGTACAGACCCCTTAAATATCTCTGAATATATATTAGTACAAAAGGTATTTACATTGAATTTAATTTTCTTCTTTTATCATCTAACCAACCATTGATTTACATTATTGCTTTTGATATAGTATCCCTCCCATGGATGATCCATATATATATGGATCAAGAGCATAATATGAATGGTCAAGATCAATGAGTTGGCGAGTCACATGCATAGTATGGGGCTTAGGGTGCAAACGGGGCGTTGTGGGATGATGGAGCTCAGGGCCCCCATATTATCATGCAACCCTTTAAACGATACAAGTCAACTGGTGAGAGTGAAAATCAATTAATTTATTATACAATCTCTACTAAACCATCGATCCATCATCACTCGTTGCATATGCAGGTCAGGTTTTCCAGTTCATCATCCCCAGGAATTTCTGTGACTGCCGCAAAGGCAACAACATGAATAGTTCACTGCCAATAATGCTTCTCCTTCAGTTGCCACATTGAGTCCATGGATGACATGAACATGAAAAATGTATCCGAAACATATACATTTTCTCGATAGGCAAACACAAATGCATGCAGTCGGGTAAATTTCAGTTGAATTAATTCCGATTTTTCAGTGAAAATGAAAGCCAGCATGTAAGCCTGATGGATGGACAAGGCACATGAGGTTGTGGAGTCATCTTCACCCCACTTTCTCTGCATTAATTAACTCACCCCACATATATATATACATCATCATCATGTATATAAATATATATCGTATCATACGTATCTCCTATATATATATATATATATATATGTGTGTGTGTGTGTGTGTGTGTGTGTGTGTGTGTGTGTATGTACGTAGAAAGTCATCACCATCCTTCACATGCCATCACCTTGTCCTCGTGATGGTGAACCCATGGAAGTTTGTGATCAATAGGGGACCGCTAACTCTCTGTATGTACCGACCGGCACCTTAATTATAAATCTATACAAGCACCTTCTGCATGTAAAACTAAACAATCAATTTTTATATCATCATCTAAATATCCATATTTTATTTTATACTATATGTAATGTAATCCATGGAAGTTGACCTTTTATTTTATATATCAAATCATTTCAACTCTTAGCTTCCATATAAATCGTGTCATGCTTCCATTTCTACTTAATGAAAGCTAATGGCTTATGGCTTCTCCGGCTCAACTTCTGCTTAATTATTTCACTCCTACTATTTTTTATTTTATTTTTTTTATTTTTTGTAACTGAGATTACCAAGTCAGTTTGCGTGTACCTCAACAAATCTTCGAGTTTATTGAACACCTTACAAACCCAAAAAATCAAATAAGTCACATTGTTATTGTGTTAGGTGACCTCAAAGTTTGAACCTAAGACTTCAAGAAATGAAGCAAACCTCCTTAACTGGCAAGTCAACTCATTGGAGATTCCTTTTAGTTTCTTCGTCATCTTCTCTAGATCTCCTCTAAATCTTTAGTAATTGTTACTATAAACTTAAATTAATTAATTATCGCATGGTACAAACTAGGGTCATGTGATCAAACATGGTACAATAAGAGATTAATATGTTTGATTTAGTGGAGAATGAAGAATTGAAGATTATTTGGGGTATAGAGTATTCATGTCATGCCACATGTTGCACCGACAAAGTAGCATGAATTCATGACTTAGCATTCCATGCCAAATTGAGAACAAAAATGTTATGGACACCGGGATTTTTGCACCGAAATGTTGTACCAGCCTACGTGTCCCTCGATTCACACCAGCAAACCAGACACATTTCAAGTTATTTTTATTTTTTTTCTAGTGAACAGCCGTTCATCAAATATGGACAGCCGTTCACTTACATGGACTCTCATCCATATTATATGGACAGGGGTCCATTTACTACGGACAAACGTCCCTATTTAAAGGACGCCCGTCCATGAATAAAAAATTCTTATGAAAATTAGGGACGGCCGTTCATAGGTTATGGACGGCTGTCCCTAAATATAGGACGGACGTTCATATTTTAATGGACACCCATCTATTAACAATTCCTTTTAAAAAAATTAAAAAACATTTAGGGACGGCCGTTCATCCATTATGGACGATCGTCCCTTCATTTTGGACGCCCGTCCATAATGTAAATATAAAAATAAAAAAAACAATGGACGCCCGTCCAAATTCTATGGACTGTCGTCCAGTTAATATGGACTGTCGTCCAGTTAATATGGACGACCGTCCAAATTATATGGACGGATGTCTAAAAAGCACATACTTAGAGCTCTTATTTCCAGTTTAGCTTGCTTCTTCTTCGCTTTTGATAATTTAACCTCCTTCTGTAGCAAGATTGTTGGACGGCTCTCTACTTCAACTTCTTCCCATGCTCTGTTTACAGTTGCTTATCCTCTTCTGTAGTAACTACAAAAGAACCTAAGAAAGACTAAGACAGGGAACTGGTAAAGATAAGGAAATTTTGATTGTAGAAGCTCAGAAAAAAAAGGAGAGTTCAATAATCAAGATAAGAAGACCTACCATTTTGCGGTGAAGACCAAAGTCACAGCAGACGAAAGAGGTAGGTTCAACACTCGTCGTTTCGTTTAGCTTCTAACTTGTTCTTGTACTTTCATTTGAGAAGACCTGCGCTTCGCCACCAACAGCTGTGACTTACGCTGACTCAGATCAGTCACACTCCCTACGCTCGCCTTACCTGGGCCACCTGCCACAAACCTCAAAGCTCTTTTTTTTCTTTCTGCTCGCTCTTTGAAATGCGATCACTACTAGTTAGTTCAGCTTCTCACTCCGCTCGGCCGGTGCTGAGAACAAAAAAAAAAAAAGTTTCTTTCGATGCCTCCTTTGTCCCATTTGTCTCATGCTCCTCGTGCCTTTGTTTCCTCCACGATCTTCTCTGGTCTATTAGTCAGAGTAGTTGCTCGTTGCATGGTCAAGGTCTACATGAGCTGGCCTATTTGTCTCTTGCTCTCATTCCTTTCATATGTTTACCTTTCTATCCTGACTTTGAACTATAACTTAACAAGTATGAGTAGCCGATTGCCGACGAGTAGCCTATTGCCGACCTTGAGTTATGTTGCTTTTCTTTATCAGTATCAGTCGACTGGAAATCGTTGCCCCTCCATAACCAGCCGCCCTTAGCAGTTCATTCATGTTATGAGGGCTTAGCCGTTAATGAACAACGTTACGAGGAAAACCAAGAGCCCCTCCGGAACACCTAACATCACGTTCCTAGGGACAGAGACCTTCAAGCTCTAAGGCTATCATAGTAATGCCAGCATGGTTACATCTAACTGCCTACTGGGTAAGCTTCAACTTCAAAGTCACCTGATTTGGCACCAGCCAAAGGAGTAGGAGCAACAGCTAGGGAACCACCATAACCATCCGTGGGAGTAAGAATATGTTTTGCTGTTGGAGCTGCTGTTGTTGCAATTGTTTAGGAAAAAGTTGTTGATACAATACAATGGATGGCTGTCCATCTCATGCGAACAGTCGTCCCTATAAGATGGACGACCATCCAAATAGCTTCTTTGGTTCAGAAAGCCAGCAGTTCCAACTTGACTAGCGTTCAAGGTGTTGTCAACGTCCAGGGGGAGGACCAAAAGAAGCTTGATGTTGTTTCAAATGAGGTTGGTAAGGAATAGAGGTTGTCAACACAGACAGTTCAGTAGCAATAGGCTGCAATAGCACATGACTTTTGTTTCCGGAGGGTTCGAAGAAGAGTAAGATTCAGCCATTTATGGTTGAGCAGGGTGACTGTGCACTACCCAAAACGGACGGCCATCCACACTTAAAGGACGGCCGTCCACAGTGCAAAGTTTTTCTTTTATTCTTTAAAACCAAAATTACGGATGCCTTTCCAAAATGAAGGGATGATCGTCTATAATGGATGAACGGCCGTCCCTAAATGCTTTTTAATTTTTAAAAAAGAATTGTTAATGGATGGACATCCATTAAAATATGAACACTCGTCCTATATTTAGGGACAATTGTCCATAACCTATGAACGACCGTCCTTAATTTTATAAGAATTTTTTATTCATGGACGGTCGTCCTTTAAATAGAGACGTCCGTCTGTAATAAATGGACCTCTTCCATATAATATGGACGGGAGTCCATGTAAGTGAACGATCTTCCATATTTGATGAACGGCCGTCCATATTTGATGAATGGCCGTTCACTAGAAAAAAATAAAAATAACGTGAAACATGTCTGGTTTGCTGGTGTGAATCGAGGGACATGTACACCGATACAACATTTTGGTGCAAAAATCCTGATGTCCGTAGCATTTTTGAATTGAGAAAGATGGAGTTACATTTTTAATTAATTAATTAAGCTAGCATGAATTATTGTTATAAAATTACATGACAAAAACGCAAAGAGTCATATCAAAGATTTGAAACTTAGACATATCCAATCATTAATTTCAAAAAACTATCAAAGTGTGTGGCACATATTTTAATTAATTTCCTCGTCATATATCATGGCCTAGTTGTCAAGATTTTGCCCATACTTTAACCACAATTTAATTATTAATTAATTAATACGAAAAATGTAGAGAAATAACAAGCAAATATTCCTTGTTGGGGCCATGGATGTAAAGTTGAGGGTCAGCTCAGGAGGTCCACATAAACATCCAATCAAATCGGTTACCTCTCAAGTCAATCCCATTTATTTGCCAGCCAATCAATTGATTTTTCTTTTTTGACAACCAAGACTGTTTATGGCCATAACAGGAATATTTCCTTGACCCAACAGTCAAAACCTTTCCCAACTTGTTTAAGTGACCCACTCTCTCCACATCACCCACGAAGTGGCAGTTCAGCTCTTCCCTGGAACCTGGTTGGACAACATTACATTACATTACCTCCACCACACATGTCAAACGTCACCGTTTTTAACACAACTTGCTAATGCTTTTCTTAAGTCACATTTATTGCTAATTAAAATTTAAAAGGATTTAAGATGAAAACACGTGTGAAAGGGGTAAGTAACTTAACTGTCGAGATTCGGGGATTACGAGGATAGATAAAGATGGAGAGAGAGACATATAGAGGGGTGATTAGTGTTAGTGAATAGCAAGTGGTGTGAGCGTGTGAGAGAGCTGTCATACACGTGCGTAGGTCGTTGAAAGAGCAAGCTAATGCATACTCAGGACCCCATCACCTTTCCACATCTCACAAAACGACACTCGTTTTGAATGTAAAATTAATGTTATCAACTTAATTCCCCCAAGAAAAAAAAAAACCTCTCACCATCATCGTCATGGGTCGGCTCACATGCCCCGGTTCCAAATCCTTCCTCTCTTCTTATCAATTTATATCTCCCCTCTTCTCTCTCATTTACTCATTCATTCCCACTTTCCTCGCTACAGCTTTTTCACTTCTATTTTCTTTCTTTCTTTCGTTTTTAAGGCTACATAGCTATACTAACATTAATTAATATCAATGGAGTCTACTCGGCGCAAGGAGTTTTCTAAAGTGCAATGGAGGAGGAGACGAAGGCGTTCCACGACGGGTCGTCGTGGTGGTTCGGTACGCTTGAAGGTGAGGAAGTTGCAGAAGTTAATTCCGGGAGGACAAGGGTTGCAGCCGGATCGGCTTTTTTTAAAGACAGCAGATTACATTTTGCATTTGAGGTTGCAAGTTAATGTTTTGCAAGCTCTTTCCAAGATTTACCAACCATGAATTCTATTTCTTGTATTAATTTTTTTTCTCCTTGTTTCACGTTATAATCTTATTATTATCATAATTATATAATCTCTAAATTAGGGTATAATTAGCATTTTTGGTTTATGTATTGGATAATCAAAACGTATGCATTTTTCTGTCATTTTATATATGTAATGTAATGTAATGTCTTAATATATATTCTATAAGTATTTATTGGTTATGTGATTTTACTTTGTTGATATGTTTTATGGCCTATACTGCAATGCATGGACCCTTGTTATATTTGGGATAGAACTGGTCAGTCTTGAACAAAGATTGCAAGTTACTTTCTTTGCTTAATTTATTGTTTCTTCTTCGTTTCCTGTCTTAGCAATTTAGCTATGCTTGAGTTCTATTCTGTTAGTTTTCCCTCTACTGAAATGGCCTTTCTAGGGTTCCGTGGTTTGATTTTTAGTCCTGCAAATTTGTTGATTCTTAACATGCCAAGAAAACCCTCCCTTTGAATATGTTATTTATATGTATGTGTGTGTGTTTAGATATATGAGGCAGATAAACACTTTTCACTACATTTATGCCTCCTTTTTTATTTTTTTCCGGAGACTTCTAACTTGAAGGAGAGATTAATTTCCAGCTGGGAAATAGAAGATACATTTCTGTACATAATCCAATCCTCTAAAAAAAAGAAGAAGAAAAGATATATAAATATAAATGTCTAGCATTTTTTAACAATATCACAAATTTTGCACTTAGCAACTAAAGCAAATAGTGAGCTTCCTTTATCCTATTTTCTTCTTTTTCAAGAATAAATAAGTAAAAAGGGAAAGAGATTTCAAGATAGTTAGTCATCGTGGAAACCTGCATTCAGCCACTGATGAGTTTGGTTGGGTTATGATATTCATATATATTTTCTCTTCAATCCAACAGAATAACGTACGTACATGATGAAGAAGATGAGAAGAGACAGGAGGTGGGTGTCAATTGTAGACATGGACTTTTACTCCACTGACAACCTCCTGATCTTGTGTTTTTTCATCACTATATTTATTACGCATCTTTATTCTGAGAGCAACTTTTCTCAGACTCCATAGTTGGAAATTGGACTAATATTATTAATTAGTAGCCTGCAATCTTACTCTCTCTATATTTGTTTTCATGATTTGTTCCCCTCAAATTCATAGGACGACTAATCCTACGCATGTCTAACGCATGATTTTTATATGTATAAACTAATTCTCCTATATCAAGAGATACATATAAATCTTTCATACAAAACTAATTATCCCAAGTCGTAGATATAACTAGATATACATATCATTGTAAGTATAGACGCATTAATCCTCGTTCATTACGTTACTTTCAAATTTATATTCATATTCGCCCTATATATCAGTTAGTTTGTATTTGTATGATTTGTACATAAAGTTTAAAGGATACTACTAATCTTATTCAAATGTTAATACAATTGGTTTCTAAAACCCTTAAATTTGAGAATCGCTTATTAAAGATTCTGTATGACATTGTTGTTTTTCTTTTTCTAAACATTATTTATGGAGAAAACATCCTGCCTGTTTCGACTTCCAGTTATAAATGAAGTAATGATACAGAATATATACCTTTGAATTTGATCATTACATTTTAAGAGTGACGGAATTTGTTTATATCATTCCTGAGAAATTAGAGCCACAATCCCATTGCCAAGATTAAATCAGACCACCTGTACACAGTACAAGCAGGTTCTATTATTGGCCACAAAACTCAAAGGAATGAAAGAGGTGCACTTAAAGCCACAATCCCATTGCCGGGTTTTAGTGTAAATGTTATATTCATTCATATATACAAGATTCAGTATCATGCTAATGTCTAAACAAAGAACGTGATATCCATGGCCTACCATCCTCATCACAAACCTTCATTGCCAGCCATATGTAAGTATGTACTAACAAGATTCCAGATGTAGCACCAGCTAACATGCTGCTTTGGCACGGCATTGCCCTGGATTTTATATTCACCTCTTGCTCAAGATGCCAGAAATTTTAATATGTATCTGAAAGCAATTATCGGACACCTACACAAATTTAGTACTAATAACAAATTATCGTGTAAAATTAATAAGTAGTCGCCATCAGAACTTAATTGCATGGGAGAAGTTCGATGACCAAAGATCTTAGAATATCTGCAACTAGATTAGTAGACAAGTGTTGTAAAATTAAAAATTACAGCTTTACCAGTTTGGTTAATAGTATCTGGAAAATATATGCGTCTAATTACTATGCAATAAAAAATCTTCATACAACTTCTAAATTTCCAACTGGAATTGAATCACCAGAAACTGATAATAGAAGAGTTATCTAGGTCTAAGTTAAGCATGTCAAATGAGAAGAAAAAACAAATTAATAAAAGAGGGAAAATTCCGTGTTATAAAAAACAGCTTGGAAATAAGTTCCCTCAGCTTTAGAAGTCATTTACAAAGCAAAAAAAGATACGAGCTGTTGATTGAAGAATCAACAAATGGACTCAGTTGCAAAACAATGTTTTACAGTTGAACAAATGTATGCGGTACTGAGAGCTAAGTCTGAATTTTTGTGCTGGTCTGAGCTACTGCAGTCACTCAATTACATGAGCAGTTGCTCAGCTCAAGAGCTTGTCAACAAAAATTTCCAGACCTAATGTAAGCAAACCACTCTCATAGTTAAACGAAATAGAGACAACAACAGGAACAAAATAATAATAGTAAAACAAAATAAACAGTAAACAAAGAAAATAATACGCGCAATTTACCCTGGTTCACCCAATGTGGGCTACGTCCAGCTGAGTCAATATTATTGCAATATGTCTCACCTCTCTCGTTTACAATGAATGAATTGCTTTCACACTCATAACAAGAGAAAAGTATGTTTATATACTAGGTTTAAGAGATTAAACCTAGTTTTACAAGGATTCCTATTCCTAAGCCCAACCAAAAAAGGAATTAATAACTTAAAAGAAATCCTACAGCGGTTATACATGGAAAAGCCCAAAACCGCCTACGGGCTCGGGGGCGCTGCCCCTGCGACCCCTGCCCGCTCACCGAGGAGCAGGGCAGCCGCCCGCTGACCGGGCAGCGGGACCCCCGAGTGCATCTCCGTTACCCTTTAATGCTGAAGTAGTCGACAACTCCAACAATAGTCACTTTGTATATTCTTTTTTTTTTTTTTCCTGGGTAAACCGGTAATTTCATTAAAAAAAAAAAAATACAATGAAAGAGGGAGCCTCACAAAAGGATCATCTTGGACAAGACCAAGAGAGAAACACAAGAGGCAAGGGCCACATCAAAAACAAGCCCCGAAGGACACGAGAGCAGAAGGCTGTTATAAACAAAAGAAGGCCACTATACAAAATATCTATACAGCATGCATCACAAATCAGCAAAAGAATCCAATTCAAGCAACCGGGATATCCCGTCTTTGTAGAGTAGAGAGGACGCTAGGGTTTCTTTTGAATTTAAAAGACATAACGGCAATCTAACTTCTCCATATATAAGCTTTTCAAGGGCTTCACGACTTCTTCTTTGACCTTGGAAAAGTCTGAGGTTCCTTTCTTGCCAAATAATGTAAATAGATGCCCCAAAAAGTAATATGTTGATGATAGCTAATATGCCTTTGCCACGGAATGAGAAAGCACACCACAAGACAATATTATCCCAACCAAAGAGAGGAGCTCGAAAATTACCTTTGGATTGGATTGCCTCCCAAATAAGTTTGGTGAAGGGGCAATTAAAGAAGAGATGGTCATGTGAATCGCAAGGACTTTTACAAAAAGAGCAGCTCAAGACTTCATTAGTGCGCCGAAGTTCCATACAGTCTTGCGTTAGGAGTTTCCTCTTGATAGCAAGCCAGACTATGAAGGAATGCCGAGGGATACACGAACTGAACCAGATCAGGGAGAACCAAAGCACATTCCCAGAGTCAGGGGACAGGTCATGCCAAGTTTGGGAGGAAGAGAAGGAAACATGCTTGCCTTTTTTAGTTCTCCAGTAGGTGCGGTCATGGGAATGATCATAGATGGGTGTGGCAGATCCATTGACAATGAGAGGGTAATCCTGCCGAAATTCAAAAGGCCATTCCCAAACCCCATCCCTAAGGATAGCACTAACTTTAGCTTTAAAGCCTAATCTTGATTGATAAAAGATTCTAGGCAGGACAATCTCCTCAAGAGGACCAAAGGGATGCCAAGAATCATACCATAAAGAAGTGTGTTCACCATTACAAACCGACACCCCAATGTGTTTGCGAACCATCTTTCTTAGATTAAGAATTTGTCTCCAACTCCAACTTGCATCCCAAGGGATTTTAATGTGCCAAAAGTTTCACCCTCGGAGTCTGATGAAATGAATCCATTTCACCCAGAGAGAATTCCTATCTAAAACTACACTCCACAAGTGACAAACCAAAAGAGAGGAGTTCCATCTGCTTAAAGGTCGAATTCCCAGCCCACCTTCAGCTTTAGGAGCACAAACATCCTTCTAGGCCACACGAACTTTGCCCTTGACAAGTTCATTTCCAGACTAGAGAAACATCCTCATCAAATACTCTATGGCCTTGGTAATAGCCTTGGGAATAATGAACACAGAGGCCCAATAGACTTGTAAAGATGAAAGCACATATATGACAAGCTGGAGTCTCCCCACATAAGATAAGCTCTTATTTTCCAGGATTGTAACCTAGATTCAACTTTCTCAATCAGGGGAAGGCAATCATTGTACTTAAGTCTAGTTGTAATGAGCGGAACACCCAAGTATCTGACAGGAAGATGGCCCTCAAAAAAGCCCGTGATACCTTTGAAAATGGCTTAAAGCTCCTGACTAACATTGTAGGTGAAAATATAACTTTTTGATAAATTGGGGTAGAGACCTGATAACTTCGAAAATTCATCTAAGGCATCTTTCAATAACTGAACAGAGCTAGAGTTACCATAGCAAAACAAAATTAGGTCATCAGCGAAGCTAAGATGAGAAATCTCTTGAGAAGCACATCAAAAATGGAATTTGAATCCTTCACTGTCTTTTATCCTTCTGTTAAGCAATAGAGAGAACACCTGCATAACAATAGTAAACAGGTATGGCAAAATAGGATCCCCTTGCTGAAGGCCCCTTTGACCTCTAAAGAATCCATGAAGCTCACCATTTAAGGAGACAGAATAAGAAGGAGAAGTAACACATTCTTTAATCCAGAGGATCATTTGAGAAGGAAAACCAAATAACTCCAACACATCAAATAAAAAATTCCACTCAACCGTGTCATATGCTTTTTGTATGTTTGCTTTAAGAGCACATCGGGGAGGACCCTTATCAAGATGGTAATTTCTAAGGATTTCCTGAGCAAAAAGGACATTATCGCTAATCTTTATTCCTGGAATGAAAGCGGACTGAGTAGAATAAACAATTTCCCCAAGGCAACCTTTGATTCTGTCAGCAAGGATTTTAGAAATACATTTATATAAAACATTATAGTAAGCAATGGGGCGATAATCAGTGTCGAGGAAGGGGTGTTCTTTTTAGGAACAAGTGTTATAAATGTAGAGTTCACCTCATTGAGAAGACGCCCATGAGTGAAAAAATCAAAGATTGCTCTACATGTATCTTTCCTAACGACATCCCAAGCAGCCTTGAAGAATTTAAAAGTAAATCCATCTGGCCTAGGGGATTGTCATCACCTATACTGAACATAGCCCTTTTAATTTCATCATAAAAAATGGGATGAACCATGAAATTCTTTTGGTGATGAGACACCTTAGTGAGAAATAAATCCTCAAGGGTTTGCAAAGTGTTTTCTAGTTTAGAGGTGCCTAGGAGCTTTTGATAGAAGGACAAAAAAAGCTCTAGGTAATTGAGGCTCTTAAACAGTCTCTCCCTTGTCAAAGAAGATGCGCTCAACTCTTTGCTTGTTCTGAAGACACTTCAAAGACTTGTGGAAGTAAGAAAAGTTATTTTCACCAACATTGAGCCAATGAATTTTTGCTTTTTGTTTTAAAAATCATTCTTCATCCAAGAGAGCAACACTAAAAGCTGTCGAAAAGGCAGCTTCACAAGCTCGAAGGTCTCGATTATAAGGCTCAAGATCAACCACACGTTAGAATTGCTCAACCTCTTTTCTTAAAATCAAGACTTTCTGTTCAACATTCCCAACCTGTCTATTGAGTTGCCTAAAACAAGGCTTGAGGGCTTTAAACTTCATAACCAAGGAGAACATTGGGTTACCTGCATCCAAAGAATCCCTTACCTGTTTAACTGTCAGGAGAAACTCCTATTTAAAAACAAGAAAGTTGAAGAACTTGAACGGCTGAGGTTTGAAGGGGAAACTTTGAAGGAAATAAGTAACAGAGTGGTAGTGATCACTGATGCCTTGGGGATAGAAAAAAGTATAAGCCCGAGGGAAATCTTCAACGAAAGGTAAGTTTCCCATGACCCGATCAAGCTTTCTTAGAATCCCATCAGTTCCATGGGGCTTGCCGTTCCATGTAAAAGACATTCCCGCTTGATTAATAGCATCAATTTCCAACCTATCCAGACAAAGACGAAAATCTCTCCTTCTGGATGAAACAGAAGAGATACCCCTCAAACTTTCACTACAGTCACGGACAATATTAAAGTTTCTCAAGATTAACCATGGAGAAGAACAAATATCTAGCTTGAAACGGATAAGATCATTCCAAAGATCACGACACTCCAAGTAATTGTTAGCTACATAAACAAAAGAGCAAAAAAAAAGGAGAGGGAGTCAACAATCATTTTCACATGACAATGAATAACTTGATTAGTCTTTCCACAAATATTAATAGAGTAGATATCAGGGTTCCAGCCAAGGATAATTCTGCAACCCTGGGAACACAAGGAGAAATTAGATTCTCACTTCCCAGTTAGGAAAAACACTATTGAAAACAGCATCACAATTGGACGAGGAAACTCTGGTTTCCAAGAGAGCACATAGCCCAATTTGTCTCTTCTTGAGGAAGAGCTAGGCTTCCTTTTGTTTGAGGGGTTGGTTAAGACCTAATGTTCCAACAGCCTAAATTAATCATGGTTAGAGGTGGAACAAATGGGTCGGGTTAGGCAGGTCAACCCTAACCCAGCCCACATTAAGACAGGTTCAATCCGAACCCCCTAAAAGGTGGGCCGGGTTGAACCCGACCTGCATATACCCCGCCGGGCGGGCTAGGTTTTAATATGTCAACCCGACGACCCAACGGGTTAAATTTTTTATTTTTTAAAAAAAAACCCTCCAACCCACCGGGTTGGGAGTTTTCAACTTGACGGGTTGGTTGTTGCACGCCAACGGTCAACCCTTCGGGTTGACCTGCGGGTTGGACAAAAAATAAATAAATAATAATTTTTTTTTTTGCAAATACCCCTTTTACCGTTGAAATATAGCCATTTTATAGCAGTTGGAGAGGTCTTTTTCGTCATTTTCTTTTCCCATTTTTTTCTATAAATAGGGCCTAAACTCTCATATTTTCTTACATCCCAAATTCTCGTATTTTCTCCAATTTCTATTGAAATCTCTCAATTATTCTCTTTGTTGTCAATTTGCTCTCATTTTAATTTTTATTAGTTTTTTCAATTTTCAATTCATATTTCCAAATTCCAATTCTCCTTCTTTAATTTTTTATTTCTTCTATATCAAATTTTTTTTTTTTTTTTAACTACAATGGATAGATATTTTCATCCCATCGATTTCGATGATGAAGGAAACTATCCTAGTCCCCCTGAATTTACTAACATAAATGCAGTAGATTCAAGTAGTCCCACTTTCCTAGTCTTAGAATCCGATACACCTCATAATATTCCCCCGATTCCTCCCCATGCTGCTACAGGTCACGGTGGTTCTAGAAGTCATCCTCGTAATTGTCGTCCTTGTCCAACTTCATCTCAAGCAGAAGCGGGTTCATCAACTGCTGTCGAAACCGACAATAAGCATACATCAGACGTTTGGGTGCATTTCGATAAGTTTTACGAGACAGAAAATAGAGTTCAAGTGAAAAAAGCAAGATGCAAGTATTATGAAAATATTTATAAAGCTGATTCAGGTAATGGTACTAGTACTTTAAAAAGGCATGCTAATAAACATATTATTCAACATGGAAATAAAGAAACCAATCAAACTCAAATAACTAATATGGGTACTACTTGGCGTTATAATTCTTATGTATATAGGGAACAATTAGCTTTATATATTGTCGCAACTTATCAACTTATTAATATGACTGAAAATAAATATTTTGAAAGATTTATTAAAAATTCATTTTTTTTCCAAGATTTAAAAGTTATTCTAAAACTTCACCTAGAAATGATTTAATAAAATTGTTTGGGAAAATGAAATTAGAATTAAAAAATAAAATACATAGTTGTCATATTAGTGTGGTTCTAACCACCGATATTTGGAGTGTAGAGCTAAACAAAATTATATTTATGTGACTGGTCATTATTTTGATAATAAATGTAAATTAAATAAATCTTTTATTGGGATTTAGATTAATAGATGTGGATCGTAGTGGTCAACAAATTTATAATAAAATTATTGAAGTTTTAGAAGATTATAATATTGTTAATAAAGTGATAAGTTTAACTTTAGATAATGCAAGTGCTAATAGTACAACTATAAATTTTTTTTAAAAATAATTTTCCTTTTTATGACAATTTGAAGTTTTTTCACCAACGTTTTGCATGTCACATTATTAATTTAATTGTGAAAAATGGTATGAAAAAAATTAGAAAATTGATAGAATTAGGAATTCTTTAGCTTACATTACTAGTAGTAATAAAAGAAATGTTGAATTTCAAGATGCTTGTATAAAATCAAATATGTCTCCTAGAACTTTTGCATTAGACATGCCTGTTAGATGGAATAGTACTTATTTAATGCTTGATTCATGTTTACCTTATGCAAATTTAATTAGTTATTTTGTAGCAAATAATAGAGGTCCTCATTATTTGGTAGAAAATGATTGGCATATAGCTAAAAAATTTCATTCTTTTCTTAAAAAATTTTACCAATCCACTTTACAACTTTCTGGTTTGTATTAAATTGCTAGTCCATTGGTAATACATACAATTATAACAATTTTAGATTTATTTAGAAAAAACAGAAACAATGAAATTTTAGCGGGACTAATACATGCAATGGAATTAAAATTTAAAAAATATTAGAAACCCATTCCTTTTCTTTTTGTTTAAGTGCTATATTTGATACTAGCATTAAAGTAGCAGGTTTAGAAAATGGTTTAGACACATTAACTGAAAATTTACAAAACGAAGCATATGCCAATCAACTAGGAGAGGTAAGAGAGTGTCTTATAGAGGTATATTTGCAATATGAAAACAGGTATGAGAACCAGCAAAGAGGCGAAATACCCGAGGAAGTTGCATCAGAAGAAACAAATGAAGACTTCAACTCCTAGAGTACACATAATAGGTCGAAGAGGACCCGAACCCGAAGCACAACCTCCTCTTCAGAAGCACCAACAACGAATGTACTATCCTCTATGCAGTTACAGAGTAATGAGCTGCACCAATATTTGGGAACCCCCGAAGTGTTACCAGCAGATCCACAACAAAGAGCCAACTTTGGTGTCTTAGAATATTGGAAAACCATAAAATGTATTTTTCTGATATTATTAAGACTTGCCTTGGATGTTTTCTTTGTTCCTGTCTCAACCGTCTCATCCGAACAAACATTTAGTGCAAGTGGAAGAATTTTAAATGAAAGGAGGACTAAACTTTCACCAAAAATGATTGAAGTCCTCACATGTCTTTGAGATTGGGAACGGTCGCGCCATCAGGATCAATACGAGGTTGTCGACGATACTTTAATAGAATCATTTCAATTTTTTAATATAGATGATACGGATGAGGGAGGTCTTAGTCAACCACCCCCAAATTAGTTCTTTTGTAAATTGTAACTTGTAAATTAATTGTCAATTATTGCACTCTTTTTTTCTTACCAAGTTTTTGTCCCATTGGGTTTTTCTTGGTAAGGTTTTTAACGAGGCAATAATTGTTATAATTTCTTATTTTATTTTTTCATAAATGAATAAATCTAATTTTTCTTATATTACAATTTCATTGTATTAAAATTAAATTAATATTTGAAATGTTAACAAAAAAAAATTAATTTAATTTAATTATTGATATTTGAAAAGTTAACTAAAAAGTAAAAACAATTACACAAAAGAAAAAAATTAAAAACAAAATAATAAGAAAAATTATCGGCTAACCTGGCCCAGCCCTCATCAAAACCCGTCGAGTTAGGGTTGGCGGGCTAGGCTGGGCCAGCCTTTTTGGCCAAGAGGCTGGCCTAACCCGACCCCTGCCCTTGTTGGCGGGCCGGGTTAGGCTCGGCCTGCCAATTCCTATAACCCACTGCGGGCCAGGCTGGGCAGGTTATTTTTCCACCTTTAATCATGGTTAGGAGATGGAGGAGAAGCAGGAGTCCCAGCTTTCTCGCTATTTGCACTGCCTTTCACAACCAAGAGCTTATCATTTTCCTATAAATAGTGGGCCATAGAGGAAGGATCATCTTCCACATCGGAGGCATGCATCTCTTGTTCATTAGGATCATCCGAAGGGTTGTTTGTAGGCCAACAGGAAGACATAGTGTGGTGATCCTCATACTCATCAAAGAGACAATGGAAAGGATTTTGGTTCACAACATTATCCTGTATAGGAGTATCCTGCAAAGATGGGGACTTTAAGGGTGCAAGGCAAGTTATATTAACAAGAGAAATAACCTGATTAGTAGGCGTAGATAGACCTTTACCTTCATTTCTCTTAGCCACAGATTGAAACACTTCACTATCAATTGTTTCCTTAGGAGGAGATTCAATATGTACCGAGGATGGCTGCTAGACTTGCAGAGGGCAAGAAGAGACGTTATGGCCAAACACTTGGCACTTATCACATTCGGATGGTCTCCATTGGTACTCAACTCTAACATCCACAGAGAGAGGTTCATTAGAATCCTCTAGAGGAAGGCACACGCGCACCATTTCCAAAAGTTTACGAGCAGTATCCACTTCAATGAGGACACGAGCAAACCCAATTCTACCAACTCCACATATCTTTAGTAATTCCGTCAAGAGCCAATGACTTTCCAATGCCACTAGTAATAAAGCTCAATGCATCATGGTTCCAACATTCCATAGGCAGATAACTTGACCCATAGGGGAATAAATCTAGGTGATTCCTTGTTAAGGACCATACCAGGACGCCACCATTGCAACAAGATAGGCCTGTTCTACAGTAACCAAGGGTCACCCTCCATGCATTTCACCGTAAGATTTTCATCAGAGAATTTTAAAAAATAAAACCCCTTATCATTCATCATAACTTTAGAGATGTTTATGTTCTCCAGAGACGCATAGGAATGTTATGAACAACAGGCAAAGGTAGTTTCTTTTCAATGAATGATCCCACAAGACAGTTTGCCCATTTCTTATGCCCTTCAGTACATACAAAGATCGGGAGGTTAACAACAATAACACCTTCTGATGAGAACTCATGAGCATGAAAGAGTAGTGGTGTTTTTCCTCTAGACTGACTTGCTGTCGTGACATGAGCCCATGAACGTTTACCTTCAGAATGCAAAGGATGGCCAGAAGTATTTGGGCTAGCAATCCTTTGTCCCAAAGCTGCAAATCTAGAAAAAGAAACATTAGGTTTTTACATGTTTTTTACCAACTTCCAATTTACCTTTTCCTTTTGCCATTCCACCACTGCCTAGGGGCCTATGACTTGCAGAAGAAGAGGGATGGGAACAGTTGAGTCCAAAGCTGAACATTGGAACTTCACATCCAGTAGATGGAAGAGACGTCTTATTAAGTGAAGAGGCTCCAAAAGTGAAGGGCTTGAAGGCTTCAGACATGACTCCATAAGAGCAAGAAGCATAAGACTCTTGGGCTTAGGTCACACTTAGATTAGGCGGCCCATAACTTGGAAGGAGAGATAGAGATTAGGCTGGAGCAGGGTCACCAATAATTGGGTTGGGATCTGGGTTAAGACCCAACAAGGAACTAGGGACCTGCTTTTCCACCTTCGCAACATGTTCCTTAGGGTTGGGAGACGTAGGAACCAGCATTGCTTTGCCAACTTTGGGCTTTTTTTTAGATGAAGGCATATTCTCCAAAGACTGGTCCCTAGTAGCATCGCATCCTTCCTCACCATTTTGACCAGAGGCTGAAATGCCATCCTTTATAGAATGAGGGCGACGAACCCCTCCAGATCTAGTGTGTTCTCGAAAACCTTCTAAGCAAGCAAATATGCTTTCAAGAGCTAATGGACGCGAGCTTACGGATCTTGATTCACCGTACTTAGATTCTTAGCATTCATAGAAGAACCATTTCCAAGCACAACATCCATATCCACAAACAAGGAAATGTTGTTAGTTGAGCTTTTACCAGATTTCAAAATACATCTCAGAGAAGTAGAAGATAGCTCCGAACAGGTTGACGCCTCCGTAAAGTGCTTCATAAACCGTCAAAGGCAAAACAAAGAACCATTGACCAAAGAGAGAGAGTACCACCAACGGCAGCGCTGATGGCTAGCCAAGAAGAGGGGGGAGGACTCCTCACAGTGGGGCCTACTCACTTTTCTATTCTTTAGAGAGCACTTTTTTATCACTACTACTGATGTTGTAACTAAACTACGACTCAGTTGCTCAACTTAAAAGCTTATGAACCAAAAAAATCCATACATGATTTTGTATATTCTATTGTAACTAAACCAATACTCATTTATCGTCATTTTTTTATGATGACAACAGTTGCTTAGCTTAGGAGTTCAGGAATTTGTATCTTCTACTATTCATCTGAGCCATCTGTGGTTATTAAAATTAGCGCAAGCATCAGTCCCACACCTTGTCATGAATACATCATAAATATTGATGAATTTACCTAGAGCAGGCAGTGGATCCTAAAGATGCAACAAGGCAACCAACGCTGGTTATTTTGACCATTCTATTATTGCCACATTCTCAATATTACTTTTACAATTAGAGTATGAGGGCAACATTAGAATTGACGTATGCAAGCCGATCGTACAAAAAAAGTTTGGCTATAATGCACTGGGACACCATTGACCTAGGTCATAACTCTCTTTGATGAGCACTCTTCTCTCTTCCTTGTCAATGCATTAAATAATTTCTTCTAGAATTGGAAAAGGCAGACGTCCAGAGTAGAAATGAGGCAGACTGAATTATTGTCATTATGGAATGTGATTAGCCTAAAGAGTGAAACAGATAATTTTCTTTGTGATGGAATGCTTTTAGCCAATTTCATCATATCATCAACATTGTTGTCATCATAGTTGCTCACAGCCAAATCTGATACATGGCTCATATTTGTCCAAGGCATCTTCTGATATCAACTAGTGTTCAACTAACAAATTCACTACCTCTTGAATTATGTTGTGTATATTTTGTGCACATATCAAGTTATTGTTGCTGTTGTGATTTGAGACCAAATTCACACTTAATCTATGCCAATTCAAGCACAAACATAAGAACAAAGAAGAATCACAGATACAAACAATTACCGTGGTTCACTTGTTCAAGATTTGAACAAGCTACGTCTACGTTGAGCTCCAGAACACTAAGGCTCACTGCACTATGTATCAAGAATGTTTTCACAGATTACAAACTCACAAGAGATCTCAAAACTCTCTCAATTGGTAAACATACACTCACTCATGGTAACCCTTTTAAATCCTAAGAGAAATCTAACCCACTCCTCTTAACCGAAAGGAAACACAACTTTTACAACACGATTCACCAAATCGCGTAAGAATTACACAAATTTGGGTGCTTAATTAGAACCCTGGCAAAGAGCATGTAATACCCGAAGAAGAGAATAAAAAAAAATATGTTCACAAACCAACAGAATGTTCAGCTATTATAAATTGACCAAATGGGGAAGAGGCAGTCGTTGGATCTGATGCAAAATAATGGCCAAGATTTAAAAGGAGTAGTAGGGGTGGGCGAAAAAATAGGGTAGAACCGGAACCGTTGGGTACCCAGGTTTCAGTTTCGGTTCCTACCCGAAACCGGCTGCCACAAGGTCGGTTCCGATTCCAAAAAATTAGAATCGACACTGTGTGGTTCTAGTTCCTATAAGGAGGAATTGGGAACCGTAACCGGAAACTGGTACTTAAATGAAATTGCGTTAAAATGTGGGGGGTTTTCTGATATTTTATGTTTAATATAAAAAAGAAAAAAAATGCAATTATTGATTTAGGGTTCTTACAGTTAACAAAACTTAAAAATTGAGCAGCTGCCTCATTGATTTTCTTCGGCTGGATCTGACTTCACAGGAATCTATCCTTCAATCTTCCATCCTCTGTGAGCAACTCTTAAGCTTTTTCCTTATCACTTCAGCTGGATCTTACTTCACAAAGGACCTTCCCTGCCCCAAAAAAGCCACACATAAGTATTAATTATAATTACATGTCAGTTTGTTCTTTCATGAAGCAAATAATTTTGGATTATTGTGTTGTGTTGTGGTGATTTGATTTGTAATATATATATAACAACCTGAACATGCTTTCTTAAGTACCATAGTTATCAATAAATTTATTGGCTTGATTGAGGTTTCGATTCTTGGAAAGTTTGATGAAGATTAAATTTAGTGTTTCAGAGGTGGGTTTTGTTTTGTTTTGGTATCGATTGATTATCATGAATTGAAAGTACTGGGTTATTATAAGTTTTTGATTGGTATCTTGATCCTTTATGATGATTTTTTTGCTTGGTATGATCTTTTTTATGCTGAATTGGAGCTATTAGATTCTCAGATTTACATTTATTCATGTATTTTTTATGTATAAGAGTTAATTAATTTTATTGAATAACTTAATATGTTAAACAAGTTAAAGTGAATGGTTAAATTTAGGCAGTTTTATCGAAAGCTATTGCTAAGGTTCCAAAGAACCAAATCCCATGTGTACTAATAAATGATCTATAAAACGGGTGCGTGGATTCTTGAAGTAGGTTTGATTTGTTCTTGGACTGGTAATTGGTTAAATTACACATATATTCATTGTTCATACATATTTTCATTGTAGACATTTTTATTTAGTTAAATGTTAATTATACATATTTTCATTGTATGTTGATTGCTTAAATGTTTGCAGGAAAAATTTCCTCAATTAGAGAAAATATTGAAATTAAGGATACGCCTAATATAGGAGAGTCAATATCAAATAGAAATACGCATGGACGAGGTAAGCAATCCAGAGTGTGGGACCGTTTTGAGAAGATTTATAATGAGAGAACCAACAAAGTAGACCAGATAAAGTGTTTCTATTGTGAGAAGTTGTTGGCGTACAGTGTGAGTAATGGAACTTCCTCTATGCACAAGTCAAGTTGTAAGAAATACCCCCACAATGTAGATAAAAGCCAAACAATTCTCTCATCTTTTAGAAGCATAAACAAAGAAGATACCAAGGAATGTAGTACAATTACCACTTGGAGATTTAATCAAGAGGTCTCTAGACAATTGCTTGCTAAGATGATAATTGTTGATGAAGAACCATTTACAAAGGTGGAGCGGCTAGGTTTTAGGAAATATTTAAGTTCATTGCAACCTTTATGGAAGCACATTTCATGTTATACATTGGCTAGGGATTGTTTGAAGATTTACAATTGTTAGAAGATTTCATTGAAAAAACATTTGAGTTCTCTGAAGTCTAGGATTGCTCTAACGACTGATATATGGACTTCCATTCAGAACTGTAGCTATTTATGCCTCACTGCTCACTTTATTGATGAGAATTAGGAGTTACATAAGAGGATTCTGAGTATTGTGACCATTAGTAGTCATAGGGGTAGGGAGATAGGGAAAATGGTAGAGAAATGCATTCTTGAATGGGGTATTGAAGATCACATGTCCACTTTAACAGTGGATAATGCTAGTGCTAATGATGTGGCAATCAATTACTTGAAGGATAGATTGGTAGATAGGAATGCCTTAATTATGGATGGTCAGTATTTTCATATGAGATGCACTACTCATATTATGAATTTGATTGTGAGGGATGGTCTTAGTGAGGTAAAGGATAGTATTAGTCATATCCATAGTTCAGTCAAGTATGTAAGGAGTTCTCCTGGTAGAGCCCTAGCATTTGAAAGATGTGTAAAAGAGGAAAGAATAACTTATAAAGGTGGTGTGTGTCTAGATGTGGCCACCAGATGGAACTCCACTTATCTCATGCTAGATACCACAATAAAATTCAAGAAAGCTTTTTAGAGGTTGGAAGATGAAGACCCTAACTTTGCTATTGATTTTTCACATGAAACTCCTTTAACTGATGATTGGGAAAAAGCAATTGTGTTTGCCAAATTCTTGAAAACGTTTTTACGAAGCTACTAAAAGGATATCAGGGACGAAATATGTGACTTCTAATAATTATTTTGATGAGATAGTTTCCATTGTCTTTACTTTGAAAGATTGGGAGAACAACTCTAATCCTTGTCTTCACAGCATGTCTAAGAAAATGAGAGAGAAGTTTGACAAGTACTATAGGAGTCTTGACAAAGCCAATGTGATGGTATTGATTGCAATGGTATTAGATCCTCGATATAAGATGATATATGTGAACTGGTGCTATAAAAAGATTTATGCCAATGACTTGGAAAAAGCTGAAATGATGACTGCAAACTTGAGAGATGTATTAGAACAACTGTTTGGAGTTTATGACCGACTTGCCTCAAGTGTAGAACAAGGTCAAGCTTCTAGTTCTTTTCCACTAATGGGAACTAATCAATCTTTAGATGGTGTTGCTACTTCTAATGCTACTGTTAAGTATCACCCATTCAAGGACACATTTTTGGAGGAGATGGATGTAGGGGTAGTTGATATTAACAAATCAAAGTTAGAGCGATACCTTGAGGAGAAACGTGAACCCGTGAAGTGTGAGTTGAGTATCTTGGATTGGTGGAAAGCAAATAAAGGGAAGTATAAGGTTCTTTCGCATATGGCCAGAGATGTCTTTGCAATTCCGATGTCTACAATTGCTTCCGAGTCAGCTTTCAGTACATCGGGTCGTGTACTTGATCAATTTCAGAGTTCTTTATCTCCAAGTGTTGTACAAGCGTTAATTTGTACACAAGATTGGTTAAGATGTGCACCCTCACCTACTCCTTCTGAAGATTACTTGGTGGATGCAGAGACTTATGATTTAGGTAACTTATTAATATGAATGTCTTATATTTTCATTTAGTTAATGTAGTTTTATTCAATTTTTTAACATACTAAATTACTAATTGATTAATTGACTTCCTTTTTTTGTTTTCATTTTTGCAGTACTAAAAGCAATTGATGAAGAAACTATTACCACTGCAGATTTTGGGGATGAAACTTGATATGTTATCATTTTGTTGTACTTGTGTTATTTAACTTTAATGTTGGGAGTTTGAACATTGATATGTTATTAACTTATTATGTGATGTCATTGTGTTATTTAATGTGTTATGTAATTTTAATTTTGGCAGGATGAAACTTGATGGTTGATATGTTATTATGTTGTTGTACTTGTGTTATTTAAAGTTTTAAAGTGCTTTGTAATTTTAATTTTGTGAGGTTGAAATAAATATTGAAATATTGTTAATTTTGTAAAGTCTACAGAATGTATTTGTCATTTCAGAAAACTAATAGGGGTGTAATTGTAATTTTTTAAGGGTTTATTTATTTTTTTTCAAAAATTAAGGGGTAACTAATATTTGATAGGGTACCCGAAACTGGAACCGGAACCTATAACAGGTTTCGGTTTCAGGTTTTTAGGAATGAGAATCATCGGTTCCAGTTTTGGTTCCAAATTAAAGGAACCGGCCAGTTCTGGTTCCGATTCCGGGTCTGATTCCTTCAAAAAAAGGTGGGTACTCGGACCTGCCCACCCACCCCTAAGGAGCAGCACCCAAAATGGCAGCACATAGGATTAAGTCGTGTGACACCATTTAATGGTTTCATTCTTTAACAATCTCCACCTTGAAGCCAACACACCCTTTCTGAGCAATACCCCATTAGTGCAGCAAACATCTACAATGTTCCTTCTTAGCTCTATTATCTAACCTGATGTGAAGCAATTCCAAGCAATGCTTGAACTTTGTAGTAGTCACCACCTTAGTCCCCATGTCAATTGGATTTTCCTCGGTTGGTATCTTCCTCAGATTCAATTGGCCTCTTGAGATAAGATCTCTCACAAAATGGAACCTCACATCCACGTGTTTAGTCCTCTCATGATATAGTGTATTTTTACAATGGTGGATGGCTCTTTAACTGTCAGAATATATAGTCACAAGCCCTTCCAATAGGTTAGCCTCTTTCAAAATACCTTACAACCAATTGTTTCCTTAAATGCATCAGTTACAACCATATATTCAGCCTCCATTGTAGATAAAGCAACCAGTGGCTATAATTGTGACTTCCAGCTCACACAATTCCCACCAAGAGTAAAACAATATGTTGTAGCAGATTTTATAGTATCTCTATCACCTGCCAAATCAGAATCTAGATACCCAACCACATCAAGTACAATATTTCTTTTGCAATAATCCAAACCAACATGTACAAAACTGTTTATGTATTGTAAAAGCCATTTCAAATCAACCCAATGCTCAATTACAAGATTAGACATGTATCTACTTAGTAAAGAAATAACAAAGGCCAGATCTGGTCTGGTACTAATCATAGTATATATTTTTTCCTGGTTAGTAAATACGGGTACGGCAAAAAAACGGTACGGGAATTTTACGGGTATAATACGGCAAACGATGAAAAATACGTTTATAAAAATTCGGCCATAAAATTCGGATACGGGAAAAATACGGTACGGGTATATACGGGTTTAATACGGTGCATTGTCAATAATATGTTTTGAAAAATACGGCAATATCAATCTTAGTTTTAACATTTTTATGGACTACCTGGTTAAAATCAACATACATTGCATGCAAAAGTACACAAATTCATTAACCATAACACAAATACATATTACAACTGATATTCAAATTATAGTCTCCAGACTCAAACACAATATTTAGCCAAGATTCAACTATAGTATCAAATTACCATAAGTCATAACAAAATCAAAATTCAAAGTCGAATAGAGCTCAAAACAAATAAAATACAAATAATACAACAAAGATTCAAATAATAGTTGTAACAAAAACTCACAAAGTACATAAACAACAATAAGTCAATAACAACTCAAAAAAAAGCATCGTCCACCAAGCATATCATCATTATCCATTAAGTCATCCATGTAACCCTCAACGGTTGGTGTGGAATTAGCATCTTCGTCCATATTTCTTCATATTCATAGTCTGGAAGCTCTCCCAATTTCTCAAGATCTATAGGTTCCAAGTCACGACTCATCGTGGAAGTGAATTTATCCATCATCATCGTGTTCATCCTCACATACACAAGTGTGTCTAGCATTTCATGTGACAACCTATTCCTTTTTTTGTTTTGAGCAGCTTCAAAGGCACTCCAATTTCTCTCACATGAAAGCGCTACAAGGTTGACTCAGAATTCGAATGGCATACTTCTTGGCACGGAAGATCATCCCCATTTAATCCCACCAATTCCTGCAAATGACATAAAAAACTTTTTGATATAAAGAGAAAGCAATGTACATAAAAAGATTTGAAATTTTTTAAACACACTTACGAGGATGACTTGTTTGTAACATCGTTTTTGCCGTTGCAGTAAATAAGGTAGCTGGCCTACTACGATACAACTGAACTCTCCATAAATGGATGCTTTCTTCTATTAGAAGCAGGTTTTCATGAATGAAATTGATGCCATCTTTCATCTCCCTATCCTCTCTAAATTCTGTGAGCAAAAGTAAGCTGGATTGAGAAGGCAGCTGCAGCATGTTAGGATGAATGATATTATTGACCCGACGATTCTCAACAATTCCCAAATTCTCTCATACTTGCTTGCCTCACTATTACATCTTTCTTTGATTGCAACTTTTGCCCTCATCATTGCTTCATATAAGTAACCAGCAGTAGATCCATCACCATCAACCAAACGAAGAACTCGAACCAATGGCTCAATGTTTTATAACCTCCCTTCCTCTAGCCCAAAAATCACTCTGAACAATTTCAGTGACCCTTTTACCTGATTCGGTCTTACAATAATCAAAACCCCTCCATTCAGATGAAGCAACAAAGAGTCGAAGTTCATTCTCCAAATCCAACACAGATTGAAGCATTAAAAAATTTGAAGCAAATTATGGCACAAGGTTGTCTCAATTGTCTATCTTTGGTGAACTCTTTCATTGCTGCATGAAGAACTATGTACCGTGTCATGAACATAACTATATTCTTGCTTCATCTGTGGCAACTTTTACCCAATTAACTTCTTCATATATGTCTTTCAAAAGAAGCTGAATTCCATGAGCAGCACACCTCGTCTTATACATTCGAGGATACAATCCAATGAGCATGTCACCAGCAGATGTGAAATTGCTACCATTATCAGTTATGAATTGCACAACATGATCTTGTCCAATTGATTCAATAACAGAAACAACAATTTCTTTAAGATAAATCCCAGTTTTTCTTTCTCGAGAAACATCCAATGATTTTATAAACACTGCACCCCCAGGTGAATATGCCACAAGATTAATAAAGATCGATGTCTTATATCATCCATATATCAGACATTATAGTGCAACCAGATCCAGATGTATCCCAGATGCTTCACCATAGCACATACTCATCAACACCTTTTCTAGATTCTGGAATTAACTTAGTTCGAGAGTTGAATAAGATGGAAGCTTGTATCCTGCACCATATTCAGCCCTGGCTTGACAAATTCTCCAAGCACCAGTTTGAACAACATTAAAGCAATATTGTTCCACCACACACTTAGCAAGCATTTTATCAACAAACTCCTTGTCTTTTTTTCTTATTCATTTCTAGTAGATGCTTGACTTTGACGTCTTTGGCTACCTTTAGAAGTAGTGAAAATGGTGAATCTGTTTCCTCCTCATGATCATTAGAGTTTAAAGCAGTAGAAGAACCGCGAACTTTTTAATTTTTGTTACTTCCATTCCAGACATAGCAGAATGCACATGCTTGTGTCTCATGATTGACTTTACTACAAATCTCAACATCATGGCCAGTAATTCCCGACAAGTGTGCTTTAATTCTGTAAGCCCCGCCACTAAATACTTTTGACAAAATTTACATTTCCATTTATTCCCTTGGAGCCCTCAACATGCTCCCAATTTTATCTTTTTTTCGTACCATATTGATTTGAGTCTGTATTTACAAGAACATAAAGAGAACATCATCAAATACAAAAGATAAAAAGTTGCATATAATCTTTTTTCTTTCCTACGCATTATAGCATGTAATCTTTTTATTTCCTATGCATGTTTTAGAATAATCATTTTTAATTTAGAAATTAGAATCAACTTTCAATATATCATTATTCAGAATAATTCGCAATAAAAGACTATTACATTTTCCACAAAAGTATGATTTGGTTCATGCGCATAAGGGACAAAAAATAAGTAAAAAAAATTAGCTATATCCGTAATATCTTTCTCATCTAAAGGCGCATAAAAATTTCAACTTCTAGTGACCTTATCTCTATCCCCCACTACAAATTAATGAGCATTATCTGATCATACAGCTTGTGATGGTTGCAATTATTTCTCCTAATGCATATTCACCAGCTAGCCATTCATCTATCAAGTGATAGAAATTTATGGGAAAGATAAGGATGCTGTTATGAGTGAAGAAAATCACAAAGTGCTAAGCGATTTTTTCCTCTCACATGCATGAACAAACAAAATAGTCCCCTTTCACATAAATAAAGTTGCTTAACATGATTTCCCAGTCTTCTTGTTTTAATGGATTTTTACAAATAAGGCGATGAGGCAATCAAAGAAAAATGAAAGGGGCAAGGTTTATGTATTGACAATGCTACATACACAAGAATAATAGGAGGTACTGATATATTCTTGCTTTCCATCTAATCATCTTAATTTCTCTACTTTGAATAATTATGAGGCAGACCCCACTTGATGTTTTCCATTCAATCTCCATAATGCACTACATGAAAGTTTGAAACCCAACACACTTCAATATTCCTATATATTATTATTACTAAAAAAATAAAAACTAAAATTTTGATTCTTCTATTCTCTCAAAACAGGGCTGCGAAAATGCAAACATGAATAATGTGGCTATCAAGATTTTCTTGAAGAAATAATCCAATTTCATGCTTAATCAGAAACAGCAAGTGAAGATGAATCAGAAGAGTTTACAGTCTGTATACAGATGCAACTTATCATATTTTTGCTACAACATTAGATCAAATGCACTCGTTTAAGATCTCATTTACCATATGGTCTGCAACAGCATTACTCAAACACTACTTTTCTGCAATCTAATAATCTTTTTCTCAAGGAACTAAAGCATTTTCAAGGATCAGATTAGATATATATGTCTAGAAAATCTTTCAGAACCTTTCTTTATACAGCCAAAATCAAATGAACGTTGGGACTAATTTTTCTGATGGGATACACTTTCCAGTATAGCATTAATTATCAGTCACTTCTTTTTTATAAGCAAATCATCAAACGGCAGCAGACTGTGTATTGTGTAAGTGGCGGCAGATGAGCCATGGCTCTTACATCTGTATCCCTATCTCCACCACCATTAATCCTCAAACGGCAAAACATATCATACCATACCAGAAATACCAGAAATACAATACCCAAAAAAAGGTTAACTACCCAGTAAAGGAAACAATCCAAATAGAAAAAGTTCAGTTAGAGAATAACGGAAATATCAAACACCAATACTCCTCAACAAGAAGAACCATGTTTCAAACAAATCCAGCAATCCATTACCATAACAAATCCATCAATCCACCAAAGAGAAGAGAACAAGTGTTAAGTGTGTACCTTGAAGTCCCGAACTTGAAGTTGAAGCTTGGAAAGAGAACAAGAGATGAAGAAAAGCTGAAAACGTGAAGATTTGAGGAAGAAGAGCTGAAGCAAGGAAGAACGAAGAAGAACGAAGTGAAGAACTGAAGACCAAGATCTGATCTGCTTCAATTTTTAGTAAAAAACCCCCAAAACGACGTCGTTTTGGGGGTGACCTTTTTTGTTTTTTTTTTTTCAATAATTCGCGAATTATTCGCGAATAATTCGGGAGGGCTTAAAATACGCGTATAATTCGGCAGATTTTGTAAAATACGTATACGGGCGTTTTATACGCGAATTATACGGATGTTCGTACAATTCGCGTATAAAACGCGTTTTAACTAACTAGGCATTTTTTAGCCTATTGCATTAACACAAGGAATGTTCTCCATTTTTATCAATTTAGTATCTGTTTTAGGATACTACACTTTGTTGAGTACAAAGTGGCTTGCTAAGGGTATAGAGACAACTCTAGAGTCAGTCATTCCAAACTTGGATGTAAGTTTCTGTAAATATGACATTTGGTGAATTTTCAACTTATTTGATTTCCTATTTCTATCTATCACCATTCCTAGAATCCTCTTTGCACATCCTAAGTCCTTCATATCAAATTCAACACTTAACTTTGTCTTTAAATCATTTATTTTGGACTTAGACTCACATATTGACAACATGTCATCAACATACAAAAGCAAATATATAGACATGTTATTAGTAAGTGCAAAATAAAAGCAATTGTTATATTTACTCCTAGTAAACCCAATCCCAACGATAAAAGAGTCAAACCATTTATACCATTGCCTAGGAGAGTATTTAAGACCATATAGAGATTTATACAGCAAGCACACATGTTGAAGCAATTTTTTATCTATAAAACCAATAGGCTGACTCATGTATATAGTCTCTTCTAACTTACCATGTAAGAATTCAGTCTTAACGTCTAATTGTTCTAGTTTTGTAATAGCCACTACTACTCAAAAGATTATAATGAAATACATATAAAATAACATAAAGAAATTGGGCCCAAGTTTTTCTTTTATTAAACATATATACATACTCTTTACAAACATAAACAAATTTACACAAAATATATATAACGTATACAAAAAGTCATCAAAACATCAGGGACAGTGTAGCCACTCCTCCTCGCACGCCGACATCCATCCGACAGTGTCCTCACCTAGGTCCTGCAAAACAGAGGAAAACAACGGGGTGAGCACTAAAATAATGCTCAGTAAGTAAATCCTCTACTCATACTAGCCCCGTAACTCTCTTTCTCTAATTCTTTCCTTACAATCCCTCATGCAATTTCTCTTGGGTTCCACTCTATTTATTCTTTCTCTTTCCCTAGGAACTCTTTTCTCATAATTCTTCATAAATCACGACCCCATCTCACCGGGGGCACGGCGGGACTCACTCCCGCTTACGTGACCTCTAATCACTCTAGCCGATCGGACTCGGTTAGCATGGATTCGGAACTTGGCCCTGTGAGTATGTAATCTCTCTCTCTCGGGTACTCGGGTATAGCCCTCATCCGCATGCACTCTCACGGGCTACACCCATTCTCTATCTGATACTCATGCCGCGCTCTCAATGCGACGTACATGCGGGAAACTCTACCCATTACTCACGGGGTCCCATCGCACAACCTACTCTATTCTCTTAACTCTTAAAGAACTATACTCACATTCATACTAAATCTCAAGCTACTTCTCAAGTGCATAAAACAAAGGTGTAGAGCTATTCATGTCCCTAATGCACTAATGAAATGCCAACTACAAGATTTCCTCAAAACAGTCATTCTGACCAGTACAACTAAACGGCCAAACTTATGCTATACACTCGGATTACTACGGTTCTGGTCTCCTTTCAAAGCTTAGAAACAGGGCTACAACTTCTCTGTTTTGGTCTCAGCCCAGTAAACCGTAAATACTCAAAAATTACTCAGAAAGTTACGGCCGTGACAGGGCAGATTTCACTTAGGCATTTCCTCAAACATCTCATGGCATATAAACACCCTACGGAAATTACTACTAAACTTCATTAAAAGACTTTGAACTATTAATCTTCAATTTGTTGGGTGCGGAAGCTTAATAGGGATAAGTAGGGAAATGTAGCTGAGAAGGTTGTTTTACAACTTAGGGAATTCGATTTCAAGCAAGGAATTAGAACTTGGGTAATAGATTCTATGATTTGGGTTAGCGTATCTAGGTGAAATCAACACCCTAGCATTTTTTAGCATTGTTTAATTAGTTAAGTTGTTGGGTTTTGCTTTAATTTCATTATCATTCATTTATATTTTGTTAATTTGTATTTAGTTGTTAATTTTCCATCAATCCAATTTATTGTTGCTTTAATTAGGACTTAAACTAGGGAAATCGATACTTAGTAACACTATCCTCGTGAGAACGATACTCTACTTATCACTTTATTACTTTGTGCGACTAGTATACTTGCTACATTTGCATGTTGTAGGAAACACGCATCAATAATATCCATTATATTTAAATTCAATTCAATTCAAATTTAAAACCAAATCTGAATTTCATATTATTAATATTAATATTAGATAATATCCTTTATATTTGAATGCAAATATATATATACATAATCTCACTAATTTAATTTCCATATGAAAATAAATTTAGGAAACAACCTCAACAAATTTAATTGCACTGTAAGATTACCAAAATGTCATTTCATCATAAATGACAAAAATACCCCTCTCACGAATTAGGTTCTTATTATGTCTTCTATGTGTGCAACCCGAAGGCTCCTCATCATATCAGTAGTGAATAAGATCGCGATTGACAATCAATCAATCATCCCACTTGACACACACCAAGATTGGCCTCTAGTCAAGCATCATGGCCACCCGATAGATTTGGATTTAGCAAAACCGCTACCTATCAACGATTTGGTTACCGTGCAATTCAATCCTTTCATCATCTATTATCTCATCAAGGCTAAGGCATATAAGTAGTGTCCACCTCGGATATCCTTGATATCTTGGTATTCGGTTATTGGACCAACGATTGGAATATATTGGATTGAGCTACAACTCAATCCCAATGTGGCCACAGATTTAATGTCATTGCCATCTACCGAATTATTTAGTGAGATAATTATCCTATACCCGAGAGTGATGAATCCTCTGTCAATCCACCATAGTCTTGATACATTCATCGATGTAGCCAATCACTACTGTATTGATAACCCTAAATAAAACTACGTTGGGCTCGTGTCAAACTACACCAATCGGTGCACAAGGCACTCCAGTAATCTCAAGTCTAAGGATCGCATGCACCACCATTCGTTAGAGGATTTATTCCATAGACATTGGGGTTACCATCCATATGGAATCCTATGGTGGATCGGTCCGGTGAACTTGCATATAGCAAGCACCCATATGTTGCACCAGGTTGTCACCAAACAACCTTAACAAGTGAGATCTGTCACTGCCTTTCGATAGGGTGGTCTAACACTATGATAGTCTTATTGTATTATATGTGCCCTAGGTCAAGATAATACTGGGGCTATGAATGTTTCTTGAATGGCCACCATATGTGCTCATAAAGTTCTCACTATCGAGATTTTAAACACTCAATGCCCTCGTCACAGTTCTATCATCCTAAGGACATATACTATTTTCTTATACGAATATAATCAAATCATATGGTATAAATAAATGTCTTTTATTGATAATAAAATGTGATTACAAAGAGTTAATTTACATAATTGGATTGGCTCTAGGGCACCTACTCTAACACCACTAATGTTGTGTAAATCAAGTCTGCATAGTTGTATCTTGCAGAGGGTCTAATCTCAAGTCTGATCATGTCCCTTGCACGCTGATAATTAGCAAGATCAACTTGTTGAGGCTCTCCTTCAGGCTCAATTATTTCATCTTCAATGCCTTGAGTGATATTCGCAGGTTGTGGCAACTCAGCAGGTTCAACTTCTTCATCAAAATTGATCAGGTTAGTTTGGTACATTGCTGGCTCCACCTCAATTTGGGTGGTATCATTTTGGTTCATATTTTCAGTCTCACTATTAGAGGTACTTGCAGTGGGGTTAGAAGATTTACAATGAAAAACACATTCATTGAAGACAACATCCCTACTAATTATAACCCTTATCCCTTGAGCCTCTCTTTCCCAAAGCCGATACCCTTTGGTCCCTTCTTGGTATCCTAGAAACACACATCTAAGAGACCTTGGCTGAGACTAGGCTTCCTACTAGACCCATCTCTCTTCAAGACACTAGAATTCTACAACACTAGAGGGGCTTCTATTTATAAGGTAGGCAATAGTAGTTAGGGCTTCTCCTAGGTAGCCCCGAGGGGAATAAGAGACACCTAACCTTTTCCAACGGTGTTCTATTCATTCTCTCCACAACCCCATTTTGCTTAGGGGTTCTCCTAACTGCCATATGCCTTAGGATCCCTAGGTTACTACAATAAGTCTCAAATTTAAAGTTACAAAACTCTAAACCATTGTTAGTCCTAAGGGCTTTAACTCTATTTTCACTATGGTTTTCCACCAAAATTTTCCAGCATTCAAACTTGGTAAAGGCTTCATCCTTGGACCTTAGGAGATATACTCATACCTTACTACTGAAGTCATCTACAATGGACAGGAAGTATGAGTTCCCACCATGAGACCTAACCCTCTCAAGACCCCACAGATCTACATATAGGTATTCTAGAAACCTAGTGGCCTGATGAGTTCCTTTTGGGAAACTCATCCTATGTTGTTTACCCAACACGCATGTTTCACAAAATTCCAGGTTAGTGACTGTATCATTCCCAAAAAAAAACCTTGTTGTCTGAGAATGTTCATACCTTTCTGGCTTATGTGGCCCATCCTCAAGTGCCATTTTTCTGCAGTAGACATGTTAGTAGCAAACGGAGCAGTATTAAAAGCGTTATCATAGTAATGCCCATACAGTATGTATAGCCCATTTTTCTTAATCCCTTTAAGCAATACATGATTATTCTTGTACACTACTATACAACCATTTTGAGCCTTATAACAGCATCTAGCCTCATCAAGTGTCCCTGAAGATATCAGGTTACGTTTTAGTTCAGCTATGTATCTTACTTTGGTTGGTCTGACTACTTTGCCATCATTCAGCTTGATGGCAATGCTACCAACTCCCTAGACCTTACACGAGTGATTATTACCCATAAAAACAATTTCATTCTCATCATGTTTAAGGTCTTGAAACCAGTCCCTATTTAGACTCATGTGGAAAGAGCACCCTGAGTCTAAGACCCACTCTTTAGCATTAATAGAGTTTGAAACAGTAAGAGCTTCTGCAAGCTCAATGTTATTACTAGTGCATGCTAAATTGCTTTCAGTATTAGTCTGCTTCTGTTTCTTAATCCAATCATAGCAATTCTTTTTAAGATGCCTAGTTTTATTACAGTGAAAGCATTTCCTAGTTTCTGAATTAGGCTTACTGTTACCTTTACCCTTCTTTTTATTCTTAAACCCTGGATTATGCTAAAACACTCTTCCTGCCTCTTTTCATAACTGACCAGCATCAGTCCTACCTTTCACAAACAGGTAATTGCCATTTCGTTTCTGATTTTTTAGTTCTAACTCCTTAGATTTCAATCCAGCCACAATCAGATTAACACTAGGGATAGTCCCACTATACTGCAATGCATTTTTAACAACTAAATAGTCCTAAGGCAAGGAATTTAACAGGATCATCGTCAAGCTAGAGTCTCCTAATTCTTGGTCAGTGCCTTTAAGAATTAGTGTCATTTTCAGGAACTCATCTAGATTATCATCTAAAGATTTAGAGACATCCATTTTATATGCAAACAAAGAACCCTTTAAAAAAGCTAAGTTAGGGGTAAACTATAATGCAAATAAAGTTTCGAGTTTACCCCACAAGGCGATTGGATTTTCCAGGCCATCTACCTTTTTTAGAACGTTGTCTGATAGGTTCAGGATGATGAGATTATACGCCTTCTCATCAATCTCAACCTTCTTTTTCAGCTTCTTCTCTGGCCACTTTGTGGAATCTTTCTCCATCGCAATTCCCACCTTATTGTGAGACAAGAGAGCCTTCATCTTCTTTTTCCAGTTGTTGAAATCAATTTTCCCATCATACTAGGTAATTTCCATGCAAGTGGTAGTAGTCATTGTGTGAATTTTTGATTGAAACCAAGAAATTGGAATTGATTTTTAATTCTCGTTAGTTGACAAACTAATTGATGATTATCAAAACCCTAGATTACCTAGGATTCATTAAATCAAGAAGCCCCCAATTTAACAAACCGTATAATCAAAAATTTCCCAAATCAAGAATCGAATTGACGATTTCTAGAACCCTTGACTCTCAAAGAACCATTAAAACAAGAAACCCCCCAATTTTAACAAATTCTAGGATCAAGAATTTCCCAAAATTAGAAACCCTAGAAATCGACAAACCTTAGAACCAAAAGCTCTGATACCACTATTACGATTTGAGACCAAATTCACACTCAACCTACTACCAATTCAATCACAAACACAAGAACAAAGAAGAATCACAGACACAAAAAATTACCGTGGTTCACTTGTTCAAGATTTGAATAAGCTACATCTACGTTGAGCTCCAGAACACTGAGGCCCGCTGCACTATGTATCAAGAATGTTTTTACATATTACAAACTCACAAGAACTCTCAAAGCTCTCTCAATTGGTAAACATACACTCACTCACGATAACCTTTTTAAATCCTAAGAGAAATCTAACTCACTCCACTTAACCAAAAGGAAACACAACCTTTACAACATGAGTCACCAGATCGCCCAAGAATTACACAAATTTGAGTGCTTAATAAGAACCCTAGCAGAGAGCAAATAATACCCGAAGAAGAGAGTAAGAAAATTTGTTCATAAACCAGTGGAATGTTTAGCTTTTATACATTGACCAAAAGGGGAAGAGGTAGTCGTTGGATCTGATGCAAAATGATGGCCAGGATTTAAAAAGAGTAGCACCCAAAACGTCAGAGCATGGGATTAAGTCATGCAGCATCGTTTAATGGTTTCATTCTTCAACAGTTACATTGCTTAAAAAAAATAAAATAAAATAAAATAAACTAAGTTATTTGATACATGCATACGTTGCCATATAATTTTCTACCATGTCAACCAATTCGATCAATTTAACATTTCTAGTAAGGTTGATACCCTAAAATTTAAACTACTAAAATGAAAAGACCTTAAATAACTGTTATAATAACAAACCTGGAACTAATTTAATTTAAGGTAGACAAATTTATTTTTATTTTTTTGGGTCAAGTTAGCAAATTTTAGTTGCAAAAAAGATTTATTTATTTATTTTTATTTTTTTGGTTATTTAGGTCCAAGTGATTAAATATGTAAGGGGAGGTAGAAGTATCCCATTGATTGATTTGAAGGCCAAGAAACATTAACACGAACTTTACCATTCATACCCAAATTAGATTTTTTTTCATGTTTTATATCAATATTATTCCAATTTTCTTATTAGGGAAGTGATATTGCCGATCAAATTGATTAATATCCCCACTTATTTATATATAATGACTAGAGGTGGGTAGGGATCGGTCCCTTGCGGGCCCAAGCCCGATCAAATTGATTAATATCCCCACTTATTTATATATAATGACTAGAGGTGGGCAGGGACCGGTCCCTTGCGGGCCCAAGCCTGGGCCCGTTTGGGACTGGTCCCAAATGGGACCAGTCACTCATGGGCCTAGAATCGGTCCTAAGCCCATGAAAAAAACTAGGACCCCGACCAGGCCTCTGGTCCCATGGGCCCATGATCGGTCCTAGGACCGGTCCCATGGGGCTTGGATAATTTTTTTCCCCCCTCAATTTTTTTTATATTTTGGGGGCAAAACGAAATTTTATAGGGGGTTTTTAGTATTTTATAGGGGTAAAATTTATAAAATTTATAAAATTTTTAGACCAGGAAGATTTTTCTTTTTATAAATTTTGTAAAATCTCATTTTAGCCATCGTAATTTATATTTATTTTAAAATTAACAGGAGGTTTTATGTAATTTGATAGGGGACTATATTAAAAAAATACAAAAAAATTTGGTCCCAGGCCCGGGCCCTCCTCCTTATGGGACCAGGCCTCCTAGGTCCAGTCCTCTCTAGGACCAGGTTTTGGAGCTGGGCTTTTGGCCCCGGTCCCAAATGCCCAGCTCTAATAATGACATAATGGTTTCTAAATACACTCACACTCCATTTTATTTTAATTTTTAATATTTAATTCTTACATAAACTCCCAACTTTTAATTTTAAAATCATTGAAACATTTTTTTTTTCAAATATTTTTTTTGTTTTGATGAAAATATATTACAAAAGTTATAGAGAAAATAATCACACAACGAGATAAATCTAAATCTGAAAAAGAAAAAAAAAGTAAGTTTTAAATTTGAAATCGGGAAATAGGGGTACAAAAAAAAAAACACCTAATAAAACTTGTAATTAGGAAGAGTAGTGTAGGGAAAACATGTGAAAATAAAAAAAATCTAATTAAAGAGATTTTTTTAAAAATATATATATATAATAGACGGAGGACAGTGCGCAAAAACTCACTTCCTTTCTCCTTAATAGACTGAAGGAATATGACCAATTTTGGTAACAGTTAACGGAGTTTCAGCATGGGCTGTCACTAGTCCATGGACCATGTTATTAAGTTTGGTAAATTATCCAAATCCACAACAATTATTATTTTTTTTATTTATTGCATTGCTATAATGTCCCAAGCCCAACTCCCAACCAGAGCAGCAGTGAATGACAAATACAATGTTTGTTGTACGGTCTCTTTCTTTCTGTCTTCAAACACTTACACTTGTAAACTATTCAACAACTCACGGGCAAATCTAAGACTCAATCTCCTGTTTCAAATTTATTTATAAATAATTTTAAATCATCTTATCAATCAATCACCCAGCAGCGCTTCTTTTTGGCTCCTCAGAACTCGCTTTTTGGTAGCTACTAACCTACCACCCTTATTCCCAGAACTCTCTACACAACCTTCCTTTTGCCCAACATATAAAACACTTTAAAGAAACTGCTACTCTTTACTGCTCTTTTGTTTAGGGTTTTCTTTAATTCACTGCCCCAGTCACCAGACTCGTCCAAATGTACTATGGGCTCCATTAATGGCAGACTTCTCAAGTTCTCTGGTAGGTAAACTGCAATCTTTCACATCTCTGAAAAGTCTTCAAGGCTTCCCTGCTCTGCTAGTTTTCCTTCTACACCAATGACTTGGGGTTTCATGTCAGTCAAAGTGAGGTACTAAATCTTGTTCTGAAAAGTCTCGATGGTGAATCTTGATGGTCAAGATTGTATTTTTTTTCCTTCACATTGTTGACTTGAATGAACTGGGTTTGTTGTAAGTACAAGAATAATGTGTCTATTGCTTGTTCCCTATATTAAATGAGTTGGGTTTGATCTCAAAGGAAGGAAAAAAGAAAAAAAAAAAAGGTTTCTTGAGATTACACATAATGATGAAGTGTTTGATCCGAGAAAGTTAAGAGGAAAAGATGGTCTTTTGATGATGCTTAGTTGCTGAAATGTCTTGGATTCAATCCCAAATAAAGCTGAAAGATAGTCTAATGACACAACATTCTCACTCTATGCTTTCCTCTCCATCATCTCCATCCTCTTCACTGCCTTATAATAGTGATTACCAAAAACAATCAGCCCCATCAACGTCATCTGGTAATAAAATAAGCCCTGCTATTCTTTTTATCATAGTTATTCTAGCGGTTATATTCTTCATATCTGGTGTTCTTCAATTGCTTATTAGATTTCTTATAAAAAATAGATCTTCATCAGTATCTGAATCCAACAGATACCCAGAAATGTCTGGCTCTGAGGCTTTCCAGAGGCAGCTTCAACAACTCTTTCATCTTCATGATTCGGGTCTAGATCAAGCGTTTATAGATGCTCTCCCTGTGTTCCTTTATAAAGAAATAATGGGTCTAAAAGAGCCGTTTGATTGTCCTGTTTGTCTCTGTGAATTCTCAGAACAAGACAAGTTGAGACTACTTCCCATGTGTAGTCATGCTTTTCACATTGATTGTATAGACACATGGTTATTGTCCAACTCAACTTGCCCTCTTTGTAGAGGGAACCTATACACACCTGGTCTTGGCATTGAAAACCTAGATTTTGACTTTGAATATCCAAGGGAAGAAGATGGGTGCTCAGGGAATGTAGGAAGTGGAGTTTCTCTTGGCTCAAAACCAGCAGAAAATGAAATTATTAGTGAAAAAAGGGTGTTTTCTGTTAGGCTTGGAAAGTTTAGAAGCTCAAATGTTGGAGGTGGAGTAGAGAAGAGAGATGGAGAGGGAGAGGGAGAGGGAGAGGGAGAGGGAGAGAGTAGTTGTAGTAGTAGTAATTTGGATGCCAGGAGATGTTTCTCAATGGGATCATACCAATATGTGGTTGCTGATTCAGAATTGCAAGTGGCCTTATACCCCACTAGAGGCGGTGGTAGTACTAGTTTAAGGCTGTTGAAAGGAAGAATTGGACAAAACGAGAATTCCTCAAATGATGTTGATGTTGAGGGGAAGAAGATTAACATTAGAAGTAAAGGTGAAAGCTTCTCTGTTTCTAAGATATGGCAATGGTCTAAGAAGGGCAAATACCCAAGTTCTTCTGAAACCCATATGGGTTCTTATCCTGTCACAATAGTTTTACCACAGACCAACTCAACCCAGGGTTCATGAAGGTATTCACCATGTTCTTCACTTTAATCAGTCAATGAATGGATCTACTTCTTAATAAAGCTTTTCTTTTTAGCTTTTGCTTTCTCTTTTCTATGGAATTCAATTCTTTACTGTAGTGTGCAAATCCTTTAAATTATTGTCTTTTTTTTTTTTTTTTTGTTTGTTCTATACTGTTATCGCTAATGGCAATGAACTTTTATCTTTTCAGTGAAATTGCATGCATTTGTAAGTCTGAGAAAATGCTCTTCTTTTGGCAAAACTTTAGGCTTACATCATATGCGTAAGGATGTTGTTAATGCTGATGTAAAATGCCTTGAAATTACATGTAATCTGATTGAATTTTGATATAGTATTCCTTAACAAGTGATGAGTTTGCAACATTTTGGGAAATTGCAATTTTGTATGAAGTATGGGTCCATCATATCATGTTTTTACCATGTAATCATATTAAAAGAATATCAAGCTCTTTTACATGGGGTAGGCATTGACTCTATCCTGCCCCCCACCTCATGAGAGCCAAAAAGAAAAATGAAAAAGAAAAGTAAAGAGTTGTCAGATAACATGGTGATTTGTGGGGGCATTGGGTTTCTCTAGAACTGCTTTTTCTCGTGAAATATAACTGCTATTGCTATCTTTAGTTTCTTTCAATCTTCTACTGTGGGTGGCTGGACAATGAGATCCCACTGAAAAGTTCTCTGAGGAGACTTGTGATAATTTTGTATCTTTGAGATGAGTAAGTGGATTGTGGGGTCTCCAATCTTTAAATCAAGCAAGCTGCTTTAAGTCAATTAAACAAAAGAAAAGAAGCTTAAATGAGTTTCCCACGCAAACAGGATTAGAGAGTAATGTGTGTCAGATAAATTGTAGAAAAATTCTCACATCAGACTGCAACCATGAAACAACCTGAGTTGAGCAAGAAAACCAAAAACAAAAGAATAGTTGGTAAGTTGACATCACTATAATACCAACTCCACAATCACAATCCATCCACTAAAGTCAAGCACATGCAAATGATGTATATCTTTTTCAAGGTGCTGTAAAACAAAGCGGTCACAGAGTTAGAGAGAGAAATCTCTTACAGTAAAAGTAGGTTAATTGATAATGTATTAAGTCTTGGGAGTTGGTATTACCTGAAAATGATTTAATAAAGCAAGTAGAATTTGAAAGGTTTATTTTTTCGTGTGAATATGTGTAGTCATAGACTTTAAGATATCGCCAGCTGGTACATAACTTAAATGAGCTCTCCCAAACCATAAAATAATTTAAAAATCATGGACCATAAGATGTCGCTACCACCAGACAGTCACGGATGAAGATTGAACCGTAACCTACACGTCATCTGAAGCTGTTATTCATGCCAACTCCGTGTTGCAATTTGGACGGTTAACAATGGCGCTATGTATTTATCTACAAAAATACACCATAATCTTACAATCATAACATCCTGACATCTTAATCTCACAATCTTCTTTTATAATCCTAACATGACAATAAAATTGACATTATCATATGACATCTTAATCTCATAACCTTCTTTTATAATCTTAACATGACAATAAAATTAACATTACTATGTCAACTATCGACTTTGACTAAACATGAATATTCATTCTTTGAAGACGAACAATCGTTCTTTAAAGACTAACAGTCTTTTATTCATAAGAATTTATTGTTCTTTTATAAGAAATAATCATTCTTTATGAATGAATGATTGTTTATTCCTTCATAAGGAACAATCATTCTTTATAAAAGAACGGTTATTCATCCCTAAGAAACGATTTTTCGTATTTAATCTCTTGAATGTGATGAACGCTAACATGACAATCATCAACTCAGTTATCACATTAAGATTGTAAAATAAGATTATAAGCTTATTATTACTCATTTATTTAAGGAGAATAACTCCATGGTCCATTTTTGCTATTAATACAAAATCTATAATGTCTTTCAAAAAAATAAAAACTGAAATTAGGTGGAAGTAGGCAGAAATTATAGAAAATTTCAGCGTCGGTAGATAGCGTTGTTCTTGGTTCTTGGGAATGTTCAACCTTTTTATCCAATGCATGAACTCAACGAACTAATGTAAAAGATCGAATCAAAGTTAGTAGAATATAATTTACCACTATTTCTATTTCAATTTAACAAATAACTATCCATAAACAAGGAAGCCAGAGAGTTCAGTTCAATGCGAAACCAGTTTCCTTCTCTACAACTCGAAGGCAAAATGCAATTCACAATTTCGTAAAGAAAAATTTTTATAATAATGTACATGACGCGCCTAAATGCGGGAAAAAGTGTAAAGAAAAACATTAATAAATTTAACATATCACAAACTCAAGCAAAACCTCATACGCATTGCTTCAAGCCATTGAGCCTCCAGATAGAAAAATTTGAAACAAAAGACTTGCACTGTCACTACAGACTGCAAGAAGTTGATTCTCAGTTGATTGAAAAAAATAAGAACTCCTACATCAACATCTTCTTCTCAGTTGATAAAAAATACAATCTCGTGCATGAAAATCTTGAACGACTTTATCAACCTCTTACAAATCACGAGGGAAATTGTTGATTTGTCCCTCCTCCAAAGTATCTTTGTTGTTTACCTTGTAAGCTATCCTTATGCGCATAACAAGAGATTTCTGAAAATGAAATGAATTTGGTAACTACCAACATCTTGCAGAAGACAAAAAGGCGAGAGGATAAAAGGACATAAAGATCTTGCTAATTGTTCAGGATTGTAATAACTTAATTCGCCGATTCACGTTAGATATTGCATGGTAAGACAAACACACTAGCACCATCACCATGGCAACTTTAGAGATGTTACAGATGCCAAAGTACATCTAAGTGTGACAGGGAAGCACAATAAAGCACTTAAACAATGTGCTTATCATGACATGAAGATCATCTTATGTAAAGCCTCAATCTAATGAAGACATCTTACAGGAAAACGCCACTTTCAAAGGGAAGCCGAAAATACATGTAAGAAGTTTTAATATCTTATACCAGTAACTAAGGATCTTACGAGAAAGTGAGATATATAAGTAGAACACTTGTACAAGAAAACAGAAATATAGCATACTCAGGTCAAGCTATGAGATCCAGAACATGGAATATGCACATTAGGAAGAAATTACAATAATTTACCTTCCCATGTTGGCTGTTGGTGACCCTCAAATTTTGAGTGATGGACCCATTACCACTTGCAGGAAGAGTGTTGCCACTAGCTGGGTCTAAATGCAATTGCAGAAACTGTTGATAGAATGCAACAAAAGATATCAACTGCATACTTAGAAACATCTTACATTATTTGCAAACAACAATAGAAATCAGTCTCTGCTGAAAATAAGAACTATATGATAAACAGAAGTAAAAAGAAGATCAAAATTGACACTGCAACTCGTTCATCAGGGAAAGGGAGCGAAAACTCAATCAGGAGTTGTCATATAACCAACAGCGAAGAAATAAAAAACTATTAAACAAGGTTACCTTTGGAACTGCTGCCTGGAAAATAAAATCTGTATAAACATCAGGTGACAAATTTGTAAAAGTGGCCTGAATCACTGTTGTTTGTGGATTTCCAGGTGGCTTTGAGAAGTCGAAAGTTAACTTTAAGGCACTGCTCTTGAACGCAACTATAGATGGATAAGCTGAACCATTGTCCTCTATTCATAGAAAAGAATGCTATAAATACTTTTAGCAACCAGATATATGCCAAATAGAAGTCTCAGGGTCAACAAATTTTTACCAGGCTTTGGTGGTGAGTCAGTGGGACCAAAGCCATCCAACAAGTCCATCATTGAAGCAGATCCTCCAGAAGAAGCGCGTGCAGGAAGTGAAGGCATTGAATTGAGTCCATCTAATGCGGCAACTGGTGTTTTGTTATCCTGACTAGTGGATAATATGTCAAGCGTAGGTGAGTTGCTTTGCACAGAAGGAGGTGTTCCAATAGACAAAAGATCCAGTAGAACATCTGTCCCAGCTTTTGGAGCCTGGGTTGTGCCTAAAAGTTGAAATAAGACACTTGAAATCAATATTAAGATTATATAGATTAATGAAAAAGGTTAAAAAAATGTGGTAATTCAGATCAAAACATTGAAACATTTCATCTCCAAGACAACCTTTTCATTCCCGCAAGTCAAACCAACAATCATAAAACCTCACAGGAAATGGGTAAATAAAATGAATTATCAAAACATAAAGAGATCATTTTAAGCTTCCAGAACACTGTAATACTAATATTAATTGCACAGCTATATTACAATGCAGGAGAGTCTTCAGAGGATGGATTCAAGGTGAATAATTTTGGACCCCAATTTATAGGAACTACTGAAGTCTAGATAATGCCTGCTTTACTTACCATAGACAAGTCCCTTTAGAAGCCAAAAATTCATTTGTCAATTCCAGGATAGCAAGATTGATTGAGAAGGGATAAATATATCCAAACATCGGGATATTAATATGGTCCTTACTTGGAAATGGCTACTGTTGGCCTCAAAGAAGCAAACTCCAGAATGCCCATGAGACTAAAAATATGGATAAGGAAGGAGATGCAGAAATAGCACTCAGTTTTCCAGAAGTTCATGATCAAATTATGTGTTAACACGTCTAAAAACTAACCTGACTGCACTGAAGCTGGTGACAAATCAACACCAAGAAGATCTTGAAGAAAATCACCACCAGAGGAGCTTGGTGCAGGAGCATCATCAGCACTTAGATCAAGTAAGTCCACAAGCGGAGCTGCAGCAGGTTTGGCAACTCCATTTGGAAGGCTAAGTGAAGTCCCACCCATAGTTGATACTGTAGGTGGCAAAGAACCAGCTCTCCTTCCGCTGAAGGTTGCCTCATCCAATACTGGCATCCTTTCAACCAGTGCAGACCTGTATAAACTCATCCATCAGCTTTAGAAATTTACAAGTATGCATGATTCTGGAACATCTCAAGGCTAATAGGTTGGATACTAAAAACTTTCTGGCCACATACCTTATATTCTGATGCTTGTCTAGAATGGAATTGAACTCAATAGACCTCTGCTGCAATTCAAGTACAAGGCTCCCTTTAAGTTGAATGATTATATCCCTTATCCTCCTATAAAAATAATTCAATAAACAATTATACCCCAATGTCGTAAGAAGAGATAAGAAGGAAATGAAAATTAATTTACTTATAAAATATTGACTACAATTTACAAGAATAAAAAATGTAAAATCAAGAAATGATCCAAAAATTATGTTAATTCAGAGCTCCCTGATATGTACATAAAATAATTCCCATAACAGAATGTGATAAATAGTAGCATTGAAAGTAAAAGAACAACATACTTTGAACAAGATGGAAAACGTGAAGAGAGCTTCAAAAGAGCTATCATAGCCATTGCTTTTGTAGTGAGATCCAAGCTATGATGCCTAATAGCACTCTCTACAACATCAACAGCATCAGACTCTGTTACCTGCTTCAGGAAAACCAATTTGACTGAGCACTTACAAAAGTTACAAAAATACACAAACTAAGAGATATAAGCATTCTGCCAGTATTCCCAATAAATGAAGTAGCATGTTGCAACTATCTCTGCTGAAAGCAACGGAGTAGTTGAGATCCAAACTTGCTGTTCAATTAATTGATTCTTAGTCTAAGCACGAAGAAACCAAACGGCAAGGTGGACTTTGAAGACAACAAAAGATAAAGTACAAAAGCAAAGAAAGAAAAAGAGAGAGAGAGAGAGAGAGAGAGAGATTTCAGTGTTTCTAGTTTTAGTAACTAAAACTCCTCATGCATTTCTACACCTTAGCAAGTTAATAACATTTTACACTCAGAAATAGTGGGAAACTAGAAATTAAAACACACACACTAACAAAGATACACAAGAACTATCTTTTGTTCCACTAAAAGGGAAAGAGAGAGAGAGAAAAACAAAAGAAAAACAAAAAACATTTCACCATTGCTCAGAAGAAAGGGATCAGAATGATTACTTTATTATTTTACACTAAGAAATATTAGAAAAAAAATTAAAACAAGCACACAAACAAAGATACATAAGAAGTATCTTTTGTTCCACTAAAAGGAAAAGGGAGAGAGAAAAAGAAAAGAAAAGCAAAAAACATTTCACCATTGCTCAGTAGAATAAAGGGATCCTAAATGATTGCTTTATTTTATTCTTTTTTTCCCTTTTTTGGATAAGAAACGGTAACTTTGTATTAACAAATCTTCTTGCTCACACGTATAACCATGCTCTTTTTGCCTAAATGGCAACTGGAACACTAGAATATGACAAAAGCAAATGCATACAAACTAAACCATAGATAAGGGAGCACTCACAGTTATCGGATCCTCCATATCAAGCATTCCAACATTATTGACCAGCATGTCACCATATTCTCCAATGCACCAAACAGCCACTCGAACAAGGCACTCCTGATGAAAGAAAGAGAAAAACAATGTTCTCATAATAATGCACTAATGACATGCATGCCTGAATATTCAAAGCTCACAGGATTTTGAAATTGACTACATATTCAACTCAAAGGGGAAAAAAGAAAAAAAAAAAGGCATAGAGTACCTGTTCTGCTGATGTTTGGAATGCTCTAAACAAGGCCCTGACTGTATATCCGTGGAGGTCAGAAGCATTGCTTATTACAACAATAAGTGCATGCCATACTTCATCTTTCACAAAATTTCCAGCCTACTATGATAGCATGCAGATCAGTATTTTCTAGAAACAACATGTACATACAGAAGCTTAAATGAAAGACTAAAGACATCAGGAGAAACTTCTACTCATTATAATTAAGCTGACTGCATCGAATAAAGCTCAGTTATATTGTCATTTTGTGCATGAAAAGAGATGAATACCGTGAAAGATCAATCTGTGTAGGTTCAATTGCTCCAGATGCAAGATCCAGTAAATAGAAGAAAGAACACGACAAGATAGAATCAAGAGCTCCACATTTTTGACACACGTTTCGAAATAATTTTTAAGCCACTTGATTAATGCATTTAAATTGTAGAGATTGAATCAAAATTGTGCCATTTACAAGAGCATTAAATGTGCAACTTGCATTAAATCCCAACCATCCAAAGTGCCTAGATCCAAAAGGCTTACAAATTGTATAGTATATATATGTGTGTGTGTGTGTGTGAGAGAGAGAGAGAGAGAGAGAGAGGAAAATAGACAAAGGAACCATCACAACAATAGAGGGGAAGGTCAACAAAAGAACTATATGTGTGGGAAAAAGTGAAATCACTTATGACCAATAATATTTGTGTCCCTGGTTGCACAACCACATTACAACATCCATATAACTTATGTAGTTTATGTAAAGAATCACAAAATCGAGATGCAAATCATTTAATGTATCAATACAAAGGAATGCCTCAAAAAAAGATGCAAACATACATAAAATTTATTTAGAGAACTTGTCACTTTAACTTATACCTCAGAGAGAACCTTGAGCATCTGATCAATGTACCAGATTTTCTCGGGGGAAAACCTAAAGCACCAAAGAGTAAATGTTAATTGACCAAACGACTGCTGTTCCAACAGAATCTTGTCTAATAACACTAAAATTGAACTAAAAACTACCCCCCATACCAAAACCAAAACAAATTGAAAAAAAATATATATATATATCACTAGAAGCACATGGGCATGCCAACATCATCAATTTAATGATCCATTCACATTATTTAAGGACTTGCCACACGTCAATAGAGAATCAACTGTTTAATTGTCTCCCACTGTAGGCTAATATCTATCAGATAGGACTACTGGAACTAAAGACTACAAATAGCATTCACTATTTCTAGATTCCAGAGGCATTATCAACTCCATGCAAGTGCAACCATCATCCACGGCAAAAGGCATGAGTAAGACTTTTAGAACCAATATGTAAGTTTATTAAAGATAATGCAGCAAATATAATATAAGCCCAGTCACATATTTCTACATCCAAAGAAAAGAACTCTATGTATAGACAGGAGCAGAATAACTTACCTTTCGACAATGGAGCAAATTTTGGCAGTTAGATCTCCCTTAAATTCTTGATCACTTACTTCCAAATAATCTATTAGCTCTTTAGTTAAAGGTTTCACATTGCTCTCATTAATGAGAAGATAAACAAGTTCAAGTGCCCTTTTGCGAATTGAAGCATCTGAATCCTGAAAGGGTCAAACAATACATCAAGTTCCATTTCCAAAATAATATTGAAAAGTGTAGAAATTGCAAAATGCTTATATCTAACAACACCAAATAAAAGGAACAAAAAGTGCGAAAAGATAAACCAACAAAGCCAAAACAATGGTCAAATAGAAGAAAACAAAAGAAAATTCTCTAATTCAAGCAACAATAGAAAATACTCAAAAGGAAAACCACTGCTGTTCATTTTCACCAATATATACTTTATAAATTGGATTGTATAACCATCAGAAAATAAATAAATAAGAAATACAAAAAGCAAGATGGGAGAAAATTCTTAGCCAATTATTAGTGCTATATCAAACATGATATGAAAAATGTCCACTAATACCTTTACACATTCCAAGATTGTTGCCCTATGCCTTTGCACTGCTTGAGCATCTACCGCAATAGCCTTCATCAGCATGTTTAAAGCAACATATCTGAAGTATACATGTAATTTAGATTCAAAAGCAACCAACCAACGCAGAGATGGAAAGTAAACACTAAAGATTTGAAGATCATTATTAAATGTTTTAGAACCTGATCAAAAGTTCAATGTGCTAGTACATAACAAGGCCTTGATCAAGTGAAGATGGATTTTAATAACCAAGCAATTTACACTATTTTATTCTGGACTCCCATTAGCTCAGAGGCTCATTGCAAGATATAGGCAAAAAACATCATTCCCCAACATGACGTGATAACAGCATTGTGAAAATAGAAGGGCAGAAAAATTATACTCATAGGGAACTAAGCATTAAAGCTGTTTGTCTCTTATCATAAAAAATGAACTCATCATAACCGACAAAGAAATAAGTCATAGGAAAAAAAAACCAACCTGATATTGTTGTCACGATTGGACAAGAATCTTCCCAGGATATTGATAGCAAGCACGCGTAGTCCACCATTATCTTCAATGCTCATGATAGTTTCAACACATTCATACAGAATGGCATTCCCTGCATTTTTGTTTGACTCGGTTTTTGTTGCCACCTAGGAAAAATATAGCATGTGAAATCTATAAATAAATAACAGATTAAATTTCCGTCCATCAATGAAGCAAACTGGCTCCAAGAAGAACAAATTTCAACAATTATCAGCAATTGCAATTATGAAAAAATTATGAACAAGCTGATAAATTTCCTAATTTTCAAAGCAAAATCAGCACACCCTTAATACCGTATTCCATTATTGTGCTAGTAAGAACATAAGGAATTTTTTCACTCAGCAATATTTTGTGAAGTAAATTCTATTCTTCTTTCCCAGTATTTATATTTTATATTGGAATAGTTTACCTCATCAGAATATTGTTCTAATAATGGGTAGACTTCTCAGGAAATAGGATTAAATAGTATAGTAGATGCTAATGACGGGAAGGCATTACAACGAAAGCCACCTCCAGTTGATAAGATACTGAGAGGCAATCACTTCAGAAACACATATGCAGCTTGTGATTGGTGCGGTACAAGTATACCAAAGAGCAAATCATTGGTAAATCAAAACTATTTCAAAACTTCATACAGCACCTAATAGAATGAGATAAAGCATTGAAAGGCAACCAACCTGCGCAAGTATGTCATTCATGCAGTCACTGGCGTCAACATCCCCATGGCCCAACACACGCAAAAGCCTAAGCAATCTTATGTGGAGAAAAGGGTCTGTTATGCCAGCAATGTCATATTCAGGTGCATATGGACTGTTTACGACTTCCCTCAGAGTTCTCACCAAACTGTCCAAGCATTTCTGAAATAATGATCGTAGCAACTTGCTATTACAATAACCATATCATCAAAGAATAACACAAAAATGACATAGAACAACATAAAAAAAATAATAGAACAAATTTATAAAAGATCTAGCCATATTGAAAACTAAACAAGTTCATATGCTTTACCAGAACAAAAATGCAGAATGAGGAATTTAAACTAGCACCTTGACCATAAAGCCGAAATTTTAATATGAAAACATTGGCCACTAACAAAAGCCAGAATATTCAGGAGTTGATTCAACTGTTGCAAAATGTATGCTGCAATAAGGACATTCTACTTTTAACCATGATTCAGGAATATAACACATGAAACTAACCCAGACCCCAATAATACGGTTCTACCAATGGACTTTCCATACATTTCAAGTAAGTGGGCATAACAGCACGAATGCTCCAGAGAGAACCAGAGCAGTAGTCTAACAATGCAACCAATTAGCTAACAGATGATAGCTTTTCCACACAATAACAGGCAAATAAAAGCATAAATTTCATATGCTGCACAGCATACTAGCATACTTCAAAATAGGCAAGAAACAGGTCAGGCAATAATGATCAATATACCTTTCTGAAAAATTCAAGGGCTTCTGTACTGACTTTACATAGATCTGTACATAGTTGGATTCCTGTTATTAAGACTCCATGATGTTTTTCTTTAAGTAAGGCAGCAGCAGGATTGATAAAATTTTCTGCTAGGTCTGGAACTTTCTTTATAATCCTAATGGAGCACAATGCTGCCTAAATAACAAAATTAAAGATAAACATCAAATTACCAAATAATGCAGTGTTACATCAGCAAAAAACTCATAGAAAAGTATGATGATTAAACATGTCTAATATTGACTTATTTAATGACGTCATCCTTTAAATCATAACAAAAATGTAAAGACCAATTCAGCAAAATTTCCAACATTGGAGACCACACCTTAGAAAGAAACATAAGCCAGTCAACTATTTCCAAGACGAATCACAGAGATCAAAGAATCAATCTGACAGCAAAAATAAGAGCATCTATAAAATCTGTCTTTATATTCCATTACACATCTTAAGAACTGCATATATATAATATTTATCTCCTAAGTAGGAAACATGGATCAGGTTTTTCCAGTAAGGAGAAGAAATGATTGTAGAGCAATGATTACAAGTAAAGTGTCTATTTATCAAATGGGATGATGCTCCTCAATAAAACTTTCTATCAAGCATCCAAACAGCAGTCCATCTGCTCAGAATCACTAAGATATATTCCATACGTCAGCAACTTTCCTGAGTTGATTAGATATTGCAATCTTCTATTAAAAAATTTGGTTCAGCATTATGTTAACAGAATATTCATGTTTGAAGATAGCAGCTAACATTTAAACAGTTCTGACAAGAGCACTAACGACAACAAAGGTCTCACCATTGTAAAACAAATACAGCCTAAAATATGGATCCAATTCACACAAACCTATAACCATGACATTGGTGGCCAAAGGAGCCTAGCATAAAAAAGGTGCAAAAGGCTCACTTTTTTCCGAATATTTGGATCTCTAAATTGCAGCAATCTTTCTACTTCAGGAGCTAGATCTCGAGCCATTTCTGCTGAACAAATATTTCCCAAAGCACAAAGAGCAAGACCCACAATATACTGATTCGTGTGATTGAGATCTCTAAAAGTAAGTTAAGGTCACTGCAGAGGATGGTTTGTTCTGGTAAAATTACCACTTTAGTAACAAGACATGTATTCTAATGTAGAAGATTATAAAAAGAAAAAGAAAACATAATATTTAATTGAGTTGACTAAAAGGAAAAGTCTACTTTGGAAAAGGATACTGCTTTAATGAGTTTGTGACCAACATTAGAACTTCCTGTCTTTCATCTAGAAGCAACATAAGGCCAAGATACCCAATTCTCTTCTCTGGAAATCCAGCAGATGCAATAGACTTTAGGCATTCCATCTGACCAAAATGTGTGGGGTAACCAAGCNAGCACTAACGACAACAAAGGTCTCCCCATTGTAAAACAAATACAGCCTAAAATATGGATCCAATTCACACAAACCTATAACCATGACATTGGTGGCCAAAGGAGCCTAGCATAAAAAAGGTGCAAAAGGCTCACTTTTTTCCGAATATTTGGATCTCTAAATTGCAGCAATCTTTCTACTTCTGGAGCTAGATCTCGAGCCATTTCTGCTGAACAAATATTTCCCAAAGCACAAAGAGCAAGACCCACAATATACTGATTCGTGTGATTGAGATCTCTAAAAGTAAGTTAAGGTCACTGCAGAGGATGGTTTGTTCTGGTAAAATTACCACTTTAGTAACAAGACATGTGCTCTAATGTAGAAGATTATAAAAAGAAAAAGAAAACATAATATTTAATTGAGTTGACTAAAAGGAAAAGTCTACTTTGGAAAAGGATACTGCTTTAATGAGTTTGTGACCAACATTAGAACTTCCTGTCTTTCATCTAGAAGCAACATAAGGCCAAGATACCCAATTCTCTTCTCTGGAAATCCAGCAGATGCAATAGACTTTAGGCATTCCATCTGACCAAAATGTGTGGGGTAACCAAGCATGTGAATGAACATGAGTTTGGCTAGGTTGCGATGCCTATAATCATGATCATTTTCATTAATTGCAGCACGAATTGCAGCACACTCTTTCCTCACAACTGCACGTTCTTCGGCTGCAGTTTTACAGGCACGTATAGCCCGAATCATGTCCCTACAACAAAATGGAAGTTCATACCATTTAGCAAAAAAAATGTAATGTCAATGTTAATAATTTAAGTCGACTTTTCATTACCCAAGAAAGAAAACACACTAAAACATGTAAAATGACTGATTTGATATGGTATACAACAAGCAAATTGAATAAAGAGCCATGACAAAAACATCGGTTACCCAAAGAAAGACTAATTTCATTCACCAATTATAACAAAGGGTTTATGCTATACAATGAATATTTTCCATTCTTTAGTGTTTGAGCCATAAAAATACATATTACACATCCTATTTCCCAAAATAAACAAGGGCAATTGCTAACCCACAGTAATAAACAGGTCCTAGAAAATCACATATTCAGGGACCTACAAGAGAGGAGAACTTTAGTTTCTACCACTACCATATTTCTGCCATCTAGATTATTCTGCTTATTAGATCATTTCAAAATCGTTGAATGTACATGTGTAGAAGCAAATACATGCCATTTAACAAGCACCTATATTGCCTCCCAGGAATAAATATTGATTAAGAAAAATGGATTTAATCCGTTTCACCAAGTAAAACAAGATAGTATGCAACAAAAAGGTGGCTCCAGCTTCTTCACAGACTAAAATTAGAAGTGACCACATTCTAGAATGATCCAAAATGTTGTACAGATAAAATTGTAATAAATGAGGCATAAAAGAATTATTTTTGACTACCTAGTGTTTTTTCTGCATCATTTTTCACGGTTTTCTCTTATCTTTATGTGGAAGTGCGAGGCCGCTTTTGCCCTCTTTTTTTAAATAAAATATTTACCTTAAAAAGATAAGAGCCCAATGGCAATGGTAGAACATAAAAGTTCCAAATAGTAATCATCAGATACAGCTACTCACCATCCTAAAGTCAGATACAGTTCCAAAGTGCCATTGGAGGGGAGGTACAGTAGATTCCCAACAATCTAAGGAAAATAAATTGAGAATACAATCACCTCCATCCTAAAGTCAAACTTGTTTAAATTTAAGATTAGACTGGATCTTGGAAACCATGATTATTTAGCTCAGCTTAAAACTTCAATAGCTAACACTTAATTGTCAGATTTTAGTAATATATCATATTTACCATCACAAGCACCNATAAAAGAATTATTTTTGACTACCTAGTGTTTTTTCTGCATCATTTTTCACGGTTTTCTCTTATCTTTATGTGGAAGTGCAAGGCCCCTTTTGCCCTCTCTTTTTAAATAAAATATTTACCTTAAAAAGATAAGAGCCCAATGGTGATGGTAGAACATAAAGGTTCCAAATAGTAATCATCAGATACAGCTACTCACCATCCTAAAGTCAGATACAGTTCCAAAGTGCCATTGGAGGGGAGGTACAGCAGATTCCCAACAATCTAAGGAAAATAAATTGAGAATACAATCACCTCCATCCTAAAGTCAAACTTGTTTAAATTTAAGATTAGACTGGATCTTGGAAACCATGATTATTTAGCTCAGCTTAAAACCTCAATAGCTAACACTTAATTGTCAGATTTTAGTAATATATCATATTTACCATCACAAGCACCTTGAATATATCACACATTAAAATTGTCACTCTAAGTTCTACGATATCTTTGAAAACCGACAAATATTTTCTAGGGTTTGTGAGTTAGGATTTACTTATTTGGCAAAACTAATGCATCGGAAGTCCAAAATTGTTAGGGGTTTGATATCTTAGTTATAAAGGCTCCCAGAAATGACTGTTAGTAAATGTCTCTATGAAGGTTAAATAGATAGTTTCAAGGATAAAGGCACCGAGTACCTATCTATGCGGTCAACGCAACTAAAATCACAATACAATGGAAAACTCAACTCTGAATAAAATGTGTCCATCAATCATGAAATGCTATTTATAAGGCCACAGACCAATATCCTAACTGAACCATCAACTCTATCAACACCATTTTACAATTGCATCTCCAGTCAGACCACTTGCAATATGCCTAAACCAATTTGATATCCAAAAAGCTTCATATAGACCTGAAAAACAGGCAATCCCTTCAGCGACCTATACCACATATATTCATATAAACTAAGATATAGACTCTTCTTCATATCATCAGTTTCTCGCAGCCAGCCAACTAATGGACCTTCTTTCTACCACAAAGCGGCAAAAGCTTTGGTGAAACTCGGCACTTCTTAACCTCATCAATGAGCAGCAGATACCTCAAGAGAATGACTACATCAGGACAACAAAAAGTTGTCCACTTAAACATCTTATTCAAATCTATCACCAGAGCGGCATTTTTCTTTTCCTTTAAAAACAAAGGATTCATCCAAACCATTCTCCCTTGATGATCTTCTACAATGTAGACATGTCCAAATTAGGTTCATAAAAATGACAAAATGTATGATGAACCACCCTCATAAACAAGTTTTTTCAGCATTCGAGGAAGGCCCATAAAAATGAACAAAGGAAAGACATTATTGGTTTTCAGATCTATGTTTAACACTTCACGTAATTGTGGTAGTATTCAAACTTTCAGGTAAAGAACAATTGCAGGTTGCCAGACAGAACAGTTCACCAAGGCACTGAATCTCTAAGTTCTCTATCGCTTATCGAATTCCAGACTGTAATACACTTACACAGCCAACACCTCTCCACATTCTACACTAAGAATTTAACCTACGAGCCGTTCTTCAGTATTCAGTAATTACAGAAGACTAATTAAATCCTAACACCACGTCCAATCATGGAAATAAAGCAACCTATATAACGCCAATCTACTAAAACTACAATTAACCGAATCATATATCAACTTAAATTCAAAATTCAGCAATATAAACAATCCACAACAACACCAGATTAGGCCACACTTGATCCGGTGTAAAACGGTAAGGTAACAGTAAGGTTCAGGAACTCACCTCAGACGCGTACCGGACGAGAAGGGATTCATGATTGGGTCCGTAGTGAAGCTCTAGGGTAAGCTCAATCAGATCCAATTTCACACCGAATCAAAAGCGCGCGTAAGACCAAACAAAATCAATCACGACTGGTATCTATTTTTGTGGAAACAAAATATGGATAGTCCGAATTTGAAAAATCGGTATCCAAATTCCGAATGTTTCAAGATCTGAGAACGGAGATCTGATCAAAGTGTTTTCTTTTAATTACTCAGCGATAAATGCCCTGTTCATTGTCTCTGTTAACAAATGGGAGGAGAAATGGAAAAACACGAGCACTAAAATTTGTTTGTGGAAGTGGTGATTGGATTACATGTAGGTGATGTAAGCGCCTCACTTGCAAGATCTGATTGGCTCATTAAACGTGGGGCGTGTGAGATGGTTTGGGTTAGGTGCTTTGCCGATGCGTGATTTGATTGGTTCGTCAAAAAACTGGCGTCACCGGGGATTGATTGAGTCATTTTTAACCTTTAACAGGGTGCGTCCATTAGTCATTAAAAATTCAAGTCCGTTTTTTAATTTTCGGTTATGGGCTCGGAGTTTTTGTTATTTATATCTGCAACCTCAACGGACCTCGGAATAAAATTATTTTCTTTTTTGGGTTCTGTCATTTAACCGACATGTCGTGAGTATCTCAGATCATCAGCATACATGTTGTTCAATATAATGTCTTAAAACTGTCATGTCATTTGAGGAGTTTTGAAAATTAATTACTAGCTATCACATATTCATAATATATTTTTTCCATGTCTAAAAAAACTTTTTGAAATATTTGAAAAAAAAAAAACCATTGAGATGACATTTATCTTAAATTTATTTGATAAAATAATTTAAATTTAAGTTAAAGGTGAAAAAAAACAAAATTTTAAGAGAATTATTGAACAGAAATAATTATTTTAATTGAAAAAACAACCTTAAATAAAAAAAAAAATGATGCAATAAACACCATAATATTTTAATATAGAATAATATAATATAATATTAGTATTATACTATATGATATTCACTGGGTGCACCAGCATGCAACACGGCATTAAAATTTTGGAAAGTGATTAGTAAATCGATTGGGCCTATGCAAATAATGGGCTCACAAAGAGAACATATTCTATGTGACAGAGACAGAGATTTATATTATTATATAGAGATGGGTATATGATATCAACTAAACAAACGTACGAAAGAAGGGATTCCCAAAGTCAAGGTCAGTCAAGAGGCGCTTGGTTCCTCGTCACACTCTTATTCACAAATCATGGTCATGGTGTCTTCACGTTTCTCTTCACTTGCTCTCGCACTCTTCATCTTCCTTTCCACTCTCGGTAAAGTAACCTTTTTTTCTTTCTTTTTTATTTCTCGTTTAAAATAATATTTATGATCTCTTTTTTTTTTTTTTTTGTGTGTTAATTTTTAATATGTAATTAGTTTCGTCGGAGTTACTTCTGGAAGAAGGTTACACTGTAACGACCGTGATCGACGGCCATCACTTGAAAATCAATCCCCACTCGGTTATCCCTCGACCTGGATCGTCTGATCTTATACTCCTTGATTCTGCTAATAGTCTCTTCTACACATTTTCATTTCCCCTATCTCAAGGTAATTAATCTGACAAAAGTTGGGAAATTTATACTAAATCGTTTAGGTTTTCTGGTGATCACTGAAAGAGTTTTCTTTATTCTTGTGTGAAGAGAATGTAATGAGGCGACTATCAGGAAACGGAGCCGGATACCAGGACGGGGAACCGGGTTCGGCTCAGTTTAAAAAACCGAGGAGTTTTGCGGTTGATTTGAAAGGGAATGTTTATGTTGCTGATAAGAGTAACTATGTTATCAGAAAAATCACTGACTCAGGTCTGTTACCCGTTTGCTTTCTTCTTGTTGTTGCTGACTATTTTTTATTGTCGTGAGTTGTGAGTTAGAGCATATAATAATACTTTAATAAATGAAAAAGCTTTTATTATTCAATGGTGTGGTATATGCATGTAATGTTTTCGGCACCATATGAAAGGATTATCTAACATAAGACCTCATTAACATATACCGTCTATTCCATGCTTAGAAAATTACGTTGTTGCATAAGATTAAGACTTTCAAGACTCTTTGTTGACCTTCATCAACAAAATTCATGCATCATTATATCTTTCAGGTCTTCATGAAACTGCATCAATACAGCAAACATTGCATAGATGCATCAAATTAATATTTTCGATGCCAGGAGTCTTCTTTAATCAGTACCCTTTGGACACGTTCATTTACCTTTTCCATTGGTGATGTGAAAGTCAATAAGTGGCAGTTTATGTCATATATTTCCTTTGTCTGTTAATGGTTTCTAGTGATTGCTTGAACATGCACTTTATGGGTATGTATCCATACATTTGGTATGGTGATTCTCTTGATACAAAGATTATCTAGTTATCTTGTACAAACTGTTTATTATTAAAATTGACATGTCACTTTTTCAGAGTGTTTGGAGAGTTTGCTGCCTCCTTTCATGGGTGTGATATAATCTTACTCAATCAGTTTTATTGTTTCACTCATGGCACGTCTCTAGGTGTGACTACAATTGCTGGAGGTTACTCAAAGAAAACGGGAAATGACGATGGACCTGCACAGAATGCAACATTCTCATATGATTTTGAGTTAACTTTTGTTCCTGGTATATGTGCTCTATTGATATCAGATCATGGGAATCAATTGGTTCGCCAGATTAATCTCAAGGCAGAAGATTGTTCAAGAAGTTCTCATTCCGGTATGTTTTTGGTAAATTATTATTTAAGTCAGCATGTATCTGATTCTTATTTACGTTTTTGAAGTGTGTGTATGAACAGTTTGTGTTTTTCAAAGGAAGTATGTGAAGTTGAGGTTTTAAAAGGAGCAAAGTCAAAAGTGGTGGTTGTAGTCAGTGGACCACAATCTTGGACATGAACATTTTGGATGTTGTGAGGACTGGTTTTAATGACACTAATTAGTCAAATTTCTGTATTAAGGACCTGGTGACTGAACCTCAAATGCTTAATAAGTCTAATTCTTATCTCATATATTCTATTTTAGACTTGATTTACATGTTGAAACTCATTTGTTTACCCTAAAATATTTGAATATAGTCCTAACTTGTCTCTTTTTTTATTTTTTTGGCCAGGACTAGGAGCTGCTACAGTTTGGGTTCTAGGAATGGGACTTTCATGTTTAATTGGCTTGGTCATTGGAATTGTAGTTCGCCCTTACATCATCAGTCATGTAAGTTCTCTTGCATGCTCATCTAAATACTTAATGATAAATGGAGTATTTACACTTTTTCTAACCAGACTATGTAGACAGGAAGCCCTCAACCTTCTCCTTCTCAACATGACATGGAGGGACTACCAAATCAATCTAGTGAAACAAGTACAGATACTTTGCTTCGGCATCAGAAGCGTAGTTGCTAGCTCTACAGTTTATGCACTCTTGAGGAGGATCTTTTGGTTGAGCATATCCTATATCTCCCTTATGTTTAGAATCAACAATTTAGAATCTAAAACTTCAGACAAGGTTGTATATTTGCCTAAAACTTCAAACACGGGTGTATCTTTGCTTGATTGTAATGATTTGGGTAGTTGTGCAGATCAATTGAAAGATTTGATAAGTTGTGACGGAAACCTGGACTTATTGACTGAAGATATGTTGAAGCAAGGAAATGAGAAAGAAGGGACCACTGATGTTTTGTCTGTCAATCATGGAAAGTTAGATGACATGATAAAGGCTAACATAATGGGATTTTCAAGGGAAGCTGAAGACTCTACTCCAGTACTTGGATCTTCAATAGGTAGTTCAGGTTTGGTCAAGAGAAACAAGTAGTTGACTTGAAAGGCACATCCTAGTTTATTTTAACCGAAGTTGTGAGGCCTGTAAAAATCTAACCAGCTTTATTTTCTGACATTGTCATCTGGAGTATGATTATGTGTTTGCTTATCTTCATTTGATTTCTTTGTTTTATTGAGTTTCCCGTCCCCAGTTAAATTGTGTTCAAATTGAATAATTCTAACAGATAGCAGATATAGAGTTGGCCTAACGTGTCCTATTGGGGCCATTGTTTCATCATCTCTTTAAATAATTCTTGTTTAATTCTTTAATTAGTGAAGGAATGTACAATCATGTGTACAAAAACTCGGGTTCTAAGCATGAAAGTGATCAAAAAATGGCAATAGAATATCTTTTTTTTAAGTCTTAGACGTCTCTTAAGTCTTACCACACAAACATAATTACATAACTATTATTTACTATTGCATCTCCATCCTATTATATCAAATATAATACTAAAAGAATATTTTAAAATATTTTTTTTCTTTCTATTATTTTCAGTAATTAATTTATTTCATTATTTTTTATATATTAATTAAATTTAGAAATAATTCTTTTATTAACTAACTACTAATAATAACTTTATTAATTATTAATAAAATTTAGTATTTATTAAATCAAGTAAACATCACATTTAATAAAAAAAAAGTTTACATCTCATATAAAATGCCACAAAAAATTAAAAAAACATAAACAATAAAAATTCTATATGATAGTATTTAATCTATCGGAATACAAATTGTTTGTAATTTATGTTGTTTTTTTTTTTTTTAATTTAAGTGTTAATTATTTTGAGTTATTAAAGTTTAATATTGTTTGTAATGAAGTTTGTTTTTATTTTTCATCATTTTTTTAATTATAATATATTATTATAAATTAACAATTAACGTAAAAAAAATAAGGAATAAAAAAGTTTTGAGATGTTTTTATACCAATTTGGTTACCATTGGAGGTGCTAACAAAGAGAGTTTGAACCTTCTTTGTCGTATAAAAACCAATTAGCAAGAAATGACAATGTTTTTCACTCACGAAATTATAGGCAGAGTTTGTATATCATTTTGCATTCAATCTTTTGTCTTGTTACCCCTTCCATTCATTAACATTTGCGAGAATGAGACGAAAGAGAAGTTTGTAAACAAACTGAAATGCAGAGAAAAGCATTTGATCACTCTTAATAGCAGTATACATTACAAAGAGGCTTTCATATTATGGCCACCTTTAGCTTAATAGAGCTTACATTCCATAAAGCTACTCCCTTCTCATAACAATCTCGAACCACTATATCCTAACTAATAAACTATACAAGACCAAAGAGTCATAACTCCAAAACTGTCTCCAGTATATAATCAATAGCCATGTTTTAACTCATAAAATTGGCTCGTGCACGGAGATGTGATGATCATAGACAGATCTCCATAATTAACTGGCTTTATGACCACAGATTCGCGCTTCCCATCCTGCTCCTGAACAGCCCCAAATACAACCTCATTGGTTTTCTCATTGCTCTCATAGTAAGTATGTGGGGCAGAAGATTGATACCATTATGATAGTTGTGCTGTCTCTGCTGCTGCTGAAAATCACCATCCCATCCATCATAGATAGCTCGACTTTGCCGCAGTTGATGGATCTTTTCTGCATCCTTGGACATAAGCTAAGTTTTTTCGTGGGATGGAGTTCTTGTATCAATGAAGTGGCTCGTCCTCATCTGGGATCACAAAGCTGTCTTTTACGGCCAAGCAGTTGAGTGCTTCTGCTGTTTGAAGGTGCTGGTATAGGCTTTGATATTGATGGTTCAGTGGCTTCTTCCTAAAACCTGGAAATATTCCTCTCAAAATTTCCATAGCAGATGATTCAGTGTTGACAAAAAGCTTTGCAAGGGATCCAAAGAAGCCTTCTTCTTGCTTCTCCTGTTCATCCTCCGTAGGAATTAAAGGCGGCCTGACTGATTTCAGAGGCTTCTGATATGGATTTGCTGTGGTGCTTGATTTTATTGTCTCATTATCCTTCATACAAAGGAATATATATCATGTCAAATGATACTTCAACTTTGATCTATGCCTCACAGGGAGACCAGCTATGTTAGGTACCTCAGAGTGGTACATCTAAACTGGTGTCCTTTTATACTGGCATCGCATGTCAGTAATGCGAAATAAACCAAGAGACAAATAACACAATGACAGCATATTTTATACTACTATGAAATAGAATTTTTGCTCCAGGCTAAGAAAGAACTACTTTATGTAGCTGTTGAATTTTATAATACATGAGATAGATGATTTATAATTCTGTAAAGCTTTCCCAATACGTTCTTCAATTTACCAAACAGAGATGGAAAAATTGCAGTTCCCAATAATTCCACTGAGAAGTTTATGCTTAAATGGAGAACTCAGGGCATCTCCAATGGGAAATGGTGTCCCCAACGAGACACCAAAAGCCACACCAATTTTGGTGTAGATGAATAGCATCACACCAAATTTGATGTAATACTATTCATCCACAACCAATTTGGTGTGATACTATTCATCTACCACAAAACATATTTTATTTCCTTATTTTTGTTATTGTAATTTTTTTAATTTGTATTTATGTTAATTTGATTATTATTTATATTAATATTTATGATAATAAATTCATAATAATTATATAATTCAAAAAACAATGAAAAATTAAAAACAAAACTTCATTCAATGCAAATATTAAACTTTAATAACTCAAAATAAATTAACACTAAAATTAAAAGAAAATACAACATAAACTAGAATAACAATTTAGTATTCTGGCATATTGGTTCCAGATCCTCTAACATCATCAAAATATTATTCTCAATATTTAATTAATATATACAAAAATAATTAGTGAAATAAATTAACTGTTGAGAATTAATAGGAAAAAAAAAAAAGAATATTCTTTTTGGTGTAATGGGTTGGAGATGCATTGGTGTAACTTTCATACCATTTTACTATTGCATATCCAACCCATTACACCAAAAGGAATATTTCTTAGAATATTCTCTTTCTTTTTCTTTCTATTAATTCTCAACAATTAATTTATTTCATTAATTATTTTTGTATATATTAATTAAATATGGAGAATAATATATTTTATTTATTAAATACTAATAATAACTTTGAAAATTATACTAATTTAATAAAATTAAGCATTTATTAAATCTAGTTCTTTTCAATATTTTCATGATCTTAGAGAATCCAAAACTAATCTACCGGAATACTAAATTGTTATAGTGTTTTTAAATTAGTGTTAATTTATTTTGAGTTATTGAAATTTAATATTTGCATTGTAATGAAATTTTGTTTTTAGTTTTTCATCATTTTTTGAATTATATAATTATTATAAAAATTAATATAAATAATAATCCAATCAAAATAAATACAAATTAAAAAAAAATAACAAAAATAAGAAAATAAATGATGCTTTGGTGTGGATGAATAGTTTGATGTGACACTATTCATCCACGAGTAATGTTACATTTACACCATTCTTTTACACCATATTCATTACATCATGAAGTGGCATATGCCATAACCACATAAATTTTTAATTATTTTGAATTTTTAATATTATAATAGAATTTGTGTGGTTGTAGCATATATCACATCATGATGTAATGAAAATGGTATAAAAGAGTGGTGTAAATATAGCATTACTCATTCATCCACACTAATTTGGTGTGGCTTTTGGTGTTTGGTTGGAGCAAAATTCGAACACTATTTTGGTGTCCCATTGGAGATGCCCTGATGTACAATATTTATCCTATCACATGGAAATGCTCACAAATCTCAAGTACACAAAAAAGAGGATTGAATACTTACGTTCTGCGAAGACACAATTGTACCCACTCTACGTTGCAGCAAAGCCAACATGTAACCAAAAAAGCCAGCAGCAAGAAGTACTGCAATCCCTGAAAATAACGAAGAAGAATTTACCTACAAATCCATCACTTTTGTAAATAAATGAAAGGTAGCATTTGAATGCAGCAGTTTACCAAGAGGAAAACCACTTCCATATTGATAAGCACAGTCATCAAAATTGAGTTGGATTTCCCTAATAGCTTGGTTCCCTCTGTCTATGACAAGTAGAGAGCAACTGCTTCCAATGTAAACCACATCAAAATCATTAGAAAATCTGGCATCTTCACTTGGTCCATCTAAATGGCTACCTCCACGGCCTGATTTCCCTCCAGCAATCGTTGTAACCCCTGCAGAAAAAAAATTCAACCATATCAGTGAAGGTTATTACAATCCCAACTGCGANGCAGATGATTCAGTGTTGACAAAAAGCTTTGCAAGGGATCCAAAGAAGCCTTCTTCTTGCTTCTCCTGTTCATCCTCCGTAGGAATTAAAGGCGGCCTGACTGATTTCAGAGGCTTCTGATATGGATTTGCTGTGGTGCTTGATTTTATTGTCTCATTATCCTTCATACAAAGGAATATATATCATGTCAAATGATACTTCAACTTTGATCTATGCCTCACAGGGAGACCAGCTATGTTAGGTACCTCAGAGTGGTACATCTAAACTGGTGTCATTTTATACTGGCATCGCATGTCAGTAATGCGAAATAAACCAAGAGACAAATAACACAATAACAGCATATTTTATACTACTATGAAATAGAATTTTTGCTCTAGGCTAAGAAAGAACTACTTTATATATCTGTTGAATTTTATAATACAATGAGATAGATGATTTATAATTCTGTAAAGCTTTCCCAATACGTTCTTCAATTTACCAAACAGAGATGGAAAAATTGCAGTTCCCAATAATTCCACTGAGAAGCTTATGCTTAAATGGAGACCTCAAGGCATCTCCAATATGAAATGGTGTCCCCAACCAGACACCAAAAGTCATACCAATTTTGATGTAAATGAATAGTATCACACCAAATTTGGTGTAACACTATTCATCCACCACAAAACATATTTTATTTCCTTATTTTTGTTATTGTAATTTTTTTAATTTGTATTTAAATTAATTTGATTATTATTTATATTAATATTTATGATAATAAATTCATAATAATTATATAATTTAAAAAACAATGAAAAATTAAAAACAAAACTTCATTTAATGCAAATATTAAACTTCCATAACTCAAAATAAATTAACACTAATTTAATAACACTAAAATTAAAAGAAAATACAACATAAACTAGAATAACAATTTAGTATTCCGGCATATTAGTTCCAAATCCTCTAAGATCATCAAAATATTATTATCAATATTTAATTAATATATACAAAAATACTTAGTAAAATAAATTAATTATTAAAAATTAATAAAAAAAAAAATATTCTTTTTGGTGTAATATTTGATGCAATGGATTGGAGATGCAATAGTAAAATGGTTTCATACAATTTTACTATTGCATCTCCAACCCATTACACTAAAGGAATATTCTTTAGAATATTTTCTTTCTTTTTCTTTCTATTAATTCTCAACAATTAATTTATTTCACTAATTATTTTTGTATATATTAATTAAATATTGAGAATAATATATTTTATTTATTAACTACTAATAATAACTTTGAAAATTATACTGATTTAATAAAATTAAACATTTATTAAATTTAGTTCTTTCTAATATTTTAATGATCTTAAAAGATCCAGAGCTAATCTACCGAAATACTAAATTGTTATTCTAATCTATGTTGTATTTTATTTTAATTTAAGTGTTTTTAAATTAGTGTTAATTTATTTTGAGTTATTGAAATTTAATATTTGCATTGTAATAAAGTTTTGTTTTTTGTTTTTCATCATTTTTTAAATTATATAATTATTATAAATATTAATATAAATAATAATCAAATCAAAATAAATACAAATTAAAAAAAAAATAACAAAAATAAGAAAATAAATGATGCTTTGGTGTGACACTATTCATCCACACCAGTTTGGTGTGGCTTTTTGTGTTTGGTTTGAGCAAAATTCGGACACTATTTTGGTGTCCCATTGGAGATGCCCTGATGTGTAAATATTTATCCTATCAAATGGAAACGCTCACAAATCTCAAGTACACAGAAAACAGGATTTAATACTTACGTTCTGCGAAGACACAATTGTACCCACTCTACGTTGCAGCAAAGCCAACATGTAACCAAAGAAGCCAGCAGCAAGAAGTACTGCAATCCCTGAAAATAATGAAGAAGAATTTACCTACAAATCCATCACTTTTGTAAATAAATGAAAGATAGTATTTGAATGCAGCAGTTTACCAAGAGGAAAACCACTTCCATATTGATAAGCACAGTCATCAAAATTGAGTTGGATTTCCCTAATAGCTTGGTTCCCTCTGTCTATGACAAGTAGAGAGCAACTGCTTCCAATGTAAACCACATCAAAATCATTAGAAAATCTGGCATCTTCACTTGGTCCATCTAAATGGCTACCTCCACGGCCTGATTTCCCTCCAGCAATCGTTGTAACCCCTGCAGAAAAAAAATTCAACCATATCAGTGAAGGTTATTACAATCCCAACTGTGACCCATACACCAAAAACAAAATTATATTTGATATTTCCCTAAAAATTCTTTCACATTGTTTGACATAAGTGGAAGAAAAAAGTTTATCTTTTGGCAGTGGAACCTCTGAATGGAACGCATATAAAACTTACCTCCATCACTTATCTTCCTGATTGCCATATTCATAGTATCTGCAATGTAGATGTTTCCTTTGTCATCCACAGTAAGCCCCATAGGGTGGTTCATCCTTGCCTCTCTAAGCTTCCCATCAACATGTCCAGAGTAACCTTCAGCGGATCCAGCAACAAGCTTTGGTCTGCTGTCTGCAGTTCCCCCATGAATTTGATCAAAAACAATAGCAGGAAACAAACAGCATGGATAAAAATACTTAATCATGTTAGAAAGATTGTACAAGAATGGAAAACAGTGTTTAAGACCCAAGAAAATTGCACTCCCGAATTCAGAACATAAAAGATATAACTTCAACTCATAATCTTCTGAAAACAATCTAACCTCAATGAACTTCCCACGGCTACATGATTTAAGATATTCCACAAATTAAAAGGTTGGAAAATTCAAAAAATAATTATTATGAATCAAGCAACAAAAGAAACCCACTTACATAGAGACAAAGAAGAAGAGATCCTGTAAATGTTACTATTAGCAGAGTCCAAGATCAGAAGGTCCCCGCTGGGCAAGACCTCAACTGAGAAAGGTTCAATCCCTAGCTTACTTCCATCAAACACAGTCTCCACAGTATACCCACTCTCAAACTTCATCATCGGACGTCCAGAAATCGCTGCACACACAACTCCCATGAATCCAATCACATTAGATTCCAATCTTTATAAACCAAAAACAAAACTAAGCAGTAGAATGAGAGATCTTCACCTGTCTTGGTGGTAGTTTTCAGTGACCACAACCATTTCATGGCATAAGACATAGCATTTGTGACAGACCCGCTCACAATCTCTGCAACAAAGCCGTAAAAATAGTAAATTTAAGCTCAAAAGTAAGAACAGATCAAATGAAGGCAGCTTCACTTACTTGCAGGTGAAGTACCGGAAGGAGCTGAAGATACACCACCAAAGAGAAGCAAAAAAGCAAGACCGAGAACCAACACATTGTTACCCATTACTGATATTCACAAAAGAAACTCCAACCAAAGCTTAGATACGAAAGATTTAAGCTATAAAACTTCAAAGCACTACAAAAGAAACCCTAGTTCATATTGGGTTTTGTTCAAAAAGGTAGGATTTTTATAATGTCAAAATAAAACAGTCGCCACTGAGCTGAGTGAGAGTATGGGAGTGTAAATGGGATTAGAGATACTGAATAAAAAGGAAAGTGTTTTTTTTTTTTTTTCCTTCGAGGGAAATGTAGAAAGAGGAAAGATGATGATGCAAAGAGACAAAGAAAAGAGAGAAAAAGAGGAAGAAAAGGCAGGGGAGGCCAGTGGGGATGAGAGAGAGAAATGGGAAGAATCATATTCTGTAATTATGTTGAGTTAAATAATACTATTATTAGTAAATAAATGTAAAATCTTAACAACATTACATTTATTCTCTTCTCTACCTAAATTCCCTCGCTGTTTTAAATAGATATTATTACTTTTAAATGATCTCTTTATGAGTTAAATCGCCCATGTGACACAGATTAGTGCTTGCTTACAGCAGGTAATAAAATATTAAATATGTTCCAGTGGGCGTTGTGTTCTTAGTGAGGTCAATTTTAAAATTATAGAATGTAAAATTGAGTATAAGAATTGGCTGAACGTCCCAACTAAAACCCTGTTGCTGGCTGGACCCCTTATAGCGAGTTGTCAAATGGCAGTTTATGAATTGAACAATGCCACCTGAAATACACCTGTATTGACCTCTACCTCTATTGAGCATTGTAGATTGTTAGTTGTGAACTAGAACTAGGACAAGGACTAAGACACTGCCCTGTAATCCATTAATTCCAAGAAAGATCATCATCATTCCTTGGTACATGAACCAAGATAGCAAAATTCTCGATTCATTTGAAGCTTAATTTTCTTTTAATGGGTTCTATCCTTGGGTGATAGCAATGCATTTTGGAGCACCAAGGTGAATGCAATGGTCTACAACTATAGTCTTTGTAGTTGTTTTTCTACTTTTCCTGATTGAAATGTTGATGTCTATATGCAATTAATAGGTATCCAAATAAGGGAAGAGATTGGTGTTAACAATTCCCTTCTATCTTTTCCTCAATTTGTGTTTTTGACGTTGAAAAGAGAACCTTTCATATTGATAATCGTCCAACTCTTTTTTTTTATCTTTCTGGGATTCTCTATGCCTTATCTCGAACCCAATTCATCACCTATTTCAACTCTACTTCCATCTTGTACTCTTAAAAAATAGCTATGCTTTAGTGTTATATTATATAACCTGAATTTAGATTGCAGAGAAGCTTGGACAACTTATTTGTGCCATGGATTTAAATAAGGATACTGAGGATAGGACTTACCTATATGTTAAATTCTTGTAATAAACATAATTGATTTTATGCAAATTCAATGAACAAAGAAAATTTGTCTTCATGTAGCTGAAACTGAAATATACCCAGACCAGATGTATACTCAAATTCATTACAATGAAATAAAAGTTAGATTAAAGGTAAATAAGTTTTCAGATTACTATAATCACAAACAACCATATTAAACACATGCAACAAGCTCACTAACAATTTAACTTCCCTATCAATACAAACAATATACAAGATTTCTATACAAATTGTATAAATTCCTTCAATATTTACTGGTGCCACAATAGCAGTAACGAGGGCAAATTATCTATAATCAGTCCACTCATAGAGAGTTAAAAACAGATGCTCAATCCAAGCTCCTCTCTAAAGGAACAATGGCTGTGAGTGACTCTTACAAAGCCAGAATCTATCAAATTTCCCCAATCACCCATGTGATGAAATTGGTGGATGGGTATAATTCATACATAACACGACACCCACCTCTGATTAATCAGTCGGCCAAAGGGACATTGCACTTGGGTAAACAATAAATTAGTTGTTAATACATGCAGAATGAGAATGTTTTTTTTTTTTTTTTTTTGGGATTACAAACTAAATTATGTATTAAGACATAAACATAGAGCTGTACAAGTTAAGGTGCCTTCAATTCTATCGGTGAGTATAAAAAAAAAGAAAAATTTTATAGACAACTGAAATCTGTTCCTAAGACTGGCACCAGGGTACATAATCCATGTCAACACAACATATCGCTAAGATTCTTGTGTCTACCTCGATCCGGACCAAGTCACTACAGATTACATTCTTCAAGTTCAACCCAAACTAAAGTCTTTAGGAACAGGAGCTCAGCAAAAATCTAAATTTCATCACCAAAGTTCCACCCTTCATCATATTCCACCGAAATTATCGACCAAAAATTTTCTTAGATTACGGGGCAGAACCCCTTCAAGCAATTAAAGGATTCCTGTATATGGATAACGGAACTGATAAATTTCTGCAGTTCACAACTCAAACAGCACTCTCAAAAGAGACCTGGTTTTGTGCAAGATACCTAGGCTTTGAATTTGTGGCATCTGCGAGACCTTTAAGCATTTTCACAACATCAACAGCATCATCAAGATAATACTTGGCCTTGCTTGGTTTTCGCCCAACAGTGCACGCAAATATCTCAGGAGGTGCAGGCAAGGAATGACTAGAGAGGGTATTCAGTATGCTCTCAAACATATCTTCATCAGATCTATCATCTCCAACACACATCACAAAATCCGGTGGCCTCCCACTATTGACCATTTGCAGAAGAACCTTTTCAGCAACCAAACCTTTGGTTACACCCTGCAGTTAATAGATCATAAATCATTAATGAGCAAACTTGGCCCACCTAATGCCTGTGCGTGAGAGAGAGTTGGTAATGGAGGTGGAAGGAAAAAGAAAGAACAATTGTACCTGAGGCTTAACTTCAACAATATGTTGACCCCTCTTAACAACTGCTGGTTCATTCGCCAGAACATTTTCCAGGTGATCCAGCATTTCCTTCGCCTGGCAGGACCCAAAGTCAGGGTCTGCATCTTGATATTGCCATACCAAAGCACTCTCTTTAGTCTCTATACTAGAGCCATCCGTTGCCTCTGTATACAATTTCATGACAGGTTCCACAATCCTAATCCATTCAAGGTCAGCACCTGGGTGACTGGTTTCCCAGTCAGATGTTTTACTCCACCTAAGTAGAAGAAACTCCATTGATTTATTAAAAAGAATTTAAAATTACTAACAAAGGACTCAAAACTTATGTATAGCCAGCATACCTTATGAAGTATCCATGTTCAGCAGCTATTCCCAGCATCTCACATGGAGCAAGCCAATCACTGAGAGTTTTTCTCCCCCGCCCACTAACAATAAACACAGTGTTCTTAGGATCACTGCAAAGAGTTTTCAGGATATCAATGACTTCAGGGCTGGGGGACTTAATAATAGAAGTTTCGGGAACAACTGTACCATCATAGTCCAAAAATATTGCCCTTCTGTTTGTCCTTTTGTATGCTGAGACTATATGGTCGCTAGACAACCTCCTAAAACTAGGAGATAGAGATACCACTCTGAAACCCAAGCCCCAACCAATCCCCCAGCACCGTTTACTATAATGATCATGGCATGCTCTCTCCAAATCTTGTGCAAAGCTGCGTGCCCAATAAGCCACATCGTGAGTGCTGACATACCGATAGTGTTTCTCATGCCGCAATTGCTTCTCAGAATCAGACAAGCACACAGCTAGATGTAAGGCCTCAGCTACAGCCTCAATGTCCCATGGGTTGACCCTAATTGCTCCACTTAAAGAAGGTGAGCAACCAATGAACTCAGACACAACAAGCATGCTTGTACGAGGAGATTCTGCATATCTGCCAATAGCTGCATCCAAAGTTGGAGTTCCCTGCCTGCAGACAATGTATTTATATGGAACTAAGTTCATCCCATCCCTCACAGCATTTACTATGCAGCAGTCAGCTATAGCATAATAAGCAGACTTTTCATAACGAGGAACATGACGATCAATCAGAATCACTGGTTCATAATCAGGTGACCCATAAACCTCATTAATTCTTTTAGCAGTTAAATAAGTTTCTCTCCTTGCCTCCTGGACATCTTTCCCAGAGCTCCTTGCAGGATTAACAATTTGAACCAAGACTATATGGCCTTGCATTTTGGTATGCAGCTGTAATAGATGTTCAAGAGCCAGTAGTTTCAGACTAATACCCTTAAATATATCCATATCATCAATACCAAGAATCACACTTTTCCCATCAAATCGTTTTTGAAGCTCTCTAACTTTAGCAGAAGTAGAAGGAAGATCCAATACAGATTCAAGCCGACCCATATGAACACCTACCGGCAGTATTTTGATATATACTGTCCGGCCAAAGTAATCAAGTCCAATATGTCCACGCTTAGATTCATAGTCAAGGCCCAGCATCCTACTGCAGCAGGATAAGAAATGACGCGCATAATCAAATGTATGAAAACCAATAAGATCACAATTCAGCAGGCCCCTCAGGATTTCATCTCGAACAGGTAATGTTCTATATATTTCTGAAGAAGGAAATGGACTGTGGAGGAAGAATCCAAGCTTAATTCTGTTGAACCGTTTTCTCAAAAATGTCGGAAGAACCATCAAGTGATAATCATGAACCCAAACATAATCATCATCAGGATTAATTACTTCCATCACCTTGTCTGCAAATAATTTGTTAGCAGAAACATAGGCCTGCCAAAGTAAACGGTCAAAACGATCACCATGGTCTGGGCACATGGGCAGCATGTAGTGAAAAAGCGGCCACAACTGCTGTTTACAGAATCCAAGATAGAACTTCTTCTGCAGGTCATGAGGCAGAAACGTTGGCACACAATTGAAATCCTCCAGCTTCTGTGCAACTTCTTCCTGTTCACTTGGATCAATGTCAACCTTGAGAGACCCCACATAGATAAACTCACTCTCCAAGGAAAACCCATCCTTCAGATGTAGCAAAAGGGAATCCTCATCTAAGCTGAAGCACCATTTGCCAGATTCTGCATCCCTTTTAGCATGCAATGGTAACATATTTGCCACTATAATCTTCCTCTCACGACTACTAGATGAGCTAACATCTGAATCCTCATCATTATTGCCATAACCATCCAAGTCAGAGATAATTCCAGGAACAGTCATCACCCGAGGAAGACCTCTTGGAGTGTGAGGAATATCCAACAGACCTCCAGAAGCCAAGTCTAAAAAATTTACAGATGATCTTGATGCCATTACTGGATAATGAGAATTATCTTACTTAATGATGCAGAAGAGTACCCCCACGGTAGAAAACCTTTGAATAAACAAGCCCACAAATCTACAAAATATATAGAGTACCGATAACAGTTAATTGCTGCCAGTGCAGTGACAAACAATTTGCACACAATAAAAAGTAAGTTCATTCAAATAAATTAAGCAAGCATCACCCACAGAATTAAGCATATATATTTTCATTCAATTACAAGAACGCAAAGTATAAATGGGCACCCCTTGCATCTATAGATTGTTACTACAAACTCTTCTCATCCATCAAAATTATAATAAATTCCATCTCCCTTATGTAACTCTGCTTTCTTGGTTCTTGCATTATGAAATCCTTATAAAGATATAACATCATTACTAAAAATAACCATTCAAAAACTGCACCCATAACCATTGAAATAAATAAGAAGTGGTAGAAATGAAATAACAAAAGCAATGGTGAAGATACAGTAGTATCTAATGGCAGGATACCAGTGAAGGTGATCATGGATGTAGAATGAGGATGAAGAGAATAGTTCATTAGCCCCAATGCAGATAGCATTAATGGTAAAAGAAGTAGTAATATGAACAATTTATAATGTCAAATAATGTTTACAGTATCAGTTGTGGAAGCCTGTAATCAAAAGCTTAGACAATGTAATGAAACCTATTAAGTGGGCAGAATATCAATGGCTCACTTTGACGGAGCTGCAACAATGACATTAATATGAGTCAAAGGGCAAAGATCCCAATCCCAAAAGACATGGCCAACTCCTACACTTGCAGGCAACTCCCAAAAACGGTACCAAGAGAAGGATTCGAAATTCCTTCACTGCTTTTCTTAGTATTGTATTTAATTTAGGTTGTTTGAACAAAGGGAACATGAGAACCAATGAAAAGAGAAGAATATTTCTTCAAAATTGCAAGACTTTCCCCCCTTTATTCATCGAAGAAGGGTATTTATAGAGAAGATGGACAGAAAACTCTCACCTGATAAAAGCTCATGTGACAGATATCCTCAAGTGTAGTGGTATAAATGTTGTTTCTACGGATAACTGAGGCATGGATTATAAACTATTGCTTGCTGTGGTTGTTCCCAGAGTGGATTTTACAATGATAGATATTTTATAGTTTAAAGATTTAAAAAAAAAAAAATTAAAGTTTTTTGAAAAAAGAAAAGAAAGAAAAAAACACATTTTTCCTTGAACAGACGAAAAGCACACAATAGAAAAAACGAAGTCCTAATTCACTAATAATGCTGTATATCCCCTATAAAAATTATAAGCAAGGCCAGAGATTATGATTCTCAAAACACTTAAAATATTGTTAACTATAAACTACTTGAGGGCGACTTGCTCAGCCAAAAGTCAGCAGTATTCGCTAATTCTCTATCATATTAACCCCAAACGCTTTCACAACAACACACAAGATCTTGAGCATAACAACAAATAGGAGAACATCGCCCACTACACATAAGTGTATGCCCATACTGAGTCTAAATGGACGGTGAGAAAACAACTAATAAAACAACCTTCAATTAGTGGTAGTACACAAAAGCAAATTGGAAAAGGGACACAACACGGAACTTCCCCTGTTACATAAACTATAAATGAATAACAATGATGACAATAATACCCAAATACAAAAAAATAAAAGTTTCATGAACAAACAAAAATATGAGAATGGGTTTGTTAATTATGATACAACTGAATTGTCACTCAGTTATCTTATCTTAAACCAATCTGCACAAACGTTGCTCAAACATCTCCTTTTCCGATTATAATATAAACATCGCATAAACCATTTTATGCCTATACAAAAGACAGAACCAAATAACTTAAAATAAGACAAAAACTAGTCAAACTCATACCAAATACTTCAATAAGTTAAATAGATATAATAATAAAAATAATAAAACAAAGCAGTAAGTTTTCAGATAAAGGCATAAACAACAACTCAAAACCATTAGATCTACAGAAACCCAAAAATTCCAAAACGAAAATAAAAACGAAAATAGAGATCTCACCTGAACAACCAAAATGAATTTCAATAAAATGATTAGATCATCAGACTTCAACCAGAAAACTGTAATCACATACTTCCTGCAAAAAAACAAAAACAAAATTACACCACTACACGCTATAAACAACGATAAATAAATACAAATTCAACCTAAAGCCTACGTTTGGCTGTCGAGAAAACTGTGGACTCAAAACATTCTAAAATCTAAGAATTCATGTTATTGTGGTTTGAACATGACAAGAAGAACGTAAAACAGCCATTTCAACCTCAGTAAAACTAATGATTCTAATTCGTCAATTTAAGAGCAAAAATGACTACGGAGATAACAACCGCAATTCCTCTTCTTAGCTTTCAGTTTCTCGGCAGCCAAACAGAAAATACGAAAGCCGAAGAGAATTGAACACCAGATCACGCAAAGAACGAACGAACTTCAACGGTCAAATACTCAACGACTTTCAACCTTACCGTTAGCACTAACGTTAAAGACTCCGGCGTGTAGAGATGGCTGTTAAATCGGTCGCAGGAAAGTTCCGTAAAGTCGAGGCGACAGAGAAGAAAGAGAGAGATAGGCGCGCGTATTAGATTTATTTATTTTATTTTTTTTCTACAGAGTGTAATGAACAAAAGAAGAGGATATGAAAAATTATATTAATTACGTGTAATGGATAGACTTTGATAAAGGTAACCAGAGTTAGATTTTAACTCTAGTAGTTGGTAGTTCACATATTGGGTAGTGGGGGTTATTTACGAAAGTAACCTCGGGTTATTAATGAATTTTCATATTGGAGTTTTGGAAACAAATCCAAGCCAAATCCAAGTTGGTCTCTTTTTAAGAAAGTGGAGGAATTGGGGGAATGCGTTGGTTGGTTGACTAATTGACCACTTTGTTGGAAAGTATTTGGAAATTAAAATGAAGTTACCTAATGTTAGGTTGGGATTTTTGGACTCTTTTTTAATGAGGTGGTCAATTACTTGTTACATGTTAATTCAAAGTTAACAATTTGATGATTGTTTGTTCATTTCGTTCATCACGTGATCAATATAAAAACACAAGAATCAAAATTATCAACTAAAAACTAAAAAGCCATTATCTTTTTTTTTTTTTTTTAATAATTGCGGGTGTTCGGGTTAACTTACGCACACATTAGTTAATCTCTCGGGACCCTAAAACTACCGACCGAATAAGAACTTTAGTGATCACCCTTATTAACAACTGTGGAAACTCAAACTTGAAAGATCATGTTATATCATTCTCCTACTCTTTCACCCTCAAATGGACTACAATATTATAATAATAAAAATGATAAAAGAAAAGAGAAATGCTAAAAAGACTATTTTTCGGGCTCTCGTATTTACAATTTCTTATTTAATTTGTTGCTTGTAGGGTAAGAAAATGAGAAAAAAAGGGTGGAAAAGAGAATACTTTAATAGTGGAGAAAAGGAAGGGTTAAAACAAAATTTGTTCAAGGATATTGTTGGTGGTGTTGTTAGTAAAGAAACGATTTATGTTCCATCCAATACCAATAGTGAGGATCTAGCTTTCCCTATCAAATGTCTAATAACTATAATTAAATGAAGAAGAAAAGATTAGGTCAAATGTAGATAAGCGAGTAGTAATGTTTTGTTTTGTTTATATACATCGTATATGACCACTACATGAATTACCTAAAATAAAAGCATTATCTCTTCTTCCTATTTCTTATTATTAAAGTAATGTAGACATGGGAAGGCACTACTTTAGACTTGGCGCACGCCATTTATGACTACTTTTAATGCCCCTTCATTTTTATTTTACTTTATTTGTATGGTATATCCTAATCTCTTAGAGATGCTTCTGAAACTTTTACTATTAATTTAATTAAATGTCAAAATTTTCGTCCATTCATCACGTTATTGGTATTGCTAAAGCTAGTGCACACATCTTCATGATGGAATGATTCTTATATAATTCTAAAAGTTTACGGATATCTTTTTTTTATTTCTATGTTAATTTTATGAGATTTGATAAGCAGTAGAAAGTTGATAGTGAAAAAAGATGAGCTGGTTGCTCGTTAATGACAGCTGGGTAAAGCTACAGACGGTCCTAAAACAAATAATAAAATATATATTTATGAGAAATGATAAATACAACGAGGAAAGAAGAAGAGGCTTGACTCGACTCCGCCATTTTGACCCAAACCAGACAGAACTCATCACTTCCAACCTGGCAATTCGGATAAGAACCAAAATATTCCATTCAACAATATTTCAATCACATGTTTATTATTTATTTACATTATTACGCTTGGTTGCCCCAAACTATTGGTCTATCTTAATACCTCCGCGGCTCCTTATCCCACATTTTTTATTTCTCCTTGGTCGGTAGCCTTTATACAAATAAGAAAAGAATAATACTTTGGGTACTAATGGATGAGTACTAATCTGTGTACTAATTAAAGCATAGTACCCGTACTATGCACATAGTACGGATACTATGCTTTAGTTAGTACACATATTAGTACTCATCCATTAGTACCCATAGCATCACTCATAAGAAAAAGGGCTTCATTTTGTTAAATTATGCTATAAAAAGGAGTTTCCAACTGTCATAATTCTTGTAATTGAATGAAGCTATTAATATAGTCAGTGTCTCTATATAGTTGCAACTACAAATATTAATTTAATGCAAAAAATTTACAATTTGATTTTCGTGTCAAATTTATTTGTCCAAAGAAAATCATATATCACCATACCAGCCATTTAATTCGCTTTAATTAACTAATAATCAAAGAATAATGGCATAATGGTAATTGAAAGGAATATAAGGGATAGTTTACTTTGACGTGATTGGCACTAGTAGTGTTGTGATGGGAGTTTACTTTTGTTTCTCATCTTCCATTTTCCTCGTCCCGTTCCCCGCGTGTGGACAATGATGACAACCCACGTGTAACAATCAGTTGTCCCCACAACAACCAAAGTGGACAACACTGACCACCAATAAATAAGTCCACCTCAGGTTATCCAATTACAACATACACGTGGTTACCACGTGAGTGGAAGGGAGGTGGGTTTGAGGAAAATGAAGAAGATTTAACGTGGGTGAAGTGGGGCCCGGTTTATCTGGTCGCCGCTGTTCCCGCGATGGCGTGTTGAGATATATTGGGTGCTTCGTCCCTATCCAAAACTCTTCTCCTGGGACCCACCTGCCTCATGGAATGTTCCAAACGCACCTTTTATATTTCTTTTTATTTTTTATAATTATACTTTTAAATCTATTTTCGGAGGAGAACATATTGTAATATATTATGCTAGCAAAGGGCTACACCGTGGATGATGCATTACTCTAAAAATTAATAATATTGCACCAATAACCTTTTTTCACAAATTTTTTCTCACAATCCTAATATAATAGCTCATAATTAGTCAGTTTACAATATATCATATATGAGTCTTACTAACTAATTACAAACTGACCAATTACGAGCTACTACGTTAGGGTTGTGAGAGAAAGTTTGTAAGAAATTATTGTTAATGTAGTATTACTCCTCTAAAGGTGGAAAGATAACCTGCCCGACTCGTGGCGGGTTAAGCCAAATTACGGGCCGGGCCTAACCCGACCTGGCAACCTCTTTGGCCAAAAGGGTTGGCCGAGCCTAGCTTGCCAACCCTAACCCGACGGGTTTTTGTGTGGGCAAGCCAGAAATTTTTTTAATTTTTCTTTCTTTTGTGTAATTTCTTTTTAGCTAACTTTTCAAATATCAATATTTCAATTATTATTATTTTTTTTTTTTGTTAACATTTCAAATATTAATTCAATTTTAATTATAAGAAAAATTAGATTTATTCATTTATCAAAAAATAAAATAAGAAATTACAATAATTATTGTCTCGCTAAAAGTCTTACCAAGAAAAAACCAATTGGGACAAAAACTTAGTAAGGAAAAAAAAGTACAATAATTGACAACTAATTTACAAATTATAAAGTTACAATATACAAAACAACTAATTTGAGGGTTGACTAAGATCTCTCTCATATATATCATCTAAATTATAAAATCGAAATGATTCTATTAAAGTATCGTTGACGACCTCGTATTGATCCTAATGGCGCGACCGTTCCTAATCTCGAAGACATGTGAGGACTTTAATCAACTTTGGTTAAAGTTTAGTCCTCCTGTCGTTTAAAATTCTTCCACTTGTACTAAATGTTTGTTCGGATGAGACAGGAAAAGAGAAAACATTCAGGGCAAGTCTTGATAATACTGGAAAAACATATTTTCTAGTTTTTCAATATTCTAAGACATCAAAGTTGATTCTTTGTTGTGGATCTGCTAGTAGCACGTCGGGGGTTCCCAAATATTGGTGAAGCTCATTACTCTGTACTTGCATGGAGGACGGTAGATTTGTTGTTGATGCTTCTTAAGAGGAGGCTATGCTTCGGGTTTGGGTCTTCTTCGGCCTACTAAGTGCACTCTAGGAGTTGAAGTCTTCATTTGTGTCTTCTGATGCTACTTCCTCAAGTATTTCGCCTCTTTGCTGGTTCTCATACATGTTTTTATATTGCAAATATACCTCTGCAAGACACAGTTTTATCTCTCCCAGTTGATTGACATATGCGAAATCTCGTAAATTTTCACTTAACGTGTTTAAACCATTTTCTAAACCCGTTAATTTAATTATAGGATCAAATATGACAATTAAACAAAAAAAAAAAAAAAAATTTAGTTTTCAATATTTTTTAAATTTTAATTCCATTGCCTTTATTGGTCCTGCTAAAATTTCATTGTTTCTGTTTTTTTTTTTTAAATAAATATAAATTCTTTATAATTAGATGTATTACTAATAGACTAACAGGATAATACACACAAAAAAGTTTTAAAGTGGATTGATAAAAAAATTTAAGAAAAGAATGAAATTTTTGAGCTATATGTCAATCACTGTCTACAAAATAATGAAAACCCCAATTATTTGCTACAAAATAACTAATTAGATTTGCATAAGATAAACATGAATAAAGCATTAAATAAGTATTATTTCATCTAACAGGCATGTCTAATACAAAAATTGTAAGAGATATATTTGATTTTATACAAGCATCTTGAAATTCAGCATTTCTTCTATTAGTACTAGTAATCCACGCTAAAGAGTCTCTAATTCTATTAATATTATTTCTAATTTTTTTTCTTACTACTTTTTATAATTAAATTAATAATGTAACATACACAACGTTGGTGAAAAAACTTCAAATTGTCATAAAAAAAAAAAATAATAATAAATACTTTTAAAAAATTATATAGCTCTACTATTAACACTTACATTATCTAATGTTAAACTTATCACTTTATGAACAATATCATAATCTTCTAAAACTTCAATAATTTTATTATAATTTTTTTAACCACTATGATCTACATCCATTAATCTAAATCCCAATAAAGATTTATTTAATTTACATTCGTTATCAAAATAATGACTAGTCACACAAATATAATCTTGTTTAGCTCTATCACTCCAAATATCGATGGTTAGAGCCACACTAACATGATAACTATGTATTTTATTTCTTAATTCTAATTTCATTTTCTCAAACAATTTTATTAAATAATTTATAGTTGCAATTTTAGAATAACTTTTAAATCCTGGAAAAAATGAATTTTTAATAAATCTTTCAAAATATTTATCTTCAGCCATATTAATAGATTGATCAGTTGCAGCAATATATAAAATTAATTGTTCCCTATATACATCAGAATTATAATGCCAAATAGTACCCATATTAGTTATTTGAGTTTGATTGGTTTCTCTATTTCCATGTTGATTCATATGTTTACTAGCATGCATTTTTAAAGTATTAATACTATTACCAACATCAGCTTTATAAATATTTCTACAATACTTACATCTTGCTTTCTGCACTTGAACTCCATTTTCTGTCTCGTAAAACTTTTTGAAATGCACCCAAACGTTTGATGTGTGTTTGTCGTCGATTCTGACTGCAATTGATGAACCCGCTTCTGCTTAAGATAGAGTTGGACGAACTACCAGGAGTTGTAGCAGCATGGGGAGGAAGGGGGGGAGGGGAGGGGGAATATTATGAGGTGTATCGGATTCTGAGAATGAAAAAGCGAGACTGTTTGAATTTATAACATTTACGTTAGTAAATTCAGGGGGAGTAGGATAATTTTCTTTATCATCGAAATTGATGGGATGAAAATATCTATCCATTCTAGTTAAAAAAAAAAAAAAAAGAAAAAAAAAAAAAAAGTATATAAAAGAAATAAAGAATTAAAGAAGAAGAATTGGAATTTGGAAATATGAATTGAAAATTGCGAAAACTAATAAAAATTAAAATGAGAGCAAATTGACAACAAAGAGATTGAAAGATTTCAACAGAGAAAATTACAGAATTTAGGATGTGAGGAAATATGAGAGTTTATGCCCTATTTATAGAAAAAAAAAGGGGAAAAGAAAATGACCAAAAAGACTCCTCAAACTACTATAAAACGGCTATATTTCAAGGGTAAAATGGGTTTTTGTAAAAAAACATTTAATTTAATTTTCTTTTATTTTTTTGGTCCAACCGCGAGTCAACCTGACAGGTTGGACGATTTTTTTTTTTTTTTTAGAATAACCAATTGGGTCATCGGGTTGGCCTATGAAGGCCTAACCCGCTTGACGAGGTATACCCGGGCCGGGTTGAACCCGGGTTGAGGCGAGCTAGGTTAGGGTTGACCCCCTAACCCGGCTCATTTGTTCCACCTCTACATTACTCCTTAGGGTAATACTACACTTACAGCTCAAGTTCACAAATTTTCTTTTACAACCTCAAAGTGGTAGCTCGCAATTGGTTAGATTGCAATGGGTTCCCCCGACCCAATTGCGATCTAACCAATTGTCAAGTTGAGGTTGTAAGAGAAAGTTTGTAAGATTGGGTTGTGAGCTAATCTTTATTGAATATCTTATCCATCAACTAGTTCTGGGTGATTAAGTATTTAAGTAGTTCGATAAGGACTAATTTATTATTGAAGAGGTTTTTAAGTTCGAGTCTCTTTTCGATTGCTAATTGAGTTTTAAGGTTCTAAATGATTAATTAAAGTGCGTATAAGTTTGCCCGAGCACCTCATATATATATATAATATACTTTTTAATTGCCCTATATATAAATTACCAATTACTTTATATTTTATTCTATAATGTAATAATGAAGATGGATTCAAATGTATTTAAAATCTGCTTTTATGTTATATAAATATGTATAACTTAGAATACAAGAGTAAAATGCGAAAATGGAGAAAAAAACAATAGATCAAAAAGTGTGAGAGCAAAATTTTCGTATATCTATAACTCTTATCTTATCTTACCCAGTAAATGAGATAAAAACAGAAGTGGAATATGTCAAATCAAATATCGATAAGGTTTTGTTCTCTTTTATTTCTTTATTTTACTAAAAAGTCTGAAGGATTTAATATTTTAATTTAAATCTCAATTCCAGTTCCAACCAAATTAGGTTAAAAACTAAAAATACAAAGTTGAAATGGTTTGATTGATTCAAAAAAAAGGTAAATCTTTGTCGCGTTGACCTAAGTTTTTTTCATGTAGTAATAATAATGGTCGGTGGGTGGAATTGGAAATTAGGGTTTGGATAAAGTAAGCGTGGGAGGTGAATTGTCAAAATATTATTGATACCTACACCCTTTATTTCATTACATCCATACACTTACCTTTCTTTTTACTGTTTCTCAATTTGTTAATGTAATCTAAATTTGAAAAGGATAATTGGATAAGGCTAGACCTGGCAAAATGGGTGGGCCGGTCGGGTCTTCACAGGTACGGGGCCCACAAGTCTGGGTCATATATGGGTCCAAAATATTGGACCCGTATCCTATCCTATGCAGGTACGGGTAGACCTACGGGTACCCGTTTTTTCTCTCTCAAAGTTTTAAATTTTACAGTTTCATCCCTAATAGTTTTCAATTATGACAGGTACACCCAAAATTCCTGCAATTTTAATTTTTTACAGTTAAACACCCAAAATCAGCTACTCTAAATTCAATTCAATTTAGAATATAAACAAATAGGAACCAAAATAAACAAATAACACATAAACAAACACAATAAGTCAACAACATATAATACAAAACTATAAATACCAACCAAAATAAACAAATACATAATCACTAATAGTAATACAAATAAACAAACACAATAATCAAGTCAATAACATATAATACAAGACTACAAATACCAGCCAAAATAAACAAATACACATAAACAAACACAATAAGTCAATAACGTAAAATATAAAACTACAAATACCAATTAAAATAAGCAATCCCTTTTTTTTTTTTTTTTTTTTTTTTTTAAGGGGTACTCGCAGGTTGACCCGTATAACCCATTGAATATACGAGCCGACCAGGTATGGGTCCAATACATTCGATCCATAACTTATATTTTTTATCAGAGTAGGGGTCGACCTGCAGGTTTGGACCCGTTTTGCCAGGTCTAGAAGGCTAAACAATTGAGTAGATTGCATCAAAATTTTTATTAACTTTACAGGAAAGATTTGTGGGAACTTGTTGATTTTTGTCTTTTTTTTTTTCTTTTTTTAGGGTTTATAAGGAATAAAAAATTACACCTAAACAGAAAAAAAAACCCCTAACTCATAGAACTCCCATGCCAAAGCACACAAGGCTAAAAAGCACAGAAAACGAGGATTTATAATCCTTTACAAACAGCTCAAACTCAAAACAAAAACTGTTTTAAAATCCGAACTGGACAAACCGTTTTATTGCTCGGATCACAATTCTTATTGCTCGGATCACAATTCAACCGGTTGGACCTGTGATACCATCACACAATATAATGATATCAACACATTTAAAAAAACCTGTTTAAATGGATAATTTGTGTAAAAAAACCTGTTTATATTAATTAAAATATTTTAGAATGGAGAATTACAATACTTATTCAATTGATGCGGTACTCTACGTCTCGGGTGCAAGATTGATTAAATCGGGAGTTCTCAGTACAGACAAAAGAGGTTTATATTAATTACACTCGTTTTCTTCTATTCTCAACTTTAGTTTTTCTTTCATTTTTGGCTTTTTTGCTAAACGATGGAAAAAGAAACCAAGACCTTGATTCTTTTTCGGTAACTTAGAAATCAGAAGTACTTTTATTTTCAGTCCAATTGTTTCATACCTGTTTTGTTTCTTGAACCAGATAATCTTGTGACGTTTGTGAATGCCGGAGGTGGGGCTATAAAGAAAGGAGATTCTAGCGTTGACTTGGAGTTGGATTGCTATTTTGAAGGAGGGGAGGTTTTGAGAACAAATGAAAACATAATTGATGGTATCCATTTATCAGTGTGCAAGATTTGGAAATTTCAATTACCGGTTCAGAAACTTGTGTCCTGGAAACTATTTGGTCGATCTTCATTTTGCAGAAATTGTCAACACAAATGGTCCTAAAGGAACGAGGGTCTTTGATGTCTTTATGCAATAAAGAAATAAAAAAAACCATTGGATTCTAAAATGCATCTCACCACCACTAAATCAAAATCCCCAATTTCCTTTCAAATAACAAACCATAACCACCGCCACTGTCTATCCTCTTCCACCACCACTCACAAGTTTACAACCCCATTGCCAATCTCAACCATCGTCTATCCTCTTCCTCTTCCACCACCACTCTCAGCCGAAATCCCCATTTCCCTCACAGCGAAATGCGAAGGAAGAGGATAAAACCACTCTCAACCACCGCCGTCCCCTCCCTTCCCAATCAGTCACACCACTGTCCTCTTCCTTCACAGAAAATGATGCCACTGTCCACTCCCTTTCACTGTGCGTGACGCTATCATTCTCTTCCCTCGCCGTGAGCAATGTCGTTGTCCTCTCCCCTTGCAGTGAACGACGTCGTCGTGCTCTACCCTCACTATGAGCGACGCCACAACACTGCCGCCCTCTACCCCTCCTCAGCTCGATTTCCGGCGAGGGAGTAAGACGTCGTCGATTTCCGGCGAGGGAGTTCAGTTGCGATTTGGTGAATGCCAAATGGTTGCGATTGCAGACTTAGGGAGTGGAGTTGATTGCGATTTGAGTGGGATTTCAGAGAGAAATTTTCGAAGAGAAGCTGAGAAATCTGAGAAATTTTAGTAAAGAGACTGAGAAAGAGAAGAAGCTGAGAAACGGAGAAAGGAAATCAATGGAATGGGCTGCGCGATAGTGTGTCTGCGTAGGGCTGGGGGTTTTTGAAATCAGACCGGTTTATCCACCGGTCCAACGGGACCGGAGGTTCATTGACTTTATTCAGGTTTTAACCGAGTTAAAACGGTTTAATGCATAATAATAGGTTTAATGTTGTTCGAACCGGATACGTAACCGGTTCGAAGTCCAACCGGTTGGACCAGCCGATCCGGTTTTTAAAACAGTTGAAAACATAAAGCAACGGGAGCCAAAGCAGAGCCAAAAAGCAAAGAAAAACCTCGTTGAATTATTTCATCTTCATCTTCATCTTCATCATACGTGGGTTTCGTAGTTATTATATAATTTCGGATGATCACAACTCTACCTTCTTCATATTCTTCAACATTCTAAATATTAATTACCTCTTCATTTTATTAAAATATTGCTAATAATTGATACCCCTGGAATAAGATTATATTATGTACATTATAATTCTGTATAATTTTCTATATACCAAAATTCATACATCATAAATCATCCCCACTTCAAGTGTAGATGCATGTGGTACACTTAGTGCATATGTTGCTGCCCTGCTATTTCTTCTCAAGAACTCATACCCAATGTTTATTACAAGTTTCTTTATCATGCTGGATCCTTTCTTTGCTCTCACATATGAGTGACCTAATATGTAGGCAATCCCCGCTTCCCTCGCTTCCATAAGTTCCTGAAGCTCTTTCATTGCATCCCTATCGATTTTCGGACTTTCTGGAACGATAAATCTCACTCTTTTCTTTGGTTTCGTAACCGGGGGAGATTGTATCTCCCGTAACTCTGATGTGCCTGCTGATTCTGGGTTGTTCACATCATCGTCGCTCATTTGAATCCCTTCGGTATGGGTTGAACATGTGCCAACGACTGTCATTTTGTCTTCATCCTTCGGCAAGTCGTCCTTTGCACTACTGCCATTGGCTTCGGCAGTTCCTGAACGTATAAACTCTGCTATACTACACACAAGATCCTTCTCGAATTCCATGTCGTCCTTGTGTACATCACGATATCCATATCTTACAATGCACCGGTACATTCTATACTCTCTTGGACCAATACGACCAACTAAAAATCGCTCCTCAGGTCTAACATGAGGAACTGGGACAGATTTTATGCAGAGGAAAACCAAAACCTGGTGAAATGCTGGAAGGTTAGTAACAAAGTGGGAGAAGATTGCAGGGATTCCGGATACAAGTTCGGTGTGTATAAGGCCAATGCCATGGACCCGTACAATGCCTAGACTGGGACCTAAGCTAAGTAGCCAGTTGATGGAGACCTTATTTTGCACATCGAACTCGTACTTTTTCAGCGTGCCATAGTGCCACACACACATGACAAGAAGAAAGATAAATGCAAGGGCAATTGGGACCCAAGCTCCTTCAAGGAACTTGATAAGAGAAGCTGAGAAGTAAAGAGCTTCAATTGTGCCAAAGAAGACAACAAAAGCTATTGCAAAGAAGACACTCTTCTGCCAGCATAACACGATCACGATGGACATTAGGCAGGTGGTTACAAGCATAACAGTTATGACAGCCAAACCTGTCACACAAAGAGCAAATTTTTAACAAGTTCAGTAAGCAAATTGAAAATTTCCAAGTTTTCTCTTTCACAAAGAGACTAATTAATGAAGATAGTTCTTTAGAAACATTAAAAGCAAGAACATAATTCCTGAACTATAGCAAGGATGATACACAGTTGCACACACCAACATACGGAAGATCTAAACAAGCATAGAAGTTTTCCTTATTAAGGCACAAGAAGGATGATATTATTATCACATGAAAAGATCTCAGGATTCTTGACCGTAAAGCAGTCAAATACCTTTCAATTATGAGACAAATTTTATTGAAAATCTGCGGCATATCATCATAGCTTATTATAATATATCTTTTAACATCTTCATATAGCCAATTTTTTCCCCAGAAAATCATCAAATTGTAAGATCCAAAAAGAAGTAGCCTAGGGTGAATTTCAGCATATCCCACACCCAACTATTGCACAAATCTACCATGTGGCCATTACGGTTCTCTTCAAGGAAAGGCTGGGTTAAGACTGATTTATAATATTTTTACAGCCACACTCAATTGAACAAACAAGTGAACTATATTATCCATGAAAACTAGAAAATCATCGAGTCAAACATTAAGCATATCCACATTGCAGGTATAAGCATTCTGAAGGGCAATATGTTAAGAGATTAGATATTTCTCTATATGCCATACCTGATGCATTGCCCAAGCGTTTTGTGTCTCTAAAACCAATTGTAACAGCCAAGCACAACAACATCAGTGTCCAATTAATCTCTGGAATGTAGATCTGACCATGGATTTTGGATGATGTGTGGACTATTTTGACTTGAGGGAAGCAACCCAGAGCAGAACATTGCTTGATGATTGAGAAAGTGCCCGTGATAATGGCTTGGCTTCCAACTACCGCAGCAAGAATGGCTATAACTAGAACCGGCCATCTCAAACTCTCTGCAATTCAAAATGGGGCACTTCCAATAAGCTGAAACTCATTATTGAAACTGTACAATCTTCATTGATAAAAATTCAAAGAAACTACCTGGTACAGACACATAAAATCCGATCCGGTAATCTTTGTCAACAATGTGATGCTGAGATAGATAAGCAGCTTGCCCCATATATGCAAGAATCAAGGATGGATAAACCAAAGAGGTGAAAGCAATCTGCATAGATTTGCACAATTATTTACAATAAGAAACTGGATCAAATTAAAAAGAGCATGCATGTTTTATCTAGCATGTTAAATGATTCCTTTGTATTTTCTTGCCATTGAGGTCTCCCATTCCATAATTTTTACCACTGACCAGCAAAATCATAAGGGATAACATTTTCAGCTGGCAAGAAACTTGGAATTTGATGATAATTTATATCAAGTCAAAGAAATAGATGGCGATATATAAGTTGAAAAGTAACAAGAAATGAAGATAACCTATTCAACCAAATAGTTTTCAGGGAGTAATGGGTAGAACATATGAAAGAGAAGTCCTAATCAATCCAAGTGCAGAATAGATAAGCTACACACTCCATGACAGTGGGCAGCAGATAATTCTTTTTCAATTTATCCATCTAGCTAAAAGAGAGTTTAGTTTTATTCAATATTCTGAAACCTGAAAACAATTGACTTTTGCATTAATCATACAATACTGCTATTCAACGTAAAAAACTTTCCATATCAGTCCATAATGTCAGAATTTCTACAGCTGATTCGTCATTGTTGACCAACCAGTATTACATTATAGTCCCCTTTAGCTCAATAGCAAGAAATGGTTAACTTTTACCAAGTCAAAGTCTTTAATGAGGTTATTAAATCACAACAATCAAAACTACCAGGTAAAAAACTCCATATCAGTCCATAATTGTCAGAATTTCTACAGCTGATTTCGTCATTGTTGACCAACCAGTATCACATTATATAGTCCCCTTTAGCTCAATAGCAAGAAATGGTTAACTTTACCAAGTCAAAGTCTTAATGAGGTGTTAAATAACACACTCAAAACTACCAGGTCCATTAGCTGATCATGAGGCAATATTACTGGACAAGGGAAAACAAGCAAAACTAAGGGAAAACTAAGCAAAACTAAGTTAATAGGTATTGATCCGTACACCTGCACCATTCTAATTACCTTTCTTTGTTTAGTAACAAGAGATGGTTCCATATACCCGCATGCACGAGGACAAATACCCACATGGACTAACCAAATGAATCCAAACTTTTATATATCTATTCTGAACAACCCTAGCACAACAAGAACGTATTAGGTCTGCAATATAAGTATTAGCCATATGTTTAAATAGTTTTGGCCAGCTGCAGGGGAAGAAGGCACAAGATTTGAACTGTCTATAATTACAAAGTAAAGGATTGAGGCAAGGGCTCACCAATCAGATACTGACAGAGGCGTACTTTAACACTCAGTTATACAACAAAACGTTGAGTAATTTAGTTGAACAGATTGCAAAATTAGTTTTGAGATTTTAAGCATATATACCTTGATGACAATTGTGAAAAGTGTCAAGATCAGCAAACATAGCTTCTGAGCCTGGAAAAAAAAAAGTACATATGAATCAAACGCCACCATGTCTGTAAATAACTTCAAAATAAAGCAACATCTCATGAAATACCTGTTATACACAACAAAATGCCACCCAAGGACATCCAACCATCTTTCTGATTTTCTTCAGAATTTATACATGTAATACGGAGAAAGTGCTTGATATACATGAGGATTCCAGTGACAGATGTTGTATAATCCAATAGCACTGATGCATAGAAGCCATGTTAAAACCACAGGTGCGAACAAGAATCCAACTCTGTGTGTGCCATAATGTTGAAGTGCAAACAGGGCTATCAGTATGATGCAAGAGCTGGAACTTCTACATCTGCAACATATTGAATTTTCAAGCGGCAGTGCAAGTATGTATATGTAAGGTCAAAAACTAAACTGCTGATTTGCAAAGCAAAAAAATCAAGACAAACAAGCACATCTTACAATTCACGCGTGCCGTTGGTTACAAAACAATTCTAATGAACCAGGGCTATTCAAACATTGAAGTTTTTTGCACTATAAAGTATTCTAGTGTAGCTATAAGTTCCACTACGTATATTTTATTTAATGTTTCCATTTTAGGAAAGGGTACTTATCATCAAAACAATGATTAATATACATGAAGATTCACAAACTTATCATGATTTGTGTTTCTCCCATCCTGAAGAAAGGTCAAATGTATAAATAAGCTCAGATTGTGAGTTTTTTAAAGTGGCATGTCTATTGCTGGGTTTCGACTAGTATAATACCTCCTACCTATTAGAAGTCACTTCTACCCCAGCACACACCAACCAAGCCCATTGCAAAGAAACCTACCCCCAAAATTGCATATCTACCCAACAACTCTATGAATTAAAGAAAAGCTATCAGAGACAGAGATAATTTGTCTTCAATGTTGTTAGGATCTTCTCTTCACTACCCTGACTCTCTTAATACATTGCTTAGTTGCTGTCTGGCACTGCAAATCTCTATATTCTAGTTTCTGGGTTCCTCATTAAATCATCATATACCCTTGAGTGACTTCAGCAGGAGGGAAAATGGGTGAAAGAAGAATATAAAATTTGGCTGGCTTCTAATAGCATAAAAAATATAGATATAGCTGCAAGATAATAAAAGTCAAACCAAATTGACACACTAAGAAGTTGAAAACAGATAGGTGTGACAGATATTTAACCAGTGGACCATCATGTGATTATACAGAAAGCCCTCGGTGGAAGCAATGGAGGCAAGTGGCCACATAAAGATAAATTCAGTTTTATTAGTTTCTGCAGATTTTCAACATATGTCTGCATATGCATGCCCGTATTAGCTTGATAATTGACACATGTTGTGCAACCTAATTGTGAAGGACCAACCCGGGACTTAATTTTCGCGTAATAGCGGTGCAATGGTCTTTGAGAAATAAATATAGAACTTTCAGAAAGATTCCAGACCGGTAATAAAAAATTAATAAGATGATAAGCCTAAGCCATATTTTGAGGTTGCTGTAGAAGCTACAAAATGCACAAAAACTGGCAAATGGAAAAATTGGACTAGAGTAGAACTTAAAATTGACATGCTTCTGAAATTAAAAATTTCCAACTAAAGGGTAGTCTAGTTAGAAATTAGGCCATTAGTAAATTTCGAAAAGTATTACCCGAAAGAACTATGCCACCCACAGCATTAAACTGTTTATCCATGATTTGTCTATTCGTTCTTAAAAGTCTTAGCAAACAAAAAAACAAATAGAACAGGAAAAAGTTAAGCATCTTACATTTGTGATGTCCTTAGACATGGAAAGCTCAAGCCTGATACTGCAGAAAAACTGCACAAATAATCCCGAAATCAAACAATCAAATTAGCCTTCAAACACTCAAAACACTGATACCGAACCAATATCAAGAATTAAAAATAAAAAGAAAATCCTATAATTACCAGAAATAGCTGGGGTAGCACACCATCACCAATCACCATACAGGTCCCAATCAAAGCCAATACAAGCAAAAACCGCTGCAAAACTCTATACCTTTCAAGAGTGGATTTCAATTTGTCCCAAAACTACTTTTTGGTGCCAAACCAACATGATCCTTCTTGTACTCACGAGTTCCTCGTCAGCCAAACTGGCCATTAGGAAGTGAGTTGAGTCGGGCGTGTCGGCACAGCAAGGAGTAACAAGCAAAAGTCCCTCTTCACCGTTACATCAGCTCTAAGCAATAAAACACATACTTAAGCAATGGAACCAAAGTTAAAGTCCAAAAATGGAAGAATAAAACTCAATAAATCTCTTTCGTGGTCTCTGAGTGTTGAATATCTCAGCGAATGTGCTTTTGAACACATATAAGGGTGAAGTACTTAAATCTCCGTACACAACGCCAAGACTTTGATAGGCTAATGTTAACAATGTTCTCCATGATTCTTTCTGCAATAGGAACAGCAATTTGATCACAAAACTAAACAGAACTTATTATAAAAAAAAATAAAAAATCAATGCATAATTTTGCAACAAAGACAACAAATTGATCATACAAAAGAAATAGTTTTGCAACAAAAAAACACTTTTTGATCATAAAATAGAAACAACCCGTATGAAAATCAATGATGCAAAAAAGAATGAAATGGGGTTATTTCAAAAATGAAGAATCAGTCCAGAACATCTCACCTTAACAATATTTTGATAGACCCCGATTTCCAGATCCATCATTGGCAATCTCAAAAGCTGAAAAGATTCATTTTTGCTGAGAAATGGAGAGTAGTGATCTGCACAAACACCCTCCCCATGTAGCCCTTGTAGGAAAACACTAAAAAAACAAAAACTAAATATTTGAATTAAAGATTGTTTATTTTATTAATGAATAAGAAGAGTCAATGTAGACAGCAGTTGAACAAACCTTAATAGAGACACAGACACGGCAAGACAAACTCGAAAACCAAAAAAAAAAAGCCCAGGTGATGGGTACTGTTTATTTAAAACGAGAAGACTAAAATAAGAGAAAAAAAAAATTTGCGTGAGGCATTTGGAGTGTGAAGAGAGTTGATGAATAGGGGTGTTCGATTTTTTATTGTTTTTACAATTAGAAATGGTAATAAGAAAAAACACAAAAACAAAAGATAGAATATTTAAAATGAAAGAGAGAGTTGACGTTGTTTATTCACCACCAGTCCACCACTGCAAATGATAACTGAGTTGAGTTGAGTTGAATTACAGAGTCAGTGGGATGAGAATTGAGATGGTAAGTGAAAGTGATGGATTGATTTTGGGTTAATTATTAACAACTGTTAATCTCAAAAACTAATAGTTGGTTAAATAAAGGAAACATATGCTTCGGAATTCATGGAGATTGTAAGGCCTTTTTAAACTATTATTAATTATATCATATATTGGAAACAACATTTTTGAGCTATATATATATATAAAATAAAATTATAATGATAAAAGCTATACATAATTTGATGATCAATTTATGTGGTTATAAAGGTGATAGTATATTGTGAATAAGAGTAAAGAAAAAGGGTTGATAAGTGCATTGTGGGTTCATATAATTGAAACTTTATATAAAGTGATGGTGGTAGTAGTAATTTCATTGATGTTGATGAGTTGACTATACCACAGCGTCCATGCGTTTCTCCTTTTACCAAATTATTTTATACTCTAATACTTTCGGCTAAGAGGGTGTAAACGAGTCGAATTGAGTCGAGTTTTGGGTTAATCAAGCTCGACTCGTTTGCTACAACTCGCGCTTAAGTTGACGAGCTGGAGAATTCAAGCTCAAGCTCATAAAAAAAAAAAAAAAAAAAAAGGAAAAAAAACTTTCATTTCTCCATTTTTTTCACTTTTCCCATCAAGCTTTCAAGCTCCTGATTGTGAACCGAAATCTAACAAGCTCGAGCTCAGCCAAAAAAAAATCTCTGAGCTGCGTTGAGCTTTTATCGCGGCTGACAAATATATAATTAGAGTAATTACTTAATCATTGGCATGCAAGGGATATTCTTTTTTATTCTGAGGGCAGTTGTCATGAGTGATGAAAAATGAGAATGTGAGGAAGCACACCGATTATCTAGAGGCTTCTATGAATGAATTTCATCCATTTTAATTGGAAAAAAGAGTTATGGCGGTTGGTTGCTTGTACTTTAATTGTCGTTGATATGTTTTGTGAAGGCAGCTGGTGGTTTCATGCATGGATGTGATTTTAGTCAAACCAAAATCACGAAATTAAATCATAATTAATGTGGATATAAAATGGTTAAAGCAGTTGATTAGGTTAAGCATGAGATAAGATGATTTAATTAATGTGGGAAGTGCAGGAATGATGTAATGTATTGTTAGGTATTTAAGTTCCTAAAACAAACACGCTTATCCTTAATCAATTCACTTGAGAAAGCAACTACATCCACGTATTGATTCACAGAGAATTGGAAGACCATGCTCCACTCAACTCAATCTCAATTAGGTATTTAGGTTAAATGGAAAGCCTACATGTCATACAAACAATACAATTAATTACGTATAAAAGTAGTAGCCGTCACCTCTGATGATGTCAACGCCACACTTCTCAAATGGACCCATGCCCCAACTTCAACACACTCAATGGCAATGCCACCTGTGGCTTATGTGTCATAATTTCATAACCTGGTGTTTGATTAGGGTTATCTCATCTTATATTACTTAATAATCACGTTCGTTGTCAAGTAATATAATGTTTTGATAATCTTCAAATACTAATAATAGTTACTACTAATAATATTGGAGGTAATTTAATTACTTTCATTTTCTTAGGTATTGTAAGATTACTAAAATAATCTTTTTTTTTTTTTTTTTGTTACAATTCTATTCTTTATTAATAAAATTTTAAGACAATAATACGCTTATTTTTAAATTAATTTACATGAATATGGTTTTACTATTTCACCCCAATTAATTATATTTTTGGACAAAATAACCCTTGAATTCAAAACAAATTGCAGCTCACCCAAGCCACCACCCCTACTCACCTGTTGCTGCCGGCGACCAACCGTCTCCATCGATATGGCCAGATCGTGGCATATTTGGCCAAAAAATGGCCAAATCAAATTTGGTCATTTCCGGCCAGATCCAGACGTGGCCGTTAATCGCCATCGATTTGGCCATTGATGACCAAATCTAATCCAATCGTTTTCGGCCAGATCCGTCAATCTAGTCGTTGGATGGCAGTTAATGGCCACGGCCATATCTGTCATGATCTGGCCATTTCCTGCCTTCCATGCGCCGTTAGATTGCCGGCTGTCGGTGGCCGGCAGTGGCTTGGTTGGTGGAGGTGCATTGTTGATTTCCCAAACTTTTATTATGAGGTTGTTTTTGCTAAGTTTTTAAATGTAAGGGGGTTATAAATAATCCAAATAATAATCTAAATAACAATATTAAATAATAATATTTAATTAAATGACAATTCAGTAATTTAAATAATATACCCACCAATTTATTTTAACTAACCAAATACATTTTCCTAAAGATTCCAAGTAATCTTCAAGGTAATCTAAGTTTCCAGTAATTCAACATTCCTTGAATTAGACGTACCCTAAGAGTTAACCACTTTTTCTCACCAAAATAATGGTTTAATGACACTTTTTCCCCAGCAACTTTTAAAATACCATTTTATTATTCGAATTTATATTTCGACAGCGAATAGAGAGCAAACTTGTTATAGGCTGTTAGGGCTTTTGAAGACGGGGGGCCGATAAGTCTTTTGGTGGTGAAATGTTGGATTTTGATGGTTGAGATTGATTGGAATTTGACTTGAGAGGGACAGCTACGTAAACCCTAATCGCTCGATTGTCAACGATTGACGAAGTCGGCGAGAATAGGGTTTGAGGGTTTTGGTGAGTGATGATCGAGGAAGAGAATGTTGGTGGTGTGGGACTGCAATAATGCCAAAATTAAAAATGGAATATAAATTTAGATAATAAAGTGGTATTCTAAAAGTCTAGTAAGAAAATGTCATTAAACTATTACTTAGGTGGGAAAAAGTTGTTTGCTCTCATTTTAAACCCATCCTTGGAGAAGAGACTTCTATGTTTTAGCTTCTTAATTTTATTAAGTTCAAGACACCTAGTTTTTATCACATTGTTGAATGGGGATGTTCATTCAAGGGAGGCAAAAGACAAATATATAAACACTTCAGCCGGGGCTACCCTTGTGTTATTAATTGAATTTATTATATGAGGTTGTTGAATAAATAAGAGAATATTTGAATAATATCCCCTATATTCTTCTGGCCAGTTCACCAATAACACAACAGAATTCATATCTACTTGCCATTAAAAAATATGGTCTACTTCATTGATTTTACAATTCATAATCACCTAACATTTCATACTAAATCTCACATGGGATATAATCCCATAACATTATAACTGTTAAAAACTAAGTGATCTAGCATCAAATGAAGATAGGTACCCAATATTAAGTATATCAAAGTTTTGCCGATTATCCAAAAGACTAATCTATTAGGTAATGTTATTTACCCGTCGTTATAAGTCGAAGATCCAACCTATGTTTATCTTATATAAATATAATAATAAATGTCTATGCATTGTTAAAATCCAACCTATATTTTTAACTGATATAGATATAACAATAAGGAGGGTGACATTAATTGTAGTATTTTTTGTACATATGAAGAAACCGAGGAATTTGATACTATATTATTATTGATGGCATCTAAATGTCCCCATGGCCATGATAACGACATCAAAAAATCTATTACATCTAGTTGAAGTTGCAGATATTTTATGAGAAAAGGCAGCTTTATAAGTCTTTTGATATTATTAAATGAATCCAGTCCCTGTGGGAAAAGTAAAGTAAGCCCAATGTTATTTCTGCTTTGCTTTCTGAATTATAATATTACCGACTTTAAAGCCTCAAAGTGAGAAAGAAATTTTTAGGGGAAAATAACAGTCAAAAGAAATAAATCTTTCAAGGATTTCTTTTTGAATTAAACAAGTAATCACTGCTTTTTCTTCTTGCTTTACAAACCCACACTAAGAAAAAACGCACCCAAAAGCTAACTGCTTCCCCACCACAATTTTCAAACACAGGTTCAGATACGAAAGCTGGAAAAATTAGTCCTTGTATTAAAAATTTATCACCACCATACACTCACATTATGTTCTAGAATGGCCATACCACTACTAGTTCCAGTCTTTGATTCAATAAGCATACCAAACAAAATCTGAAGTAAAAATAATTTCAACGATCATGCATATGATAATTGCAGATTAATGGATGATCCAAGGAGTGAGTGAGTTAATGTTTATATGTACTCGAATAATTTGTGGCAGGAAGCCGGTATTAAGGTGCAAATATTTACTGTTCCTACCTTTTTTCCACCTTTAAAATTGATCAAGAACTCAACGTAGAGCTTCAAATAGGCAGCCAATGTAATGAATATATCAATAAGATGGAGAGATTCCATCAGATGGCAAACAAATCAAGAGTTTTAGACCATATATGTCATCCCAACTTGCAGGATATTCATGTGAGGTACACTCATATTTGCAGCACCTGCTCTGCAGTTCCTTCTTAAAAATGCGTAGAAGTAGTTTATAACTAGTTTCTTGAAGAAAAATGAGTTCTTTTTCGCTCTCACATCACCATGTGCAAGCAAATATGTAAATCCCGAATCCATTGCTTCTCGAAGAGCTGAAAGCTCATATTCTAAACTCGGGTCTTCTTCTGAAGGCATGACACTAGATGGTAATTCTGAGACAATATCTGATGAGGCATAAGTTCCTGCTTCGGATCTCCTATCATGCATCAGTGGAATCCCAAGCTCCTCATTCCCATAACCACCCAGTACTTCATGATCCATCGAGCTCACAGAAGCACTGTCCAAGTCTGGCTCAAATAAATTTCTCTCCAGGGCCAGATCTTGAGCCTCTCTTCTTAGAAACTTCTCGAGACTTTGAACTAAAAGTTGCTCAAATGCATGGTGATCTTCCTTCCGGACATCTTTGTAACCATATCTAGCTACACAGCGGAACATATGGTAGTCTTTTGGGCCAACTCTTCGAAACAGAAACCTTTCCTCAAGAGGCACCACTGGGACTGGGACATATTTGATACAAACAAACACTATAGTAGAGTGGATAGCTGGGAGGCTAAGCAAGAACTGCCCAAAAATTGAGGGAATACCTTGGACAAGCTCGTTATATAGCAGCCCAATACCTGGGACTCTTGCAGTTCCAAGGGTGGAGCCAAGATCAAGCAACAAGTCCATTGATATCTTTTCCCTGACCTCACTCTGGTATTTCAACACACTACCATAGTTCCAAATGTACATCACACAGAGAAAGCAAGAAGCAAAAACAAGGGGAAGCCAACCACCCTCTTTGATTTTTGATAGAACTGCGGACAAATAGATAAGCTCTATTGTACCAAATACAAGTGGGAAACACAACACCAGAATTAAGTTGGTCTGCCAGATTAGAAGCATCACAATTGTCACCAAGGTGGTGGTCACTATCATGACACCAACTTCAGCTATGCCTGCAATAAAAATTTGAATTGCATCAGCAGAAAGTCACCGTAGTATTAGTACTGGTAAGTGGTAGTTCAATTCCCAACTCATTAACATATCAGCATAATTAGTGGTAAAAGATTTGAACATCCCTAGCGTAGCTCACCGTCAGAGCAACAATTTTGGCTCTAGGGAAAGCATTTGCCAGCAGCGACTTTATGAACTTCACTCAGTAATACAAGCAATGGACAGTCTCACAGAAAAAAAGTTAAAACATCTTTTGGAGCTCAAACACAAACAATAAAGGACAGAAGTTCGAATTATCATATAAAACTATTACAAGTCGGTGGAGTAATTTGCATAAACCAATTTGTTTGGTAAGCATAGAAAGCCTCCAGACTTTTTAGATGTTGTATACACCTTGTTTGCCATACTCATAATATTTATAAGTAAATCAGCTCTGTGTGAAAAGATTTGGGTGCATCAAATGTCTGAGCATACAACTTTAAAACCTAAAATATCTTCTGAAAGCACCCAAAAGTAAATATATACAAAGAAATGGATTTTAAAATAGGTATTGCAAGAGAAGGAAGCTTAACCATATGCATTGGCGATATCTGTAGTACTCCGGAAAATAGAAACTACAATGATGCACATGATCATTAAAAACCAATTGATTACGGGGACATAAATTTGACCCATTAGCTTCTTTGAGGTGTGAACTATCTTCATCCTTGGGAAGCATCCAAGAGCCATTGATTGCTTGACACATGAGAATGTAGCAGATATCATTGCTTGGCTGGCAATCATGGCAGCAACTGTGGCTATTATGAAGACTGGCCAGAAAAGACTATCTGTTTACTCCAAAAGGTAGGAACTCAAAAGTGTCAAAATCAGCACTTAATCTATGTGATTTTTATATTATGATCAGAAACAACTGAAGCAGTTTGGCAGAGATCACCTGGTACAGAATCATAGAATATTCTTTCAGCAGAATTAGGGTATTTCATGAGATATGCAGCTTGGCCCATATAAGCTAAGAGGAGACAGGGGAATACAACACAGGTAAAAGCAATCTGCACAAATAATGTAGAATAATTACATAAAGCTCTTAGTAAAGAAAATCCATCGGAAACAGGGTTGAGGCAATGTGGGAACAAAACCTGTATGGATCGTACTGAGAAATGGCCTAGATCAGCAAACATTGCTTCAGCTCCTGAAATGACATATAAAACAAGTTATAGAATTAAACGGGGGACCTTTTCTAAAATTCTGCAGGCAACCCTCAATTTTTCAGAAAGATGGCATACTCTTATAAAACTTTCAAACAAAGAATGAAGCTATAATACTTGGGCTACAACAATGGATTTAACAAAACATCTAAATGCTTCCTGCAAATGCAGGTCTGCATAGTCTATTATGAGTAGCTTCGGTATTTTCAGTAATACCCTAGAAACAACAGAAGGGGTAACAAACACTAAAAGAATAAAATGGTCTACCCTACCCAAGTAGCCAGATGATTATCATTGAAAAATCTTTACAAAAGATATCAAGTAATATTGTCAATCCACCAGCAGTACCCAATCTTTAAAAGCAAAACGTACCTGTAATGCACAGCACGCAGCCACCAAGAGCTGACCAAGCATATTTGCTGTTCTTCTTGAAAAAGAGATAGATATAAGCTGGATTGAATGCCCTTACGACGGTAAGATCATACTTCACTATGTTGTAAAAACCAATAGATCCCAATGAGAAGAACCACAAAGCAATTATAGGAGCAAACATGAAACCCACTTTTCCAGTCCCAAACTGCTGTATGCTGAACAATCCCACAAGGAGTATGATTGAAACAAGGACAACAAAATCTGCACATAGATTAATCTCATTAAAGGCCATCTTGTTTAAAATGTTGTTATTGATTTTCCAGAACCCTACATGGTAGCTGATGATGTTGATACAGGATGGCTGTTATCAAATATAACAATCATGTAATACAAGGTGAAAGTAATTAGACTAATTATATCATTTAGCAGGTTTCAGTTCATTTTTATTTTTGATTGAACTATTTTGGCAGTGGGAGTGGTAAAATGCTCCCGGTTGATCTCGACAATCAAAGAAACCATAAATGCCCCTGGATGAGTCGAAAGAAAAGAAAGATTACCCACTTGTATCAATTCCTCGTATTTCACCATGTAGACCACTCACGGCGGACATCACTGCAACAAAAAGAAGAAATCATAATCTTAAGCTAGGGTAATCTCAGTCAATTTATATTAACACACATCTCATACCCAAAAACTAATGCACATTACTCAGGAGAGGTATCACCCTTCACTGGCATTCCACTTTAAAAGGAAAACAATAGAGGACTTAAATTTCCAATAGTTAACTCAATTAAGTAAAAAGTCTTTGTCCAAAATAGAATGAGGTGCTTGGTTAACGCAGCAGGCTCTATCAAGAAGAAGAAAAAGAACAATTAAAAAATGATAATATGCATGAGAAAGTATGTGGTTTTTCCATAAGTATGATTCCCCATCTGCAAAGGTGACTTGCACCCCTATTAAAAGTGTAAGCACTCTTATCATGTGAAGTGAAAGATATTGGTCCAACAAAAAATCAACAGGTGACTCAAAACAAACACTAAAAAGCATTATTAACCTCTATATTCTCAAGACTGAACACTTATTCAAATATACTGATAAGATATAGGAATGAGTGTATATTTGTACCTAAACACACATTACTCAATATGTTGGGAAGCCAGCGAAAACCTCTAGAAAATTACATAAGAACAGAGCAAAGCAGAAAAGAGAAAGGAGGGGAGAGGGAGTACAGAAGGGAGGTTTATATTGCATAAACTGCGTGGGTGGGAAGGTAAAAAAAAAAAAAAAACAAGCTATAGGCCTAAAGTTAATTCCCTCACAATCATCACAAAGACAAGACAAGTAAACAAATTCATTGAGCATGGAATGATAAGGTTAGCAGCCCAGGAGATCTCAGGATTTAATCTAATCCCAGAAATGGATGTCAAACCATAGCCAATGCATAACAGCCCAATTAATAAGCCAAATGTAGGTTAGAAGTTCCTCCGTGACTCATAATTAAACAAGATGATAAAACCAAATATTATTGCAATTGCAACAGATTTAACCTTCCAAGTCATTGTATCAAGTAAAAACTAGTTCTTCCTGACAGTGGCAAGTATAGAACATTAGAAATATTGGCATTATTCCAAAAAATTAATATGACACATTATATGAATCTATGTACCTGAAATTGCAGGAGTAAGAATTCCATCTCCTATAATCATGGAAGTTCCCATCAGAACCAAAAGCAATAGAATGGTTTTCAAGGAAGATCTGCTTTCCAAAGTCTCTTTTATATTTAAAGCCCTTTCCAGTTCCGGGGTGGGCAGTTTAAGCTTAAAACTTGATATCTGTTCATCAGCTGTCTGACGATTTGGCAGCATACTGACCTTGGCATACCTGCAAATCAGTGAGTACAGAGCAAATGTCCCTCCTGAAAATGGAATTACTCATTTGTTAACAAAAATATGTTTAATAAGATAATTAGCAAATAAGGCAAGAACAAAATCACTACAACCAGAAGCTCTTACCTTCTCCATTATCATTGGCTTTGAGCACCACAAAAACGTATTTTGCTAAAGGAATAAGAGTAATTGTGTACATCACTAGAGATAAGGCCCCCAAGATATCGACTTCTGACTCGATGGGCACTTTTCTGAATACATCACTGAAGACATATAAAGGGCTTGTGCCCATGTCACCATACACCACACCAAGTGTTTGAAATGCTAAAGCAATAATGTGCCAATTTGAAGAATCCTGACCCATTCAAGTGCAGAAGTTCAGAAACAAAAAAGATGTATACTTATTTGGCATGTAAACCCTTTCATACCAGGACCAAGCAAAACAACTTCTGGTGACATATCTGAAATGAGTTGTGAGTATGCATATGAACATATGAACATCTAAATACAAGACATCTCTCCATTTCAACTGCCTAAACCAACCAATAACGGAGATTGTAGCCCATTATACATAGTCATAAATTCAACAACCTGTGAATGCTAGGCCAGATTGACTGCTCATTCTTACACTGCCAAGCCCTCTTACATGTCTTCGGAACTCTTAAACACAAAATACGGTCAGCACTGAATATCCATCATAGAGTAACAATTTATGCCATTTAGCTAGATTTTCAGAAATAACTTTTTTCATTGCACACACCCAACAACAGACAAGAAACACCTTCCAGCAGTACTCAAAAAACAAAATATGGAAAACACATTCTTTTCCAAGATTAGTGTTAACTCAAAAACCAGTCAATAGATGTTTTCAAATACAGAATTAAGAATTTAGAAGAATACACAATATTCTTCTTCTCTTTCTCGAAACAATTAGAATTAAATATACTTTTGCAGTTTTATTAAATAACTATCGGATGCTGCTTCTTCTTTTTTTAACTTTTCATTTTACCAAAGAGTATATCAAAAATAAGCTTGCAAGGAGTTAATAATGTCAACAATCAATATTCATCCTCTTTCCAGTAAGATTGGGGTCTATACCAATCCCATATTCAAAATGACCGTCCTATTAAGATAAGACAAGAGGTATAAACTCCATTGTATTCTTCAAAATTTAAGTACTATGAACTTAACAATCACAAGTTTTCTCAATTTCACAAAAAACTTAGGATTGAATATTCAATACGATAAAGAAATTCAGATAAGTGATGGAAAGCTCATTACTTTAGAGTGGTAGCCATGCGCAGAAGCAATCTCCATGGCTTCAACATCCAAAGAATCCAATCTGTTGGGCCTCTTCGCAAGGCGCCTCCTCATGGATCCATACCCATCTCCTGATCCACCGTCTGGTTGCAGCACAGACCACGGTGGTGACTCTGACTCCACTTCACTCCCATCAACCCATCTCGACTCACCACCACTGTTACAACCCAACAATCTCACACTGCCTTCTTCAATCTTATCTTCTTCTTCCATCTTCCTTCCAAAACAAAAAAACCCTTTTGCTTCAACTGCAACTCTTCACTTCTCAGTCAACGGAATACTCAAAAATCTCCAAACTTTTCATATTACCAGATTTGTATCTTTCTTATATGGTAAGAAAGTGATTAACGGTTGAAAAAGTTTTGAAGTAATTGAAATCTATTATTGTTTGAACAATGAGATTGCATGTGGAGGTTGGAACTTGGAACTGAGCTCATTACCAAACGGAACAACTTCAATCATACGGACAGGACACGGTTATTGTCAGGAAGATAAAATAAAAATAAATAAAGTATGAAATTCTTACTTTCAAACAAAGAATGAAGCTATAATACTTGGGCTACAACAATGGATTTAACAAAACATCTAAATGCTTCCTGCAAATGCAGGTCTGCATAGTCTATTATGAGTAGCTTCGGTATTTTCAGTAATACCCTAGAAACAACAGAAGGGGTAACAAACACTAAAAGAATAAAATGGTCTACCCTACCCAAGTAGCCAGATGATTATCATTGAAAAATCTTTACAAAAGATATCAAGTAATATTGTCAATCCACCAGCAGTACCCAATCTTTAAAAGCAAAACGTACCTGTAATGCACAGCACGCAGCCACCAAGAGCTGACCAAGCATATTTGCTGTTCTTCTTGAAAAAGAGATAGATATAAGCTGGATTGAATGCCCTTACGACGGTAAGATCATACTTCACTATGTTGTAAAAACCAATAGATCCCAATGAGAAGAACCACAAAGCAATTATAGGAGCAAACATGAAACCCACTTTTCCAGTCCCAAACTGCTGTATGCTGAACAATCCCACAAGGAGTATGATTGAAACAAGGACAACAAAATCTGCACATAGATTAATCTCATTAAAGGCCATCTTGTTTAAAATGTTGTTATTGATTTTCCAGAACCCTACATGGTAGCTGATGATGTTGATACAGGATGGCTGTTATCAAATATAACAATCATGTAATACAAGGTGAAAGTAATTAGACTAATTATATCATTTAGCAGGTTTCAGTTCATTTTTATTTTTGATTGAACTATTTTGGCAGTGGGAGTGGTAAAATGCTCCCGGTTGATCTCGACAATCAAAGAAACCATAAATGCCCCTGGATGAGTCGAAAGAAAAGAAAGATTACCCACTTGTATCAATTCCTCGTATTTCACCATGTAGACCACTCACGGCGGACATCACTGCAACAAAAAGAAGAAATCATAATCTTAAGCTAGGGTAATCTCAGTCAATTTATATTAACACACATCTCATACCCAAAAACTAATGCACATTACTCAGGAGAGGTATCACCCTTCACTGGCATTCCACTTTAAAAGGAAAACAATAGAGGACTTAAATTTCCAATAGTTAACTCAATTAAGTAAAAAGTCTTTGTCCAAAATAGAATGAGGTGCTTGGTTAACGCAGCAGGCTCTATCAAGAAGAAGAAAAAGAACAATTAAAAAATGATAATATGCATGAGAAAGTATGTGGTTTTTCCATAAGTATGATTCCCCATCTGCAAAGGTGACTTGCACCCCTATTAAAAGTGTAAGCACTCTTATCATGTGAAGTGAAAGATATTGGTCCAACAAAAAATCAACAGGTGACTCAAAACAAACACTAAAAAGCATTATTAACCTCTATATTCTCAAGACTGAACACTTATTCAAATATACTGATAAGATATAGGAATGAGTGTATATTTGTACCTAAACACACATTACTCAATATGTTGGGAAGCCAGCGAAAACCTCTAGAAAATTACATAAGAACAGAGCAAAGCAGAAAAGAGAAAGGAGGGGAGAGGGAGTACAGAAGGGAGGTTTATATTGCATAAACTGCGTGGGTGGGAAGGTAAAAAAAAAAAAAAAACAAGCTATAGGCCTAAAGTTAATTCCCTCACAATCATCACAAAGACAAGACAAGTAAACAAATTCATTGAGCATGGAATGATAAGGTTAGCAGCCCAGGAGATCTCAGGATTTAATCTAATCCCAGAAATGGATGTCAAACCATAGCCAATGCATAACAGCCCAATTAATAAGCCAAATGTAGGTTAGAAGTTCCTCCGTGACTCATAATTAAACAAGATGATAAAACCAAATATTATTGCAATTGCAACAGATTTAACCTTCCAAGTCATTGTATCAAGTAAAAACTAGTTCTTCCTGACAGTGGCAAGTATAGAACATTAGAAATATTGGCATTATTCCAAAAAATTAATATGACACATTATATGAATCTATGTACCTGAAATTGCAGGAGTAAGAATTCCATCTCCTATAATCATGGAAGTTCCCATCAGAACCAAAAGCAATAGAATGGTTTTCAAGGAAGATCTGCTTTCCAAAGTCTCTTTTATATTTAAAGCCCTTTCCAGTTCCGGGGTGGGCAGTTTAAGCTTAAAACTTGATATCTGTTCATCAGCTGTCTGACGATTTGGCAGCATACTGACCTTGGCATACCTGCAAATCAGTGAGTACAGAGCAAATGTCCCTCCTGAAAATGGAATTACTCATTTGTTAACAAAAATATGTTTAATAAGATAATTAGCAAATAAGGCAAGAACAAAATCACTACAACCAGAAGCTCTTACCTTCTCCATTATCATTGGCTTTGAGCACCACAAAAACGTATTTTGCTAAAGGAATAAGAGTAATTGTGTACATCACTAGAGATAAGGCCCCCAAGATATCGACTTCTGACTCGATGGGCACTTTTCTGAATACATCACTGAAGACATATAAAGGGCTTGTGCCCATGTCACCATACACCACACCAAGTGTTTGAAATGCTAAAGCAATAATGTGCCAATTTGAAGAATCCTGACCCATTCAAGTGCAGAAGTTCAGAAACAAAAAAGATGTATACTTATTTGGCATGTAAACCCTTTCATACCAGGACCAAGCAAAACAACTTCTGGTGACATATCTGAAATGAGTTGTGAGTATGCATATGAACATATGAACATCTAAATACAAGACATCTCTCCATTTCAACTGCCTAAACCAACCAATAACGGAGATTGTAGCCCATTATACATAGTCATAAATTCAACAACCTGTGAATGCTAGGCCAGATTGACTGCTCATTCTTACACTGCCAAGCCCTCTTACATGTCTTCGGAACTCTTAAACACAAAATACGGTCAGCACTGAATATCCATCATAGAGTAACAATTTATGCCATTTAGCTAGATTTTCAGAAATAACTTTTTTCATTGCACACACCCAACAACAGACAAGAAACACCTTCCAGCAGTACTCAAAAAACAAAATATGGAAAACACATTCTTTTCCAAGATTAGTGTTAACTCAAAAACCAGTCAATAGATGTTTTCAAATACAGAATTAAGAATTTAGAAGAATACACAATATTCTTCTTCTCTTTCTCGAAACAATTAGAATTAAATATACTTTTGCAGTTTTATTAAATAACTATCGGATGCTGCTTCTTCTTTTTTTAACTTTTCATTTTACCAAAGAGTATATCAAAAATAAGCTTGCAAGGAGTTAATAATGTCAACAATCAATATTCATCCTCTTTCCAGTAAGATTGGGGTCTATACCAATCCCATATTCAAAATGACCGTCCTATTAAGATAAGACAAGAGGTATAAACTCCATTGTATTCTTCAAAATTTAAGTACTATGAACTTAACAATCACAAGTTTTCTCAATTTCACAAAAAACTTAGGATTGAATATTCAATACGATAAAGAAATTCAGATAAGTGATGGAAAGCTCATTACTTTAGAGTGGTAGCCATGCGCAGAAGCAATCTCCATGGCTTCAACATCCAAAGAATCCAATCTGTTGGGCCTCTTCGCAAGGCGCCTCCTCATGGATCCATACCCATCTCCTGATCCACCGTCTGGTTGCAGCACAGACCACGGTGGTGACTCTGACTCCACTTCACTCCCATCAACCCATCTCGACTCACCACCACTGTTACAACCCAACAATCTCACACTGCCTTCTTCAATCTTATCTTCTTCTTCCATCTTCCTTCCAAAACAAAAAAACCCTTTTGCTTCAACTGCAACTCTTCACTTCTCAGTCAACGGAATACTCAAAAATCTCCAAACTTTTCATATTACCAGATTTGTATCTTTCTTATATGGTAAGAAAGTGATTAACGGTTGACAAAGTTTTGAAGTAATTGAAATCTATTATTGTTTGGACAATGAGATTGCATGTGGAGGTTGGAACTTGGAACTGAGCTCATTACAAAACGGAACAACTTTAATCATACGGACAGGACACGGTTATTGTCAGGAAGATAAAATAAAAATAAATAAAGTATGAAATTCTTATCTTCTTTTTATTATATTTTAATTCTCGATTTTTGATTAAAAAAAAATGGTTTATATTAACATGTACGTAACGTATGGAGTAGATAGATACTAACTAATAAAAATGCATTAAATATTTTTGCTTAATAAATCAAAAATATAAATGGATGGTGAGGAATAGCCAATGGGCAATGGTATGCGTCCATGGATTCAATCAATGCTTATGGTATTTTGATTTTTAGTCTATTAATGTGTGCCATCTGTCCATTTTATGTTTGTCATCTACTGTTGAAAGATTCGACCTTCCATTTTTTGTAAACACATTTAGATTTAAGGTTTAAATATAATTATTTAGTAAAAATTTATTTGATTTATTTTTACAGATTTATTGAAAATAAATATTTTAATCCACATGTTTTTTTTTTTTTTTTTTTGTAACCAAAGTGTTTGGATCAGATTGTACGTGCCTCAACTAATTTCTAAGGTCTATTAAATATTCTATAAACCTAAAGTTTAAATATTATTATTGTAGACGGTTCCAATATTTAAATTTAGAAATTTAAAGAAAAGAGCAAACTCATGTCGTTAATCTTTATATATATATATGATCTTTGTATTTGGAGCTGACAGAGCTGATTTTATGCTCCTTGGTTTGTGATATTTATTTTTTGATAAAAAATTTTAGATTGCAACATTTAATTAAATTGAATCTTTCTCCTTATAAATCAAAATATTATTTAAAAGTAAGTTTAATTTATATTAAAATTATGGCTTAAAAAAGATTAGATGCTACCAAAATGTCAAAAACTAAGGCCCAAACTCTTTATCTAAAAGGCCTAATAAAAGCCCAATAGAGCGCTTTCTTCTTATGCCACGGTCCCACAAGTCTCAATTAACAAGGAAATCAGGCACATTTTTCTAGGGTTTTAGACGTCTGCGATTAGTTCTCGGAATATCGTTGCTTGATCTCGCCTTGAAATTTTTTTCTTCAAAGTTAGTTCCATTCTTCAACTATCCGTTTCTTATTAAATTTAGTTATCACCTTTTCATTTTTCTCTTTACGCCATTAAGCTTTCGATTTTTAATTTTTAATTTTTTTTTTTCCTTGTAAAGGTTGGAGGTGGTTTGAGAGAATGTCTAGGGTTTACGTTGGGAATTTGGACCCTCGAGTTAATGAAAGGGATCTTGAAGATGAATTTCGTATGTTTGGGGTTCTTCGCAGGTATCTTTCTGATCTAATTTCTTTCTTTATTGTCGTCAATCGTTGTCAATATTGTTTTTTTGTTTTCAGATTCTTGGAATTGATAGAGTTTGTGTGTGTGTGTTTAGTCTGTTAATTTATGTTTTAATATGTACGTCATGCAGTGTATGGGTTGCTCGAAGGCCACCAGGATATGCATTTGTCGAGTTTGATGATCGCAGAGACGCAGTAGATGCAATTCGTGCATTGGATGGTCAGTATGTTTAAGATTTCATACTATTGCTTGAAAAGTACGCTGATTAGAAATTTGACTGGGTTTTTGTTTAGGGCCATGAGTTTCTGGTTTGTGCTTATTATGAGTTTCTTCCTATATATCTAGATTTTGATGGGCAGTCTTTTCGCCAATTAATTTGAAGATCAACGTTTCCTCTATCATGCTTTATAAACTCTCGAGGCTTCTACTGAGAAGCAAGTTCATTTGACAGGGAAGAATGGTTGGCGTGTGGAGCTTTCTCATAATTCTAAGGGTGGTGGAGGTCGTGGTGGTGGACGTGGCCGTGGTGGAGGCGATGACTTGAAGTGTTATGAGTGTGGAGAGCCTGGTCATTTTGCTCGTGAGTGTCGCTTGCGCATTGGTTCACGTGGCTTGGGAAGTGGACGTCGTCGTAGCCCTAGCCCTCGACACCGTCGGAGTCCAAGTTATGGGTATGGGCGCAGGTGTGTTTTAGGGGCAATTTCTTTTTATGCCATGGCTTATGGGTCACGCTTGTATAGAAATTTTTGCAATTCATGCTCATTTGATTGTTGGCATTAGCTTCAGGAGACTTTCATAGAAATTTTTTTTTTGTGTTCTCTCTCACTCTTATCTTGTTCTCTGACACGTGCACTTTTTTTTTATGGAGTTCCTTTAATGTCACATAAATCTTGTGGATTGGGTGGTTGCTTCTGGTTTGGTTTTTGTTTATCTTCTCACTGCATTGGTATTTCATAATGTTTTTTTAAGTTTTAATGTTCTTCAGTGACTGGCATTTGAAACTTATTTTTTTCCTTCTCCTGTGGAGTCAAACTTTATTTTCATATTTTCTACTTATATATAATTCCTCCTATTGTCACTTAGTACTTGGAGATGCGTTTGTGATTTATATTGGGTAGTGCTGAACTCTGTTCTAAGAATTTGACTTTGTAATATGTGATGATTTTAGTTAAATTTCAGTATGTTGGTTCCCTATTTGATTTGTTCTTATTTTTGCTGCTTGGTTAAATTTGTGCCTTCTGATAGGAGTTACAGCCCCCGAGGAAAAAGATCTCCACGTCGCCGCAGCATATCACCTCGACGTGGTCGCAGTTACAGCAGGTCCCCTCCATATCGCCATTCTCGTCGTGATTCACCTTATGCTAATGGGTATGTCATGGTTCCCAGCTTTTAAAACTTTCTAGGGATCATAAAATAGTAACAGTGCTTTTGTGTTTTCCAGACAGCATCCAAGGCCCCATGAATGGTGCAGTTTCTATTCAATGAAAATTATAGATCTTACAGTTTCACATCTCTAAGAATTAAATTTAGAAGGAACCATAATTTAAAACTTTGATAGTTGCTTGATTCCTCTCATAAAACCAGTCTGTTTATCAGTTATCCTCAATTACTCTTTTTTTTTTTTTTTCCTTGGGAAGTGAAAGGTGATTCAATTTGTATTTTTTGATTCTCTCAGTATTTGTATTTGCATCTTGGCTTAAATATTTGCTTGTCTTTGCAGAGACTGAGCTTGGATCCTGCAGTGGAGCATATGCGTGGTGAACCAGATCACAGATCTGCAGAATCGTAGTCTTTATAGGATCAGTCGAATGAACAGGATTTATAGTATTATTGTTCATGTCATGGCTGTGAGGTTTGTTAGGAACTTGGTTTTGGATGGCTCTACAAAGTCTTTCAGCCACTAAAAAGGCTGTTATCGACGCTGTTTGTGTGGGCTTGCTATCTTCATACTTGGAGGTCTCTTTCCTACTTTAAATTGCCATCTTAGCTGTTGTTTATATGTTTTTAAGTTAATTAACTGCATTAATGTTGATAACTCTGAAGTAGATATATCTAAAAGGTTTATATGTTTTGTTTTGATGTGTGATTTTGGGCTAAACAGCATCGTTTCGCCACATTACTGCATCTTTAATGCATCCCATCTCTGCTCTGCTTCTCTGCACCACATCGTCTACTGGCCGTTGCCCCTACATATTGTCAGCTTTGAGTCCCATGTTGAAAATGGTTATGTTCAGAAATTTGTTCTTCTGCAACAAAGCGTTTGAAGCTGTTTATTGTGCATCCCATCCCTGCTTTTCTGTATTACATCATCTACTTGTCTCTGTCTATCCGCATGTTCGGCTTGAAATAGATGTTGAAAATTGAATTGCTCAGAAACCTGTTATAGCTCACCTCTGATCTTATGTGCTTCGAGGGCAAGTCTTCTGATCAACTTAAGACCTTTTCTTCTCTGCTAGCTGGTTAAAGGTAGACCTAATGCAAGGATTCTGGTACGGTAGTGAATGGTTCAAAGTTAATGGTAACAATTAACAACCAATGAAATAATGTCCATTTGCTGCTCCAATTGGGTAGGTTACACAGTCCATGGGAACACTATATGAAATGATGTGCAGAGATGCTTGAAGATTGGAACTGGAAGCATTCCAGTCATTGTCAGTTTATTTATTTACATTGTTTTCTTTTGTCTTGCATGTCGACGTGTGAATCATTTTTATCCACAGGTTTTGTACAGGTAATTATATTGTGTTAAAGCAATCCCCGGACATTTCTGTATTTTGGTGCTGGGATTTATACAATATATATTTTTATTTACTTGCAATTTGAATAGTGGGCGTGGACGTCGCCCTGTCCTCATAAAGCCTAATTAGTGATTGTTACATATATTCTTTGTTAATTTTAATCGAGTAAACATTTTAAATGACAAGCGTAAAAGAATTTTGTATCATTAAGTATCTTGGTTGTATAAATTATTGAGCATCTAAACTTTCTTCTTTAGTCATGGAATACCACAATGTTTTAATAAAAAACCCGCGATGAAACCCGGCAAAGTTTCACCCCGCAAAGTGGTCTGGTCTGGGGTTGAACCTGTTTGACCAATAGGTCAAATCGGTGTCCAAAATTTGAAATTTAACAAAAATACTCCTGAAAATTACATATAAGTTCTTATAGGTTGAAAATATTGCAAAACACCTCAAACACCATCGTTGGCGTCAACATCTCAGGCCAAATAGGGTATGTTCCTGGTGATGACAATACTTCCATCACTAGAAAAACACTCTCCCTAGCCTCCTGATTAAAGCCCATCTCACACCTGTCCCTTTTGCTTTGCCAGTCGTTGGCAATAGGCTATTGTTTTGGTCAATTGATTTTTGCCTTTTTTGATCGATTCACTCAACGGAAATCACTCCTTTCACCACCTTTGGACTCATTGGCATTCCCCCTTTGAAAGCCCTAACATAATTGCCGTTGCATACTCATCAATCGTCGTTCATAATTCTATAGTTTAGGGTGAATAGTTAAAAGTGATAACCCGTTTGTCGAAAGTCTCGGGTCCTGGTTCAATCGGCTAGGTCGGGTCAGGTATCAGAACAATGGAATAGTAGAATACCCAACTGTGTATAATTGAACAACATTAATAATGCTGTATAAAACCTGTCAATAGAAAGTAGTGACTAGTGAGGTGAATTTGCAAGACCTCAGCTCCCAACACAGTGAATCTCTTCCATCTCCTTTGTTTAGGACCTGGAAGAAAATATCCTTGATAGAAGGTGACATTATAATCAAGCAAGTTAATGCGTCCTCTAAATTCAATGGTAGTGATTATGGGATGGGAGTCAAGTCTTCTAAGTCAAGTCCACCCGGCATCAATATACAATTGACAGAAACCAGAATAGGGTAACTACATTACTTATTTTCAAAACTTGCTTGGATTTTAAGCTTCCTGCGGTACGGAAGTTAAAGGCATGGAGACGGAGAGCAAAGATATTCAGAAGCTGGAGGTCTTTGGTATTCTCAAGGAAGCTGTAAGTATTCCTTGCAAGAACATCAACTTCCTCGTATTCTCCATAATGATCTCATTCCCTTTGTTCAGCTTCTTGATTTACTACGAATCTTTCCTCTTAAAAACTCTGGCTCAAACCTCAGATATTCTATCAACCCATTCTTATTCCAACTATAACTGGCCACTCCCAGATCATCTTATAACCGAAAGCATGAACAAAGATTTTGCTTATAAATTGATTCAACTTGGTCTCCTTTATCTGCTACCTCTTCATCTCTTAGAGCTCTTCACAATGCTTCTGACCATCGACTTGGCATCAAAGATATACTCATCAGAAGAGAGACCGACGATGACCCTCAAAGAGATGATCGATAAACCCATTTACATAGCAAAGCTGGGTGCCGCTTTGATCACATCAGTCTATGTTCTCATCTTGTCAACTTGCACTCTACTGGGATTGATATGGTTAGTGATAAACTACTATATTTTGTTGAGGAACTTGATTTATAATGTGTTATTTGCAGTGATATATGGGTCAGCTTTTGTAGCACTTTTAACGAAGTATTTGGAATGGAGTGCGCAATGGATCATGGGTATTGTAATTTCAATTTTAGAGGAAATAAAAGGGGTTGAAGCTCTTGAACTCTCTGCATATTTTAGTAGAGGTAATGAGAAACGGGGGAGAGTGTTGATGCTTGTTTTCTTTGTTTGGGGAGTTTGTTTAAGGCTGCCATGCCTGGTTTTTAGGTGCTATGAAAGTGGACATGGAATGGTTTTACAGAATGTTTTTTACAGCTTAGGGAATCTTATAAAATGGGTGGCCTGCATGGTGTATTTTTATGACTGCAAGAAGAGGATTTTAGAGAAGAAAATTGACGAGGAAGTGGGGATTGTCGAAACTAGTTTGGGGATAAAATAAAATAAAATACTTTGTTTCAGGAATATGAAATTTTAATAAGTTGGGCTTCTGAGGCTCTTTCTATCTTTATCCTTTTATTGTGCATTAAACATGTTACGCTGATGATTTTGTTTATCAGTAACATTGTCAGAATTTCTTAGACAACGTTATTGGAATTTCAACTTTATGACATTTATTCGGTTTTTTTTTTTTTCTTTGCCAACCTAAAATAATGGACGTCTTGCTGAGCAGTTACTCCGGGTCAGTAGATTTTCTAGTAGAAACTGATTAATGGCACTAAATAATATCAAGCATCCAAAATGTCAAAAAATGGAGTAAACCCATAGATATGTGAATGCAATTCAAAAATGCATTAAAGAACAGCCATTTTTTTTTTTTTTTTTTTTTTTTCAAATAGAAGATCACTAGCACTAATAAAATTCACCAACAATAATATCACTAACTCTACCCAATCAAAGATACTCAAGACATCAATTTAAACCTCAGCTTATTCCGTTTCTCATGGCAAAATGGATAAATTTCTACCAGTGCAGAAGCTGACTCCTGCTTCAATGCTATTGCAGTTTTTGTATTCATTTGGAATCAATCACCTTCTTCGCAAAAGTTGGCAAACAGAATGCTGCTGTATGAATCTGGAATGTGTTTCACACAAGTGAATTAGCAAAACCTGATGCCTCAGTCTTAACACAAATAAACAAAAAAAAAAATACTGCTGGATCAGAATCAAATCAAACCTCTGAATTGTAGAATTTCAAGGGTCCTCTTGATTTGCTGGGATTTTTATCAGCGTCTATTGGGTTCACTGGGTGCTTGAAATCAACAGAGGGTCCCTCGGTTGAGCAAAGCATGAAACCAATCACCCCACTGAAAGGTAAAAAAGAATCATCAGAAATAAACCACAGAATGCAAGATATATTTCTCAAAAAAAAAAAAAAAAAAAAAAGTCCCCTAAATTGAGGGGCATTTAACTTATCAAATTATCACTCCTAGAACAGAAAGGAAAAAGGCAAATAGGGTAATTTCTCGGAAATAACAAATCTCCAAAATAACCTTAGAGCACACCACAGAAAGTAATAGTAATAAAATAAGAAGTATATGCCTTGGATAAGTGGGAACTGTGGTCCATGCATAATTGACTGAGCCTTTAAAGATCTGGCGGCAGTTTGCAACAATGTCCTCGATAATGTGCATGTGAAGCCAGATGCTTTCTGCCTGAGTACTCACAACTCCTCCAGGACGAAGAGCCTTAGAAACAGTCTCGAAAAATGGCTTCTCAAAGAGCTCTTGTGCTGGACCTGAGTGAAACAAACACAATGCTTAAGTTCAAAGACACTTGCCTCATTCATTCTTATTTTCTAATTCAATATATTTGAAAGATAGTTCTCAAATTTCCATTGAGAAATACAACAACATTATCCATTGCAGATATATCAGTACCTATCGGGTCCGATGAATCCACGATGATTGCATCATAAGTTCCAGCAGGAACAGCCTTCAAAAAGGCAACTCCTGCAATATTAAAGAAGTCCCACCATTTAATGAATTCATGGGAGAAACAGAAAAAGAAGGAACATACCAGAAACAGATCATACCGTCACCAATATGAAGTTTCACACGGGGATCCTCATACCCAACAGCTACCTCAGGGAAAAATTGTTTAGAGACCTGGATACAAATAAAAAATACATTTTATATATGAACCTTGTGCCCATTTAAAAAGGGTCAAGCATGATAAAGGTGCATGAATGTCAACAAACCAAATTCATTTCGGTGAAATAAAAAGGAAACGCCACCATATTATCAAAGCCAAGAAAGAATCGAAACATGTTATGTTTCCTCTCACTACTTACATCAACAACCATTTTATCGATTTCACAGATATCGATCTGCTCAACAGATGAATGGCGAGCCACTTCCCGCAACACTCCACCATCTCCTCCACCAATAACCAGAACCTGAGGTAAAACAATGCGGTGAAGATTGAAATGAGAAAAAAACCAAAATAATAAAACCTTAATGCATCTCATATAAACTCTACCAGAGGAGTGAAAATCAAAGTAATCAACTCTACCTTGGCACTAGATTATTTAAATCAAATTGAAATATTTAAATTCCATCCAAATATTACATGTTTGGACCACCTTGACATTTGAGCCAAAGTACAATTTAAATTATACGTGCATTTACTACAAAGATAGCATGAAGAAATAGATGAACCAAGGTTCACAAAAAGCTTCAGTCACAAAATTACTTATGACAATCTTGTTAGAAAAATTATAAAGCATGTCTTAATGACTGACTAATTTTTTAGTTCTACAAGAATATAAAGACCTTTTTTGGGTTTGGAATTGAGCAAAGTGGAAGGTGGGTGATCATTTCTTGGTATGCACATTCATCTCTCTCAGTGAGCTGAATCACCCCATCCAGAACCAGAACCTTTCCATATGTTGATGACTGCAGAAATCAGCATAGTCAATAACTTATGCACCAACATATAAATAGGACACAACATGAGATCTGCAAAAGGAAATAAACCTAAAGCATAAAATACCTGAAAGACGAGGACATTCTGGAAATCAGACTTCCCCTCAAATAAGATTTTTTCAACCTTTAAGGAATGTGCCTCACCTGCATGATTTCAACAACAAACTTCAAATTGTATGCCACATTAAGATTTAACAACCAACATTGTACTATGAAAGAATAAGCATATCTGGCAATTACAAGAAGGCTCCAACTCAAAAAAGTTCCAAAAGCATTACAAAGCTACATATATGCAATAAACAAGCAAAACGAGACCCAACACTTTCTTCTCCCTGAACAATGCTAAATATCATGCAAATCATTACGCCTTTTCAATTTTAGACTACATAAAAAGAAATTGAAAAAAAAAATAAATAAATAAAACCCCTTAAAGGACCACAGGCGCATCATAGTGCACAATAAATTGCTCTCTTAAGCAGCACAAAATGAAAACAAACCAAAACACACATGCGTGCAAACTTCTGTATTGATTCAACCAAAAAAAAAAAAAAAAAAAAAAAAAAAAAAAAAAAAAAAAAAAAATCTGAAATTAAATGTTATGGTAATACAAATATCAACATCCAAAATTAAAAACAAAGAACAAAAAATACAAAAACCAGGCACATAAAAAAACAAAAAACAAAAAAAATTAAAATCAAAATGAAACATTCGGATATTAATGTCAGCGAACAGAGTGTATTAATTAATAAATCCAAGTTTAACATACAAATAATAAACGTTAAATTAAACATATAAATCATAACGCCATATGTACACAAATACCAAATAGTCTCAGATATCAACAGGAAAATATAATTAAAGATACAAAACAAACAAGAATAAAATTAAAATTTACGAGAAAAAACGAACCAGGCCACATTGGGCTGATCTCAGAAAACCAGCCAGGAATAACAGAGGAGATATGAGTAGACTCAGTCTCCATGGAAATGGAACCATTAATCTCTTGTTCGTCATCTCTAGGTCTCTTGACAGGCAGATCAGAACCAGTTTCCGCCATAATCAAAATAAAAATGAAAGATAGAAAGCGAAAAAGAAAAGACAAGAGGCACCACTCAATCTAAGGGTTAGGTGATGTAAATATAAACAAGGAACAAGTGGGAGAAAAGAATAAATAATGGTGTGAAGATCTGGCTTAGTAAAGACGCGGGTGAAGGTGAAGGTGAAAGAGCGAGCGAAACAAAAGTTTGAGTGAGATATGATTCCCTGGACTACCATATCATATCATATCATATTATATATCGTCTCGTAAAAGAGATATTCCCCCTCCCCCTCTTAAAGTACAGTACAAAATGATAGGGTTCTCAATTAGGGTTGGGAACTCGGGATGAGAGGCCGTTATTTTTTTTATTTTTTTTTTTTAAATTAGATTATAAAATGGGAAAGAATAGGTTTGAGAACATCCATGTTTGGAATTAAAATTAAAAGCCCTTGATTTTTCAGATGTTTTACACATTTGCCAATGTGCTCACTGCCCCATGCTCCACCTGCTCTGTTTTTTTCTTTTTAATCAAAACTATTAGAAAAATTGAAACATCACCCCCACGTAGAATTCAATCTCACAATTATCTTTCACAATCTCACATGAATTTTCTTGTTTTATCAATTATGAACCAATCTTTACTAAAAATCCAAAAGTTAAAGAACTTTTAATTTATTTTATGGTATTACTATATTTATAATTTAATCTCATAATTTTTCTTATAACTCCGATGTAACAATCGTAATGATCTTTTCTATTCAATTACAAGTTTTATATATCTAACATATAATGAGAGAAAGTTTATAAAATTTTGCTGGGAGACATCTTTATTATTTATTATGGTACAAATACTCGGCCTTAAAGAGGAGGAATGCAAAAAGACAACCCATCATTTTTATGATCGGTGGCTCAACATAATATATTATAATAACGTAGTTGGTAATGATTTTTATCACAATTTGTTTGAAAAAAGAATTAAATATAACAACTAATAAATAAATAAATAAAGTTTACACTGGTTGTGTCCCATGCAACAAAGAGCCCGATTTTCAGCTATAAAATAAAGAATACTTAAATGGATGGTTAGATTTCCATGATTAAAGGTTGAATACGGGTACCATGCCATGCATGCCCGTAGTGTTGCTTTTAAATAATGTATAATATCATAATTTTTTTTTTTTTTTAATTATAATGTGATGATCGCGTGTTTATATATATAAATGAAGGATCTTATATGTTTACACAAGTTTTGACATAATTTTTTAAACGGTAAATTAAGGCGTTTGAATTGTTAAAATCGTATTTAAATATGATATTTCTAAAGTGCATTAATTATGCAGGTTATATTGAATCTCAACCATTAAAAATGTTACTCTTATAAAGTTTATTTACAAAGTGACGTAGAATTACTTATTGATTAACACATCACTTTATATACACATTGCGTAAGAGTAATATTATCCATATATATAAATTAGTGGTTATATATTAGTGAGGATGTCTTGATATTAACTTTATTAAAAATTATATATATATATATTTTGTTTTAGTTTTGGTAAATAGGCGGACTAGCTTGCGGAGCACCTCAACTAATTCTCAGAGTCTATTAAACACCCTACAAGACCAGAGAATTAGGTAAGTCACAATGTGATAGGTAACTCCAAGATTTGAACATAGGAACTCAATAAAGGAAACAAATTTTCTTGATTGTCAAGCCAACCCCTTAAAGGGTGTTTGGATCATATAATATTTTTTTATCTTAGTAATAAGATTACCAAAAAGATAGATTACGTTGTAGATTGTTGGGTTTAAATTATTAGTGTGCTTGGTTCAATTGGGACGTATTAATAATTAATGTGTTTGGTTGACAGTAATAACAGATGTCCTGAAATACCCTTTTACTAGAATGCCCTTTGGAAGATTACTTGTATTACTAATTAATCTGTTTGGTTGGCGATAAAAGTAGATGTCTTAATTACATTTTACTAAATGCCCTTAAGATAATTCTGGGTATAAATAATTAATATGTTTGGTTAATAAAACAAATGATCAATTAATAAAAAAAATTTCTAATATTTTAGCCAAGTATTTTATTGTTACGTCATTTACACAAACTATTGAAACTCCGGAAAAAAGTTATTGAAACTCCGAAAAAAAGTTCTCATAACTTAATTTAAAACTCTGATTTTTGTACTGCCCCAATTCTTTCCATTACCAAAATATAACCTCTCTTGACAATGGATTCCATCTAGTTACTCAATTATCAACAATGGATCAACCCATCAATATTATTGCATTATCATGTACGAGTCCACTCTTGTCTTCAAAAATTCATTATGGCTGTCGTTTAAATTTTCTTATGCAAAGTGTTATTGACATAAAGTTGGAAATGGAAAACTTTGTCACAATTCCTTGTCTAGCATAATGCAGACATAAGAAAGCACAACACCACTGTTACATTACATAGTTGATTATGAATGGACACATTAAATTCATTAACAAAATATACAGTTGGCCAGGAAGCTCAGGCACCTGACTTCTTTCAACAGTCAATCTCTTTTCAACCATATGCAAGTAATAACACATCTCCAAAATGCTTTAACAAAGTACCAATCTCAAAATCATTTACTAAAGCCTCAAAACACCACAATTAATACACCAAAACTGAGACCACAAACTCAAAACCTTGGATTCGGTTTCAAATTTATCATTAGAAACTAATCATACTTCTCTCTCCAAGTTTTCACCAAAAACAAGACCCAAGAAAGCGCCAGTAAACAATCCCCAATTACCTGCCTTGGCCAATCCCATGCCAAATCTTCAAGCTTTCTCTCAAAAGTAATCCTCCAAACGGCCATTGATTCCATGTCCTTCATAGAGGCAACCATCAGCGGCAAAAATCCAACAACAAATAGAAGCAAACCCGCAAAAGAACTGGAAATCTAGAGTGACAATTCATCTTGACGGGTTGATCCTGAAAGCCTTGTAGTCGTCTCAACACCCAAAACAAAGACATATGTTTCTTTGAGATAGAGTTACAAACGCACTCCAAACAAATCACGAACCATACAATCAAAAGAGGGCAAGGGACTTATTAGAAATGATGATCGGACTAACGAACTGGCGAACGAGATCGAGAAGAAGAAGACTCCAGTGGCAACGATGGAGGTTTAGGGCAAAATCTTGGTCGAAATGTTTATTAGAGCTGAGAATTTTCTTTTTCTTTTTATATTGTAGTTTTATTGAAATAAAAGGGCATATTGGTCACAATATGCAGATATGTGAGGATAATATAGGTACACCAATATTTCGTGGCATTTTAAAAAAAAATGATAATAACCAGGGCAATTTTGTTCGGAAAATTAAAAGACTGAGGCCAAATCCGTATGTTTGTGCAAATTGTGTAAATCGGTTGTTTTGTATGTGAGGATAGAATAAAACTATGTGCACTAACCAATGTGTACTAATCCAAGTACTAACATTGGAAATTTGCAATTCCCTTAAAAAAAATATTTAAATTTTCAATGTTAGTACTTAGATTAATACACATTAGTTAGTGCACATAGCAATACTCATGAGGATAATATGGGTAAACCAATACACTCTAGTGTACCATGCAACAAAGAGCCTGATCATTTTCGGCTATAAAATAAAGAATACTTAATGAATGGTTAGATTTCCATGATTAAAGGTTGAATGCGTCCACCATGCATGCCCCTAATATTGCTTTTAAATAATATATAATATCATGATCCTTGTTTTTTTTTTTTTTTTTTTTTAAATTATGATACGGTGATCGCATGTGTCTATATACATATTTGGATTATAATCAAGGGCCTCATTTTTTTTAAACAAGTTTTGAAGCGTGAAATTAATACATTTGAGTAATTGAGTTTTTTTTATTTTGTGTGATTGAGGATGTTTAGACCAACTTACATATATCTCAACTAATTCTTTAGGTCTTGAAGTTAATGACTGAATAAGCCTTTAATAGTCACCTTTATTAGGAACTGAGGTGGATTGAATTCATAATCTCCTGAGTAATATACCCAAGAGTCCTAATTGATCGCTTAAGCACCCAGTGGTGGTTAAGAGTGATTGAGATTGCATTTAAATATAATATTTCTAAAGTACATTAATTATGCAAGTTATATTAAATCTCAACCATTAAAAATGTTACTTTTACAAAGTTTATGTACAAAGTGACATGGAATTACCTGTTGATTAACACAAAACTTTGTATATTAACTTTATATGCACATTTTGTAAGAGTAATATTATTCTCATATATATATTAAGAATTATACTTGTAAATAGGGGTGAAAACCGAGTCGAGCCACTTGCGAGTGACTCGAGCTCAGCTCGGCTTTGGTTTAAATTTGACTAGCATTAGTTGAGTCGAATCGAGTTAAAGTACTGCACAAAAAGCTCGAAAAACTTAATTAAGTTTGAGTAAAACTCGATTAACTGAGCTCACGATTCAAACTCAAATTTGACTTTTAGGTACCGAGTTCGAACTCGAACTCAATACTGTAGCAAAAAAGTTGAGTTTGAGTACTCGACTTGATTTCAACCCTACTTATATATGATTAGACTAAAATGATATTTTCACAACTTAAATTCGATAATAACATACATAATCCTAACAAAATGTAACGTTTTGGCCCAAGCATCAATAATAGCTTTACCTCTAAATAACCTTAGAAGGATAATAGTAGACTTTAGTAGTATATAATTAGGCAATTAGCGAATGAAATTAAATGAGATCATATATAATTTTATTCTGTTTAGGACACTCATTGACTATTGATGAGGGCTAAAGGTAAAGGAGAAGTCGATAAACAATTGAAAAGCTCATAGAATATTCTCAGTCACAATTTCTTAAATAAATTTCAAGTATAATTTTACTCATCTTATAACAATATAATACTTATTAAAGGGTACTGTATAGTATGAGGCATCAGTGAATAGTTGACGGTGGAGTTGAGTAAGTGATAGATCATAGATTATAAATGTCAGTAAGATTACAGAATTTGGGAGATACACGTGTGTCTTGGAGAAATCATTGTCCTTTGCTATCTGAGAATCAACACATGTACAATGAATGGTTGCTATGCAAAACACTTATTGGGCTCTGTGATTGATTGTATTTGTCCCACCAAAATCATCAATTTGATCATGTTTTTTCAAATTTCAACTGTAAACCCAAAAAGTAAGGAATGAATGATTAAATGGTCATCGGTGGTTTGATGGGGCGGTTGCTTTCATTATAGTAAACTAGACTAGAATAAAACGATGACTTATTTGAAAGCGTGTGTGAAAGCAGTTTGATTTTCCACTTGTGGTGGTGGCAGTGGTCGGCAGCTTTTTTTTTTAATCATTATTTGAGTTAATTTATACACAATTCAACTAATTTTTTAAGATTATGAAATTATTGATTAAATAAGAATTATAGTAACGGCTCTTATTAGTGTTTGAGAGGATTTGAATTCAAAAACTCATAAGATCTACTTTTACCTTTTATTATCAAACCACCCAGCTGCTTCCCCTGCATGCTCATGCTTCCATTTTCAAAAATATTTTATTTTATATTTAAATAAGTATCTGATTGGATAATAAATATGTCATTTTTGAAAGAATTAATAACATTTTTATTTATTTAAAATCAATTAAATATACCCAATTTTACATGATTAACAATGTGGGGTCGAATTGGTTACAAGTTATAACTACACCACTTGACCTGGGCACTTCCTAGTTCCCACTAAAATTTCACAACAGGCAATGTAATTATGAGTGTGTTTCAAGAAAATGTGCCTCACTAAATTCACCTTCTTGTATGTCCTTTGGCCAAACACCCGCGTAAATGTTTTTAAAATAATAAAAATTAATTCACAATTAAATCTTATAAACTTTTTTTTTATAATTTGATATAACAACTCACAATTAGGTAGACGGGGTTCGTAATTGGATAAACGAGACTCGTTATGATCTATCATGTCGAAATTGTGAAAGAAAGTTTATAAAATTAGATTGTAAGTATAATATTACCTTTTGTAAAAGCACTCTTAAAAAAGAACGCTTTTATTAAAAAAAAAATTAAATTAAAACATTTGAAAGGTAACTTTTTCTCTTAGAAAGTGCTTTCAGGAATATAATAATATTCATGCGTAAGTGCTTTGGAATAATATTTCTGTCAAAATTTCAAATGCTTCTTTAACGTTCTTTGAATTGAAATAGAAGGTCAAATATATACAAATTTATGTTCCATTCCACTCACTCTTATCATACATTGACCATTGACCAAGCAGGAACCACATTTTCTTCTTCTTTCTTCACTGAGATTTCCACTGCAAATATGAAACGACTTGGTTGACCTGACTCTCCAAAGTCCAAATTATCTCTATTCTCTACTGGAAAAACTTGATGTGACATTAATAGAGCCCTTTCCCTGATTAAAAAGCCCAATACAATATCATCGGGTTTAACCCAAGTCGCCAAACCCAGATCCAGGCCCAGATATTTCTAAATTCTCAAACTGACAAAAAAAAAAAAAAAAAAAAAAAAAACTGTGTCCTAGCTCTATCTGCTCAGTAGAGTCGGTTCTCTCTCGAATTAGGGATTTTCATTTATTTGGAAGGTATTCGTTAGTTAATTGGGTTCTATACGATTCGGTTTTATATTTTTTTCCTCGAGTCTTGATCTTGAGATTTCAATATCTAAATTTTGGCTTCTCCACTTGTTTATTCGTTTTCTGTGTCCAGGAGCAAACCCTAGAGGAGGACTCAACCTGAGTTTATCCACCTGATCGCGAAAGAATGGTATTCCTCTTCGATTTTGTTATAATTATAATCATTACTGCTTTTTATATTATTTACTAGGTTTTTTTATTTCTTTACTATGCTCTTTGATGCGACCACAAATTTAAGCATGTCGTTGTACTATTTAGTTCATCATTAATTTTTTGTGATTGCATGATTGCGAGAATCGTAGTTTTTGTTTTGTGTTTTTGGTAATTATGGTATATCTAGTCCACCTATGGGTAGCCCAGCGTTAAGGGTGAACCAAGGGGGCTGCAAATGGTCTAACCCATAGTCCCAGGTTCAATTCCCCACCCGGGCGCAAAGATAGTACTTTTACCCATGATTTAACCCGTGTGCACATCTTGGGGGGATGCATGGCAGTGGGTTGCTGTGAGATAGCTCTCCATGAGTATTATTTGGGGTGCGCGTAAGCTGGCCAGGACAACTCAGTTATTAAAAAAAGAAATTATGGTATATCTGTTTTGTGCATGGGAAAACCTCATTATTAGAACTTAGTATACTATTGTTATCGTGGAAATTATCAGTTTTTTTTTTTTTTTTTTTTTTAAATTCTATTTTATATTAAACTTCATATGTAGGTTTGCTAGATTTGTTTACTGAAACTGAAATCAACGCAGGTTTGTACTACATTGTTCAGTGTAGGATTTAGGGTTAATAAATTTTTTGTGAGAAAGTTCTGTTATACTCATTTTACTTCTTGGGGAGTTTTTTCAGGTGACTCTTGCTAGATTTGTTTATTGACGCTGAAATTTAATTTGGGCTTGTATTACATTGTTCAGTGTAGCATTTAGGGGTACTAATAATTTTGTAAAGAAACTTCTCTTGTCCTCATTGTCTTTTTTTTTTTTTTTTTCAGGCGACTTTGGCTGATTCTTTCCTAGCTGACCTGGATGAGTTATCTGACAATGAAGCTGATATTATTGTAAGTTCATGTAATTATACTACATTTTTTCTTTTTCAATTTTGCTGCTGCTATTTTTTTTTTAGCATTACAGTTGATTTCTGCTAAGATTCTTTAATTAACATGACACTACATTGTTTTTGCTTATCATTTACTGCTGGGCGTTCTCATCCTGCATCCACCCATTTCTATGATTTTATAAGGGAGAAAGTCCATCTGCATATTATTTTTGACATTATGTTTATGTCTATATATTCCAGGAGGAGGATGAGGTCGATGCCTCAAACATGGAAGAGGACATCGATGGTGACATGGCAGATATAGAAGCGCTTAACTATGATGACCTGGACAATGTTTCAAAATTGCAGAAAACTCAGAGATATACTGATATAATGCAGGTCAGTTCATATATCATATTTGCTTCTATTTACACTATATCTAGTATCAGTGTGTTAATTTAAATTATTTTATTTATTATCACTATTATTTTGAAATTCTCATGCTTGTTCTATGTGGATTGTGGAGAGCATTGATGTCTCATAATGTGCTCTCTTTTAAATTTTTTTTGATGTTATATGATGCACACTTAATAGCATATTGTTTTTCTAGTATCAAGATTTCATTTCTTGTCTGTCCTCTCTGATCAGCTTTTTTTCTTAGCAACTGTATACAAATATACGCTCAATTTCCTAGAGTTGCATGCTTAACTAGGATTTTCCTCACAATTTAGATTCCGTATGCTACCCTTTGTTCATTCCTTGTTTCAAGTTTTAATTATAGATACACGTGCTTGGTTATGGGGATTGACGTTTGAAGTGACTATTTTCAGTTCTAATTCCATTTGCTATAATGCGCATATTGACATCTGTATAATGGGAATATGGTGTCTGCATTGCAGAAAGTTGAAGATGCACTTCAGAAGGGTTCTGATACATCAGATCATGGATTGGTATTAGAAGATGATCCAGAATACCAGCTGATAGTAGATTGCAATGCATTATCGGTCGATATTGAGAATGAAATTGTTATCATCCACAATTTCATTCGTGACAAGTATCGCTTGAAATTTCCAGAGCTCGAATCTCTTGTGCATCACCCAATTGATTATGCCCGTGTTGTGAAAAAGATTGGCAATGAGATGGATTTAACCCTTGTTGATCTGGAGGGGCTTTTACCCTCAGCTATTATTATGGTGGTTTCAGTTACAGCGTCAACCACTAGTGGTAAGCCACTCCCAGAAGAGGTCCTCCAAAAGACAATTGATGCATGCAATCGAGCTCTTACTCTTGATTCAGCGAAGAAGAAGGTCCTTGATTTTGTAGAAAGTAGAATGGGATATATTGCGCCAAATCTATCTGCAATTGTTGGAAGTGCGGTTGCAGCAAAACTTATGGGAACTGCAGGCGGTCTCTCAGCATTAGCTAAGATGCCTGCTTGTAATGTTCAGCTTCTTGGTGCCAAGAAAAAGAATCTTGCAGGATTTTCTACTGCAACATCACAATTCCGTGTTGGTTATCTTGAGCAGACAGAGATTTTTCAAACCACCCCCCCTTCTTTGAGGATGCGTGCATGTCGGCTCTTGGCTGCAAAATCAACCCTTGCTGCACGTGTAGATTCTACTAGAGGAGATCCTTCTGGAACTGCTGGAAGAGCATTTAGGGAAGAGATTCGCAAGAAGATTGAAAAATGGCAAGAGCCTCCTCCGGCAAAGCAACCTAAACCACTTCCAGTTCCAGATTCAGAACCCAAAAAGAAGAGAGGTGGTCGTCGGTTAAGGAAGATGAAGGAAAGGTGGTGCAGCCATTGTTGTCTATACTGGATATTTTATTCTCTTTTTGGAGTTTCTTGTATTGTTTGATGATGTTTTGCTTTTTATTTTTTTTTATAGATATGCAGTAACAGATATGAGGAAGCTGGCTAACAGGATGTTATTTGGTGTGCCTGAAGAGAGTTCCTTAGGTAAATTTGTAGTAGTACAAATCTGCATCAATTTTAACCTTTTTTCTTGGCATATATTATGACTTACGGGGTTGAAATTTCATTTGATTATTTATTAAATTTAAGAAGACTATGTTTTGTTAGGTTGAGACTCCTTTAAGATGCACCTTTCTTACTATTTATATGTTTTCTGGCGACAGGTGATGGGCTGGGGGAGGGTTATGGAATGCTTGGGCAGGCTGGGAGTGGCAAACTCCGTGTTTCAGTTGGGCAGAGCAAACTTGCTGCAAAAGTTGCAAAGAAGTGGGTCTTGTTTTATTTATTTTTCCTGCTTTTAGTTATTGTTCAAGTAGCAATTTTTTTTCGATTGCTTTTAGTTTTTGATTGTCAGTAATCTTATTTCATGCTGATTTATTAGTTGGTTTTGTAAGTCATGAGCAATTTTGTTTCTCAGGTTTAAGGAAAAGAATTATGGAAGCAGTGGTGCTACTTCTGGACTGACATCAAGTCTGGCATTTACTCCTGTGCAGGTATATGTCTAGTTTAAAATGAGTTAGGAATGCTAATATTATGCTATTTAGAACTTCCAGAGTGGTGATGCTGAAATTTCTGATCAAAATATTTGAAAGATAAAGCATTGTTTTTAATGTACAACGTGGACCATACAGCATAATTGTGCATCTCACTGTTTTTGTCTTCATACATATGTTTTGTTTCTCTGTTATTGATGAGTTGCGGTCGAGTTAAATTTTGAGTTAATCTTTAGAAGTTCTATGTAAAAGACTTGGTAGTTATGGATTCATATTTCTTTGAATGCGTTTGCTTTGAATTCACTATTAAGTTTTGTGAATTTTTTGGTGGTCTTTATGTTATTGATGTTTCTCTTAAAATTTTGATGCAAATGTTAATATATTGCATTTCTTTGCTTTCAGGGGATTGAGCTTACAAATCCGCAGGCTCATGCACACCAACTTGGCAGTGGAACTCAAAGTACGTACTTCTCAGAGACGGGAACATTTTCAAAAATCAAGCGGAACTAAATCATAAATGAACTTGCTTATATTATATATGCTCATAAGTTTGAAATTGTTTGCAAAGCTAATGACTTTAGTCTGCGGAAATCATGTATATATATCTGAAAAGAATGTGAGACTACTAGCTTAGTATTGTTGATTATGCTTCAACGTGCCCAGAAATCCTTGCATATGCAAACTGTCTTTGGTGGTATTGTATCAGTTTTGAAGCTTCTGTTGTCTGTGCTTCCCAATTTCTTTGGGGATTGATTTCCTTTAGTAGCCTGTATGAATTGTTAAGAGAGTTTCTTCCTATGATTATAGTTTTCACTGGTAATTAATATAGATAATATTTTGGGGACGTTTGGATCATATAATGTTTTATTATAGGGAGATTTTATTAACGGAATAAAAGATTATTTTAAAGATTACTAGGAATGTTTAGAAAATGTATTTGGTGGGTTCGAATAAATTGGTGAATAATATGTTTGGTTGGGAGGATAAATTAGTAGATATGTTATATAGATTATTAAATTGTCTTCCTTTTTAAATATGACAGTATTTTTTATTATTATTTTTTTAATAACTTCTTTTAACCCTTTACTTTTTAGATTTAGCAAAAACGCCTTAGCAACTAAAACGTTTTAAACTTAACAAAAGCACTCCTACCCATCCCAAGCTATTGTCGGTAGTTAACCATCACCGTTGGCAATGCCACAGATTTGGTCGTGATGTTGGTAGTGCTATAGATCTGGTCGTGAAACAGTCAGATCTGTGATTGTTTCATGGCCACATCTGTGGTTGTGAAACGATCATAGATCCGGTCGTGAAACAACCAAACGGTGCACAGTCGGCCATATACAGTCGATCGTACGCCATTATGATGACTTTTGGCAGCCTTCGGTGACGATCGACAATGGCTTGTGGTGGTGGCTAATTCTATGTATAATGACATTTCTGTAAATAAGGACAATAACAAGGGCAACATCGTCCAAAAAATTTAAAAAAATGAGGACAAAAGTGTCTGCATGAGTGAATTTGGTGTTTATACCCCCCAAATGTTACTATTTATTGTAAAATATTCCGAGAATATTTTTTTACAAACCAACCAAACATCGTCATCTGCTCAATTTAAAAAATATTACCCTAATTATCTAATATTAACCTCATCCAAACGGCCTCTTTATGTGAAAACTTTCTATATAAACTTTCTCATATAAACTAGTGTATTTTAAAAATGATTGGACGGTTTTAAATTAAAAATAAATTAAATAATAAAGAAGATTATATTTCAAACCTATATGGTTGTTACATCAATTTTTAGGGAATAATTTGTATACATAATATTACTCAATTAATATTTGATCATTTACCTCACTTTATGCATTATGTTTTCTTCTATTTACTGCGGTTTGTTGGCACCAACTGTTCCATCTTTATTACATGTAATAACGATTAGCAATTTAGCATGTTGCTTGTAATCACATGGTTTACAGTAAAATTTCTACTTTTTAGGGTCCTACTACCTTTACACCTTGTACCCAAGTAAGGACTCTCTGTTTTAAAACTTGGATTGGACTGGTCCGATCAGGACCAGACAGCTTCTTTGGACTGGTTTAGGTTTCAGGCAGGTATTTGTATATTTGAAATTTGTAGGGGTTACTTTGTGAATTTTAGGAGTATTTTTGTAATATTTCAAAACATTAGGGACTAATGAATTGTTGGGTATGTCAAGGTAGATTAAAATTTAAGGTACTAATTGTAATTTTTAAGAGTATTTTATAATATAATAAAATTTAAGGAATTAATTTGAAATTTTTTGAAAATACTTTTGTTGTTGTTGTGATCGATTGGACCTTCGACTTTTGACCCGATCACCTTGTCGGGTCTCACAACGGGTCGGTTTTTAAAACAATTAAATAAGAAGGAGATTGGATGATTCAAGGGCTAAGAGCCGCCTTATTTTCGTTGTTAGTTTAATCCTTGGTAGGGGCGGACCCATATGGGGTCAAGTGACCCCACTTGGGTTTTATTTTTTAATTTTTTTTCAATTTTTCCCCATGACAAAACTAAATTACAAAATTATAATAAACTAAATTAATTAAAATTTTTGACTTTCTCTAATAGTATCTTTCCCTATTTTTTCTCTTGCCCAACTCTTTCTCTTGCCCAACTGCCCCACTCCATCTCTCCGATCCCTGTTTTTCAAGAAATGTATTAAAATTGATGCAATCTTTAATTTTGTATTTAGTCTATTTATGATGAAAGATTTACATAGCTTTACAAATGAACTTTTTCAAGCAATAAAAAGAAAAGATCATGATATTGTAAATACTATGAATTTGGTTGAAACGTGTAAGCAACCTTTACAATTGATGAGGGATAGTGGATGAGAGAACTTACTTAGCAAAGTTTATTATTATTATTATTATTATTATTTTTGTGCCAAACATGACATTGATAATTCAAATATAGATGACAAATATTTTTATTCAAGGGCGATCACAACGGAAGACTAAAGGTATCACAAACGTGCATCATTACCGCATTAAAGTATTTTATAGTGTTCTAGATATGCAGCTTCAATAATTGAATAATCGTTTCAATGAGGTAAACATTGAATTACTTATTTGTTTGATATGCTTATGTCCAAATGAAAAATTTGTTATTTTTTATAAGCAAAAATTGATGCGCCTTGCTGAACTTTATCTAGAATATTTTTTTGATTTAGAACTCATGATACTTGATTCTCAATTTGATATTTACATTTTGGATATACACTCTAATATCAAATTTATGAAATTGAATGGGATTGGAAGAATGATAGAGTGTTTCTATTAGTTTATCTATTGATAAAATTAGTATTGATTCTACCGGCTGTTATTGCTAGTGTAAAGAGAGCATTTTCAACAATGAATGTTGTGAATAATCGTCTGCAAAATAGAATGAGTGATAAGTGATTGAATCATAATTTAGTTGTATATATAGAGAATAATGTATTTGATCATATTGACAATAAAATCATTATGCAAAATTTTCAAAAGATAAAATCTCATAAAAAAATAATTATAAATGTATTATTTTTTTATTAATATAAATATAAGTTTTTTTATCAAATTTATATTTATATTTATGTTAATTGTTACTTTAACATCGGAGCCTTTTAAGTTTCACTACTGGTCCGTCCCTGATCCTGGGCTTGTTTGTGTATTGACTTTGATTAGGGTATTTTATTCACAGTTTCACATGTTCTCTTCAGGGACTAATTTTAAATTTAATGGTGTTCCAGACTTCCAGGTAGATGTGACTTACCTTAGTATGGAGTGGAGGAGCATTTAATACAGGATATGTAAGATAAGAGATATAATATGATAGTCAAGAGAGAGACTGAGATCAGCATTTAATATTTGATACTAGTTCTCCAGGTAGGTCCTCCGAATCCTTTTAACGAAATCGGTTGACGTTATATGAGATGTAATTGAGTTTGACAACTCATTAGAACTCCAATTGTTATACATTCCCAATGGAATCTCTATCTCTTCACTTTAATTATTGCCCTTGATTTCTGGGATATGAAATCGTATCCTGGATCAGTGAGTTGCTGAGACGTGAATGCTCCTTCAACCAAAAAAAAAAAAAAAAAAAAAAACAGTTATATTAATGGAGTGTTGGAAGTACGAGAAGCATTCCACGCACCAGGGAGAGTTATGGCTACCAGGAGCGTCTCGTTTATGCTGTCGACTTGTTCTCTTCCACGCTCCTTCACATCTACCCTATTTTCAAGAGGTATACACTAACTCTCTGCCTTAATTTTATGTTTGATAGATATAAGTATGTTGACATTAATATTGTAATTAGAATTTGAATGTGATGAATTATTGAGGTAACTCGTCAAATTTGATTTGTTTGGGAGTTTCCGTATATAATCTTATATGAGATAAAAACAATGACGTGAGTTATGGGGCGATGACCACGAAAACGAAAGTTGCTACTTGCTGCGTCGTCATAGATATGAAGGCAGTCGTTGGTTAGTTCCGGTGAATGGATTGGCATAAATATTGTCTTTATCCTCTCTCGGGATTCTGGAACAGGCCCACTTCAACTCCCTCTGCTCAATATTCTCAATTATCGACAAGCACAAACTCTTAAACAAATGGGGCCGGCCAACTGCATGCAATTGAAAAGTACAGCCTTCCATTTTTGACACATATCCGCAAAATTGAATGTTTCTAAGAAATGTCAAAACTTGTATTAAATGCATTAAAAATTACATTATCATAAGAATTATGCACAAATATTCTCGTGATCCTATCGTCAAATTCATATGATCAGACTTTTTCTTTGATAACTTGTGTTTCTAAAATTGCCCTGTGTTTAGTGGGTTAGTCATGCGTCACAGCGCACACACAAACTCTCTCTCTCTCTTTATTGGTTTGATCATCCATACCCCACCGCTCCAGCCAAATTCATTTTAATTTTTCCTTAAAAAATTAGGAAAATATCATTATTGGATAACGACGAAACGTAAAAGGAAGGAAACAAAAAACAAAAAATAAAATAAAATAGTTGTAACCTGTGACAACTATAAATTATAATATACATAATTACATATAGACTGGAAAGCTGAGTTGAAAATCAAAGACATTCAGCAAAGACGAGTAGAGAGTGAGAGTTTTGATGGCTGCCAGGAGATTATCGCTTTTGCTTTCACGCACTGCTTCATCTAATCCATTTCTTAGAGGTAGTCCGGGTGACACAGTTAGCACTCTGCCTCTTTTGATTTGGTTTTCATGTCTCATGATACTCTCATTCATCTTTTCGATTGAAAATCATCTTTAATTTACAACTTTCTTAATAATATCTATCACTCTTCCCAATATTAGCATCTTACTCGGAGAAAAATGAGAACTTCAAGCTGTGAATCTTTCATTTGCGGTGATCAGAATATGAAATTTGTCTTTGTTAAAGAAAGAAAGAATTTTTAAGAGAAACGATCACGATCTAAGAGGCTTCTCTAACGTTGTTTTGCTTTTTGTTCAGTTAAAGGTTGATTCTGGGTCTGGGGCCAGGGGCCTATAATTATTAAATTCGTTTTGGTTCTTCTGTCTTCATGTTACTACAAATCTGAAATGTTTTTGAAATTATTTATCGCTCTGTTTGTTCTTCCTGGTCCACAGCTCTAAATAAATGCTTGGTTGTTTTCCTTTTATTTACAATTGAGTGACTGAGATTGTTTGTTTTCTTCAGGTAACAATTCTAGGCTGACCAGAGGAGCCTTTAGTTATAGCACCTCCGCTGCTATTGAGGAACCACTTACTCCATCTGTCAAAGTAGATTATACTCAGCTTTTAATTAATGGAAAATTTGTTGATTCAGCATCAGGTGAACTTTATATCACATGAAATAGTCTTTTCTGTTCTTTTGGGGAATTAAGGTTTTTTGAAAAAAAAAAATATTTTTGTTTTTTAAGTTTAGTATATTTTTTTTTTTTTTGGGAAGAATCTTATGCCTGGGGCTTTCTTTTGTTTTAGGCAAAACTTTTCCCACTTTGGACCCTAGAACTGGTAATGTGATTGCCCATGTTGCCGAAGGTGATTCTGAAGATGTAGACCGAGCAGTCGCTGCTGCTCGCAAGGCATTTGATGAAGGACCATGGCCCAAGATGACTGCTTATGTAACTACTCTTCATCTTAGATTGTTAACTTTTACTTATTTTATGGTATTACATGAAGTGAAATATATAAATATATCGTCTGAAATCTATCTTAATTTTTACTTTTTTCCCTCAGGAAAGATCAAGGATACTTCTGCGCTTTGCTGATTTGCTTGAAAAACATAACGATGAAGTTGCAACACTTGAGACTTGGGATAATGGAAAGCCATATGAACAGGCTGCCAAAATTGAAATACCAATGGTTGTGCGTTTCTTCCGGTATTATGCTGGTGAGTAAACTGAAAAAGATTTAACATTTCCTTCTGCCGATTGCTGTATTTTAATTTTAATTGTTCCTTGTATTCTCTATGTTTATGAAATATCTAACTTGTATTCTCTGTATTTATGAAATATCTAAGATATATGTCTTTGCTCAAATTCCTCAGGTTGGGCAGATAAGATTCACGGTCTCACAGTTCCAGCTGATGGAGAGCACCATGTGCAAATCTTACACGAACCATTTGGTGTTGCTGGACAGATTATACCATGGAACTTTCCACTTCTCATGTTTGCTTGGAAGGTTGCACCTGCATTAGCATGTGGGAACACTATTGTTCTTAAGACAGCAGAGCAGACTCCTCTCTCTGCCCTCTATGTTGCAAAGCTATTTCTTGAGGTATTTTCTGGAAGTAACTTTTGTTCACATTCTTTTCTTTTTTCAAATGAGCGCTTGTTTCTGTTTTTTTGATTTCAGGGTTTCTTTTATTTGTTGAACTCCATTATGAGTAAGATGTGTACCCGGACCTGAACTCTAACGATACCCTTAGTTTACAACTTTACATATAAGCATATGAGATGTGTATACACATTAACCATTTTCAATGATAAGAACATTTATCACATGTTATGAATGCCAAAATGGGCGAGTACATTTCTTGATGAGTAATTTTCACAATTTCATCATCATTTCAAGTGATACCAGAGTTGTCTGAAGTTGTACTTGAACTTTTTGTACATATACCGTGCACATATTTAAATCTTTCATTCTGATTGCATAATATCTGATACTCAACTTGCCCAGGGAATGCTCAAACATCTGCTCAGATAAGAGGAACTAACACATCTATAGGCCTATGGTCTTATCATACTTGTTCTGATGAGTTAAACTGTTATGACAGGCTGGACTTCCTCCAGGTGTTCTAAATATAATTTCTGGGTTCGGCCCAACTGCTGGTGCAGCTCTTTCTAGTCATATGGATGTGGATAAGGTATTATAAAACCTTAAAATCTTTACTACATGCATTCTTGAATTTGGCTTTCTTTGTAATTTGTTTGGAAGAATTATAAACTAGAGGTTAGTTATCCTCTCTGACTAATAAATGTAGCTCCACATATTTTTTCTGATTTTTAGTAATCTACTGTATTATGGAGTGAATCTATGTAATGGGGAGGATTCTAAAATGTGTAGTTGGGAACATTTTTGTTGATCAATTCTTAATACTTTTTTGTTGATCAATAGAAAAACACTATAAATCAGTACAACAGTTTATCCTTTGTATTGAAGGGTTGGTTTCATACTATAGTAGAATTTCTTATCTTTTTCAGATCATGAATTATAATGTCTACAATTATTTGCTAATTTCTTGCAGCTTGCTTTCACTGGATCAACTGAGACTGGAAAAATTGTGCTTCAATTGGCAGCAAAAAGCAATCTTAAGCCAGTAACTTTGGAGCTTGGAGGGAAATCTCCTTTTATCGTATGTGAAGATGCAGATGTAGAGAAGGCAGCTGAGTTGGCGCACTTTGCTTTATTCTTTAATCAGGTATTGCCTCAAAAAATGTTTTTTAAAAGTTTACTATAGGTTTGTATATTTTTTACTTTTGTTGATCATATTTTGTACCATCTGCAGGGACAATGCTGCTGCGCAGGTTCTCGTACTTTTGTACATGAGCGAATATATGATCAATTTCTGGAGAAAGCTAAGGCACTTGCAGTGAACCGTGTTGTTGGTGATCCATTCAAGGCAGGAATTCAACAAGGACCTCAGGTAAATCAGCAACAATTTCTTTTTTAAATTAATATTCAGGACATCATATTTGATCTACAATTCTAACCGGTGAAAGTTGTTTTAGCCTTACCTAGCACCACCACTTCTTGCATCCTGTATTGCAAATGCATGACTGCTGACAGTGTTATTACAATTTGCAATTGATACAAAACCATAATTTTTTTTTTCTAGAGAGATAAAATATTTAAATTAGTGAGAAAATTCTTAAATTGCAGAAGTTGCAATTGTTATTTTATTTTTAAACATGATGTAATTGGAGGCGCTGATACCAGTCTGCTCAATCAGATTGATACAGAACAATTTGAGAAGATCCTGAGATACATAAGATTAGGTGTTGATAGCGGAGCAACCCTTGAAACTGGGGGTGAGAGATTTGGCAGCACGGGCTACTATGTTCAGCCTACTGTTTTCTCAAATGTTCAGGTATTTCATTTACATTACCTAGTAACCGGTTAACCAAGAAATTTAAAATATGTGATGGAGTTAATAACTAATGACTACTGTTAATAATAGGATGACATGTTGATAGCGAAAGAGGAGATATTTGGTCCAGTGCAATCCATCTTGAAATTCAAGTGAGCAATGAACCTCCTCAATGCTGTTATTATGATTATCAGGGATTTCTGCATTACAGATATTAATGCTATTCATGGTGGCTGCAGGGACCTTGGTGACGTTGTCCGAAGGGCAAACACAACCCGCTATGGATTGGCTGCAGGGGTGTTCACCCAGAACATAGACACTGCCAACACCTTGACGCGTGCATTGCGAGCTGGAACTGTATGGGTAAACTGCTTTGATGTGTTTGATGCTGCAATTCCTTTTGGTGGATACAAGATGAGCGGACAAGGAAGAGAAAAGGGTATTTATGGTCTAAACAGTTACTTGCAAGTGAAGGCTGTTGTTACTCCCCTCAAGAATCCAGCATGGATTTAAACCTTTCTCATGCCTCTTCTTCTTCTTCTTCTCCAAAGCCAAGAATAAATAGAACTTTGAGAAATTTAGGTTCCTTTGCATAATAATAATAATTATGGTGGTTATGCTGATGAAAATATATTGCTTTGCTTATTTGATTGAAAGTTAATACATGGGATTAATATATTGCATAAATCTCCTAATAATAGTTTGTAAGAGTGATATTTGAATTTCTAGAGAGTGCCCGATAGAAAGAAAGAAGATAGAAGAAGAGTTGTCTTAATGGAATATAATAGAAATATGCCATTGCTACTCACTTTTTTTATATAACTCTTTAACATTTACACAAAATGAATCAAAAAGTTAATTAAAAAAAAATCAATTTTATAAATCCCCACATGAATAATACTATAATAAAAAGGTAATGACAAGACAATTTCAATACATTAGTTTAGGGAAAACTATTTAAAAGACATTTTTTTTTTTATATATAAATTAAAATCTCGCATTTTTTAATTGGTTTAGTAAATAAAACCTTTCATCCATTTTATTTTCCATTTCAATCCCTCCGCAACTTTCACGCCGTCACTATAGCTGTTTTAGCGCTAAAGTGACTACATTGAATATTTTTAATTTTTGTTTTAACTATTCTCCATATTATTCTTAGAAATTAATTATTAAAATTTCCTTAATTAAAACTTTTTTACTCGAACCCAAGAGTGGTTATCTCTGCTAGAGTAAAAATGATAAAAGTGGAAACAAACTTGATAAAAGGAAATAGGATAGATTTCAATTTGATCCCCGAATTTTTTTTTTTTTAAGTAATTATTTCATTAGTTTGTAAATAATTTAAATTAGGATTCTCTTCTAATTTGAGTTTTTAAAGATTTGTAATTGATAGGAATATACAAAATAAATATTTTTTATATGCAGTAATACTTAATTAATAAAACATTTTTTAAAAGTATGTCAAGTGTTTTGCCTTACCAGAATTCTTACAATAAATTTGAAATATTACACAAAAATTGGCAATAGTTGACAGCAATTAAAAGGAAGGTTCTTCGCAGTTTCGAGCTAACGCAGGCTTGTACCACTTCTTTAACAACTATCCAACTGTGCCATTTATAGCTACAGCTGTCTCTCACCTTATATCTTTACTTGGATCGTCCCTATTCCTTGATGTCACAATCTCCCCTTAATTCTCTAATTATAAAATCTTTTAATTATAATTAGAGTTAACGACATCTTCCCACCCAAAAAATGGCCATTTGACAAATTCATACCCATCCATCTTTTAAATACCCTTTTACTACTCAGAGCAGAAATCTATTAACAATTTTCATTGTGATAAACGGTAGTATGATCATAAGTCATTTGTAAGTAAGGGTAAAATGGTCAGTTGATAATTTGCACAAGAAATCAAAATCTCAAATTGCAATATGGGGAATGGGGTGATGAAGGTGTGCTCTGCATTGATTCCCCACCCTCCATTGACCAACTCAGGCTCGATTTGGGTTGTTCCCGTTGCCGTTGGCCTTCCCCGATCCCACCACTAACATCCCCACCCTCCATTGACCAAAATCCCCAAGGTCCTCGCTTGTCTACTCCCACCGATCGTCGGTTGTTGTTACGTTAGGGCTTCAGATTTCTTAGCCAAATTCCGATCGATTCTGATAGCCAAAACTACCCCCGCCACCACTCTTGGCATCATTGGTGCCTCCTCTTTAAAACCCATGTAACCGCACCTTCTAGCAACTCGCCTATCGACGTCTGTGATAGCACCGCCTACCACCGCATTTGCTCATCACCTCACCTGCCCCTTGCACAACGCCCACTAACTGTTCAACCATTTGCCCCAACCAGTTGTGCAAACACAAATCTAGTGGTGGCCTGCGATTGGTTGAGGCGCGAACACAAAAATAGAAATATTTTTAGTAAAACAATCAAGGGCATTTTCGTCTTTAAAATAAAAATATATGTTTTTAACGGAACTATTAACAGAATTTATGCTCCAGGTGGGTATGAATTTGTCAATGGGCAATTTTTCCGGTGGGAAGATGTCATTAACTCTTATAATTAAGTTTTATATAAAACAATAAATTAAAGCATAAACCTTGAGCTGTGATAAGATTTATGAAATAATAAAAATCTTTATGTCGTTAAATTGTACACTAATGAATATTGCTAAATTTTTATTCGACCATTTATTTAACGAGTAAACGACTTTTTCCCACCCAAGTTTTGCCTTAATGACACTTTCTCACCCTAAGTTAATATTTCGTTACTACCCAAAGCCGATTCCAAAAGTCGTTTACTCTTATTTTAACACCTAGGGTGCGTTTGGATCAGGGGCATATAAGATAATAGAAGAAATCTTCGTTTATTTTGCAAAATTCCAGTGTTTGGTTTGCAAGTAATAAAATACTATGATAATTTTTTTATTGCAAATAGTGTTTACTGTTAGTAATGTGGGGGTAATCTGATACCCTCCCCCATCCCTAGGATTAAAAGATTACCGAGTAATTTGATTTTTATACCTATTTTGCCCTTAATTAAATACTATTTCAAACACAATTGCCCTCAAATGTCTACCAGATAACAATTACATCCCCCCTACATTTGAGAAATTAGCTAAAACACCCCAGCCATAAAAAAAAGTTGAAAAGTTAACAAAATACCCCTAGCCACCCAAAACCACCGTTGGCCATTGCTTACCACCATGGGCCACTGGTGTCAGTCACTGTAATGGTGCACGGCCAGCGAGATCGGCCAGTCGAGCACCGGTAAGGCCTTTTCGGCCAGATTTGGTCTTTTCTATGGTTGTCAAATGGCCATGGATTTCTGATCCATAGTCGGAAATGGCTTTGTCGGCACACGGTCGACCATATACAACCAGTCATGCCCATTCTGTCGATAGCGGCTGGTGGTGGTGGCTGGCTGCCGACAGTGGCTTGGGGTGGGTGAGGTGATTTTCCTACAAATTAAAGTTTTATATGACTGAGGTGTTTTAGATAAATTTCAAATGTAGGAGGTTAAAATAAATGATTCAAAAAATAATATTATATTATTATTTAAAAAAGAGGGCGATTTAGTAATCTATATTCTATATAACATACTCACCCATTTATCCTCCCAACCAAAAATATTATTCATGAATTTATTCGAACCAACAAAACACATACTCACCCATTTATCTTTCCGTTAATATAACATCCCCCTATAATAAAACAATATATGATTCAAACGCCCCCCTAAAAGACTAAAACTTAACGACATGGAAATCTTTATTATTTATGAAACCTAAAGAAAGATTTTTATTATTTTATCATATAGGATTAATCTATTATGCTTAAAAAATCAAGGCTGATATAAGCTGATGTTAGAACCACCAATTAGAGCTTAAGAAGCACTTAAAGGCAAAATAACCTTAGCTGTCAAGACCAAATCGACCTAAGAGATATTTTATATCAATCCTATCCCATTTGGAGATAAAGATTAAGGAGTGGCTCCCACGTGTCAAGGTAACTTGCAAAAACACTCATTGCATTGACCTCAAAGGTATAAATGGGAATATCTCTTCATGAATGACAAGGCTAAAGGTTGGACATAAGAGAGCTTATTTTTTCTCTGTAAATAATATATTTCTCCATTTTTGTACGCATTACAGGCAATATCAAAAAAGTAGTCAGAGAATAATAAAATAACAGTGGATGTAGGACTCGCTTTAAGCATCCAAACCACTATAAAAATGCATCTTATCAATATTTTATTTATGTTTCTTCAAACATATATCATTTCAGCACCATAATCAACTCTCACAAATTAATCACGTGTAATTTCTAAAGTCAGCTTAGCACTTTACATGTTCAAGGTCATTGGTGTCAAAATCATGCATCAACAGTTTGGTGTTAGAAGGAGGGCATGATTCACACTAGCTCTCCATGTTTTTCTAGTAAGCCTCAAAATCTTCACATTATCTAATGTGGAAATCTGAGTAGGATGAAGTATGAATCTGGAGAAGCCACAAACATAATAATTGTAGCCCTTTGAGTTAGCTTTCTAATGGTCTAAGAATCATCCAAATCCGAGGTCTACAGCTCAAGTTATCGTCAAAAAACTGAAGTATGTTCTTGATCAGATAACTCAAATCGCACGCGTCAGATCTCTCAGATTGCGCGCTCAGATCGCCTAGATCATGTGCATCAAAGCTCTTAGATCACATAGTCAGATTGCTCAAATCGTATGCTCAGATCACTATGATCTTCAGATTCAGATCATGTGGCTAGATCACTTTGATCTTTAGCTTTAGATCGCATGGCCAGATTGCCCAGATCGCATGCTCAGATCACTCTGATCTTTAGCTTCAAATTGCGTGGCCAGATCGCTCTGATCTTCAACTTCAGATCGCGTGGCTAGATCACTCAGATCGCTCTGATCCTCAGCTTTAGATCGCGTGCATCAGATCTCTCATATCGCACGCATCAGATCGTCCAGATCACATGCAACGGAGCTCTTAGATCGCCTGGCCAGATCACTCTAATCTTCAGCTTCAGATTGTGCGCATAGATCTCTTAGATCACGCGCATCAGAACTCTTAAATCACGTGGTTAGATTGCTTAGATCACTCTAATCTTTAAATTTAAATCGCGCTGCCAGATCACTCAGATTGCGCGCTCAATCTTTGAGATCAGAATGAGCTCCTAAGCTCTGTAGCTCTCTAGCTCCTAAGCTCTTGAGATCATGCATTCAAGATCGTTGAGATCATGTGTTGAAGATCGTTGAGATCACGTGTTGAAGATCGTTGAGATCACAAGTTCAAGATCGTTGAAATCATGCATTCAGATCGCACTTTCAAGCGACCAAATCGTGCTTTTAAGCATCCAGATCGCGCTTCCAAGCACTCAGATCACTAACCTCGTGTTCTCAGATCAAGCTCCGCGCTTTTTGATCGAACTTCTTGTGTTCTCAGATCTAGCTTCGCGTTTTATGTTCGAACTCCTTGTGTTCTCAGATCAAGCTCCACATTTTCTGATTAAATTCCTGGTGTTCTCAGATTAAGCTTCGCACTTTCTGATCGAACTCCTCGTGTTCTCAGATCAAGCTTCACGCTTTCTGATCAAAATCCTCGTGTTCTCAGATCAAGCTTCGTGCTTTCTGATCGAACTCCTCGTGTTCTCAGATCAAGCTCTGTACTTTCTAATCGAACTTCTTGTGTTCTCAGATCAAGCTCCGTGCTTTCTGATCAAACTCCTTGTGTTTTCAAATCAAGCTTCGCGCTTTCTGATTGAACTCCTTGTGTTCTCAAATCAAGCTTCGTGCTTTCTAATCGAACTTCTTGTGTTCTTAGATCAAGCTTTGCGCTTTCTGACCGAACTCTTTACGCTCTTTGATCGAGCTCCTTACACTCTCTGATCGAGCTCCTTATGCTTTTTGATCGAGCTCCTTATGCTCTCTGATTGAGCTCATAAGCTCGCTCATTTGCTTGAGATCGTGTGCATTAGATCGTTCAAATCGCTTAGATTGCGTGCACATATCGAGCTCCTTAAACTCTCAAATCGCGCACTTCAGATGAAGCTCCTCATCTTGAGGTCGCACACTTTGGATTGTTCAGATTGCACTCCTCAAACTCTCAGATCGAGCCCCTATCATATCGCGATCAACCCCTAGCTCTCAAATTGCGATTAACTCTCAGCTTTGAGATTGCGAACAACCTCAGATCATGTTCTCAACTCTTAGATCGCGATCAGTTCGCAGTTCTCATATCACGGCCAACTGCCAGCGTTAGAAAAAACACATAGAAAACTCAAAATAGCCTTGAAACATGCCAAAACGATGGATTTTGGCCCTAAAAATGGCCTCAACCAGGTTCCCGAGCTTTTCGTGGATATCTTACGGGCTCCAAAACTCCTTCCAGATAAAAATTTATGGTTGTTTTAAGTTGACATGTTCATTTAAGACCTTTGAACCGTGCGTTTGGGCTTCTGACGTCAACTCTCTCCAGGAATTCATCTACTAGTCAGTTATCAGATCATGATCAGCTTCGAATCGCTCCAAGTTCTCAAATTGCAGTCCTAGTTCGCAACTCGAAGAGTAAACATCTCTGAAGACAGGTCCAGTCGCGACATAATCATGAAGTTTTTAAGATCCAATTCCTTGAATCTTAAGAATTGGAGAGCTTCTGTTATGCTTAAAAAATCAAGGCTGACATAAGCTAATGTCAGCACCACCAATTAGAGCTTAACAAGTACTCAAAGGCAAAATAACCTTAGCTGTCAAGACCAAACCAACCTAAGAGATATTTTGTTCAATCATATCCCATTTTGAGATGAAGATTAAGGAGTAGTCCACACGTGTCAAGACAACTTACAAAAGAACTCATTACATTGACCTCAAAGGTATAAATGGACACATCTCTTCATGAAAGACGAGGCTGAAGGCGGGACATAAGAGAGCTTATTTTTTCTCAGTAAACAAAGCATTTCTCCATTTTTGTACGCCTTACAGGTAATATTAGAAAAATAGTTAAAGAATAATAAAATAACAGTGAATGTAGAATTCGTTTTAAGCATCCAAACCACTGTAAAAATCTCTTTTGTCAATCTTTTATTTATGTTTCTTCAAACATATAGCATCTCAGCACCATAATCAACTCTCACAAATTAATGACGTGTAATTTCTAAGGCCAACTTAAAACTTTACATGTGTGAGGTCATTGGTGTCAAAATCACGTATCAACAAATTCATTTACTCTAAAATAAATATTAAGATAAATTCTTATACAAGGTTTATTAACATTTCACATGATACAATATTACAATAAAATCGTTTAATAGGTTTCATTTTCTCCTTGCAAGAAGGAAAAATCTAAGTATATGAAATTAAAAATGAAAAAGTGAAGTCTTTCTCTCAGTTTATTTGCACTCTGATGGCATGACTTTGAACCTGGATGTATCCTTACAATACGAGTAAAACATATGCTTGCTTCTTGCCCAATCCAATGCTGTAATTTGTTGCTTCGATAGCGAGATAAATTCTTGTCCATAAACCGGGTCGGACCTTGAACTACTTGAATGACTAGCCTTCGAACACGAAATAGAATTTGGGAGAACCGTTTCATTCGACATGCAGCCACTCATTTCCATTTCCGCCAATGAAGCAACAAACGGCGCATACTTATAATTAATCGGGTATTTTCCTCCATGAGTCGCCCAATCTGATCCGTCCCATATTGTCACGTAAACTGACATTGGCTTTGAAGGGTACACAGAAGAGAAGGCGCCCCTGTTGGGGAATTCTCTTACTGGTATACTGTCCACCAGAAACCTGCAATATTTTCATTCAAGTATATGCTTTTACCGTATATATTTTTTGTAAATGTTTCAACAATACAATTCACTTAAGAAAGTTACTGTAAACTTACACTACATGATGAGTGTTCCAGATAATGCTATAATAATGGTGTTGCGCCGTTGGGTCGAACCAAAAATAGAATTTCTCTTCTCTTCCTGTACTAACACCTCCATTAGCGTAAATATTTGTTTGCAGAACCCAGTTGTTTCTCTTATCGTGACCAAGAAGTTCAATATCAATCTCATCATGATTATGAGGATACTTATCTGCATTAGACAGCTGCAATGTATATATAGATATCTGATTAATTTTCAGCAAATTCTAGATGTTGAAACAACTAAAAACAACTTACATAGAAGGCAAGTACAACTCCTGAGGAGATACCAGCCGGCAATTTTATCGCGGCACTGAAGAATCCATAGTGAAAATCGTTCCGGGAGATCAGTCCGGAGCCTAAAGAAAATGAGAATGAAATTAAATTAAATAAATTTGATGATGCTTAGTTCATTAGTCAAAGAAAGCCAATTGATCACCTGAGGATTTGTCAAGAGCGATAGAGGCCATGGAGCCATTGTTGATGATCTTGATATTTGGTCCTCCAAAAAATGCAGAGAAGCCCTGATCAACCGAGAGTGGAGTAAAAAGATCGGTTAAGGGAGCAACAGTGGGAGGCGTGTAATGCCTGCTAGCAGTGTTTGAACAAACCAGTGTTGTTATGCAAAAAAAAAAGAGCCCAAAAATAAAAAAATTGTTTTGGAAAAGTGCCATATTATGATTCATCAAAGGCTCATTTGATGGATGGGCCACATAAGTTTATATATATACATACACAGAGAGAGAGAGAGATTGAGATCGCAATCTTGCTGGGTTGTAAATAGCTGGCCATCTATTTCCTAGTAACACTTTTGGTGTATAGTCTGGGATCTTGAAAGACAGTGATATAGAGTTCATGTGGGGATGATTTTGATAGGCTAAACAAAGCTCGTGGGGTTGTCCAAAAGTTGGGACCATGAAACTGACATTTACTTGATGCAATTTTAATGATAAATGTCGTCGACTAAATGGAAGTGTGGATGGTAGTATGGTACAGATTCTCAAATGGGCCAAGAGGTTAATAAATAACTTGTTTTTTTACTGTGATTGATTCTCCTTGCCCCTTGGTTGCATGCCAGTGCATGCACAGCTTTATTACCATTTTCTTTCTCTTTCCTTTTCCTATCAATTTAATTTAATATATATATAAGATTATTATTAAAATAATGTTATACTTACTCACAAACTTACTAACCGTCTTATCTATCTTTGTTAAAATTATATATGACATCCGTATTATGTTTTATATTTACACACATTAGTAAGATCGTTAATAAGTATAATATTATTGTTATTATTAACCACTTGCTTCTCAGTCCATGTATGTATTATTATGATATTATACCTCAAAAATGAACCTTTTTAATATATATATATTTCTTTGTAATAATGTTGAGGGTTTATGGGAGCTTGTTAGTTTGTTAAGTGCTATAATCAAATATTGCAATTAATTTCAATTGAGGTGGTTCTGAGAAATGTCTGGTTATTATATATTATATATATAATTAATTTGTTGGTGTGTGTAAAGTCAATCAATAATGAGCAGAGTTTTGCCAGCAGGGTTATAGCTGGCATTTGATATGACGGATGCAGGAGATTTATGGAATATGAGCATTTGATATAATGTCGGTTCTGTTTGTTTTGGGTGCCCAACTTGTTTATTGGAGTTTCTGTTTTGTTTTCGTGAATTCAATTCAACTATGAGTTTCCACTATTACAAAGTGCTTCCTTTTTTAAATCAATGTCAGATCTACCATCAATAATACACGTCAAAAAAACTCAATTAAGTGAGAAGAAAGAGTCTTAGTCTGTTTGGAGTATCTCCCATTTTCCTTTTTTTTTTTTTTTTTTTTTAAGTATCATTCGTTTAAATCAAGAACATCTTTATTAATTTTAAATATAAAAATATAATTTTTATTCAAATCTAAAAATTTTTTAAATTTAATAAAGATATTCTTTATTTTTAAGAAAAAAACTTAATGAGAGAGATAATTAATAAATAAATACATTGAAATTTATAGTTCATTAATTAAAATTAGGATAGAGAGTGAAATTTAACTCTCTAAATGTGGAGAGTCAAACTCACTCTAATTTATTTTAAAGATAAAGAGTATGTTGTATTCTTGTTTTCATGGTAAACTATAAAAAAGAGTTTGGGTTATATAAAGAGTCATTTGAAGTGCTCATCTTCAAAATATTTTATATGACCCAACTTTTTGTTATAAAGAGTTTGTTCATAAAAATAAGAGTCCAATAGACTATTTATTCTTAAAATTAAATTAAAGGAGAGTTTGACTCTCTATATCTATTTATCCCAATTTTATTTAATAAATATAAGTTTTTATGTATTTTATTATTATTCTCTCTCCTATTATTAAGTCTAATTTAAAGAGTTCATTGGATTTGAATACAAATTTTGTTCTTTATATTTAGAAATTAATAAAGATACTATTTATTTATGTAAAATATATTATTTAAAATGAATAACACTATTAGAAATGTTCTTAACATATAGTAATTAAAAATTGCATGTGAGTGCAAACTTTTTAGTATACATGGGATCACATGAATCAGACTGATTATATGATGCAGCTTTACTTTAAGCATTTACTATACACTGTATATAAGTTATAAGATAACCCATCCGATTTATTTAATTAAATTGGCTTTAATGAGTTTGGATTGCTTTAACACAAGGGCAAGTTTACCAAACTTATTAATTCAACGGATACGTACGTTCGTTAATCCTTATCTTCATGCACGGCCCAATTCAGCAACTTAATTGAATCAAGAGTAAACGACATATTCCCACAAGGTTTAGCTAAAATGAATACTACTGGTTTCATTTGTTCCAAATACCTACCCTTAGATTAACACACAGTTAGTGACTGTTGGGTTCTAACAGATACTATTACCAAACTGCCCTTCATCCCATTTCAAACCACCACGGCACCACCCGAGCCAGCCAAACAACCACCACAACCCATTCCAAACCACTACCATAGCCATCCAAACTATACCCCATTCCAAATCCCACAGCCGGCAAAACCACCACCACCACCACATCCTATTCCAAACCACCCCATCCGAAAACCACCACAGCGTCCAAACCACCACCACAGTCAGCCAAATCACCCCATTCCAAACCCAATAGCAACCACCAAAAATCACGCCATTTCAATAAGAAAAACAAAAAAACATAAAACAAAAAACAAAAAACAAAAGCAAAAACAAAAAACAAAATAGAAACCCTAGGGAGAGGGGGCTTAAATCGGTGTTGAAAGGTGAGAAATCGTGGACGGAAAGCATGCGGTTATTAGAGAGGGCTCTTTGATGAGTTTAATGGTGGGCTTGATTAAGATTTTTGGTGATGGGGCTGTCGGATTGCGACAGTTGAGGTGAAGGGTGACGGCAAAAAGGGGAGTCAAGGTGGTCGGGGGGATAGTGGGTTGGGATGGTGAGGCGCCGGGGAGGAGGAGGTGTAGAGGGAAAAAGAAGAAGATGGAGGAGGAGGCAGAGATAAGGAAGAAAGTGAGAAAGGGAAAAGGAAGAAGATGGGAGGAGGAGGCGTACTGGGGAAAGAAATGGGAAGGGAAGAGGAAAAAAAAAGAAAAAAAGAGAAAGACAATTTGCCCCTTTACTGTTAAAATAAAGAAAATGGTGTTAATTTAAGGGTGGGTATTTGGAATAAATGAAACCACGCGTATTAGCTAAGTATTTGGCTCAACCTTGGGTGGGAATATGTCGTTTAGTCTTGAATTAAATATAAATCCCACAATTGACTTATCAAATTCAAACAAGATGTCCATTCAAACAAAACAAAAGCCAAACGTCTGCACGCCTCTTCATTCAATTTCTTTCTATCTTCAATATTTTGGCCTTCTCACTTTCATACTTCAGTTTTCAACTCACCCTCTAAAACTCTGCATGGTTGTTGAAGATAATCTCCAGACTCTCTCAAAATACAAATACATATATCTCTATCATTATAGAAAATATGATTTCTCCCACCACACAAATTGAGTCATTAATTTATCTTAACACGTCTATTGACACTCCAATTTGATGTGGTAAATATTGATATCCTCCTTTGACACTAAACATAACTATCGATGAACATCATAATATAATTTACGGATCATTAATTTAATATAAGTGCCCTGGCTCATTTTTTGCTGACCCATATAATGACAAATATGTTGTTAATTAGAAACATGTTTATACTCTTATTTCATCGTTATTCTCATTTCACCAATTAAAAAAAAAAAAAAAAGNTATACATTGGATCACATGAATCAGACTGATAATATGATGCAGCTTTACTTTAAGCATTTACTATATAAGATAACCCATCCGATTTATTTAATTAAATTGGCTTTAATGAGTTTGGATTGCTTTAACACCAAACTTGTTAATTCAACGGATACGTACGTCCGTTAATCCTTATCTTCATGCACGGCCCAATTGAATTAAATATAAATCCCACAATTGACTTGTCAACAACGCATAATTCAAACAAAAACGTCCCAAACCCATGCACGCCTCTTCATTCAATTTCTTTCTATCTTCAATATTTTGGACAAATACATATATCTCTATCATTATAGAAGATATGATTTCTCCCACCACACAAATTGAGTCATTAACCCATCTTAACACGTCTATTGACACTCCAATTTGATGTGGTAAATATTGATATCCTCCTCTAACACTAAACATAACTATCGATGAACATCATAATACAATTTACGGATCATTTATTTAATATAGGTGCCCTGGCTCATTTTTTGCTGACCCATATAATGACAAATATGTTGTTAATTAGAAACATGTTTATACTCTTATTTCATCGTTATTCTCATTTCACCAATTAAAAAAAAAAAAAAAGGAGAGAGAGAAAAAGATATCTATACTCTTTAAAAGACAATCTAATACAATGTTAATTTTCCTAAATGAAAATGTATCGGAGGTGGACGACGATGACCATTTCAGTATTCTTCTTCTATCTATGTCGAAGTTTGACTCTCATAAATGATTCGCCCACTTGCAAAGACGTGTATAATGATGAATTTGATAATAATTTAACATTTTAATAAATTCCACGTAATATTTTCACACTAAAAAATTATAAAAATACATGTTATCAGTCGGTATTTGTCGGCTACCCATTTTCACGTACCTTCAATACCACGTACCTCTCCCATACTTCCCGGACACGTGTCCCTTCCTCATTGAATGATATACTATTCGGAAGTACTTAGGAAGCCGCCTCTCCCCCCATCTCTCGATGCCTCCACGTGTCAGATAACTCAAACCCTGCGTTAGATCTAAAGCACCCCATAGCAGCGATTACAGTTCATACACGTGTCCCGTCAGTTCACTACTTATATATATGGAACTAACTTAACGACCCTTCATCAAACAATCCAAATCAAGAAACACAAAAAGTCAAAATCAAACTTTTTCCCTTTTGTTTTCTCTTCTCTTTTATTTGTCTTTTGTTAGATGATCCATCAAGTTAATGTGTCGGGTCGCCGGGTTCTGACATTTCCGGCGGTTCATCCGTGTGAGTCCATCTCTCCATCCACGCTTCTCAACTCACTCATTGAGCTTGCTCAAAGTATATGTGCTTACAAGTCTCATTTTTTTTCTTCCAATAAGAGAAACGCTCATGAAACCATTCGCCAAGTCCAGAATGTTTTGATTTTACTAGAAGACATCCGGGTCGGATTATCAGACGTTCCGGATTCGTTTGTTCTCGGCTTGTCCGAGCTCCATTTAGCCTTCCAGAAGATTCACTTCTTGCTGGAAGATTGTACCTGCGAAGATGCGCGACTTTGGATGCTTATGAAGTCAGATAGGGTGGCCAACCAGTTCCGGGTCTTGATTCGGGCCATTAGTACGGGTCTGGATGTCTTGCCCCACGAGACAGTTGGTGTATCAAGTGAAGTGAAGGAGTTAGTTGAGCTAGCAATGAGGCAGGCGCGTAAAGCAAGATTTGAAGTTGACCCAGATGATAAACGGGTCATCAATGATGTCTTCCGGATCTTGGGTCGGTTTAAGGATGGGGTTGACCCCGATAGGAATGAAAAACAGCAGGTTTTGTATTATCTTGGAATAAAAAATTGGAGTGAATGCAATAAAGAAATCAAATTCTTGGATACAGAAATTGGGACGGAGTACTTGAATGAAGAGAAAAGAAGAGAATTGTCACTCTTAAGCAGTTTAATGGGGTTGTTGAGCTACTGTAGATGTGTAATGTTTGATCTCGTTGACACTAAAGCTAATCAACAAGTTAACCAATGGAGTACGAAGATGCTTAATGGGGTGAGCCCGGATGATTTTAGGTGTCCAATTTCGCTAGAGATCATGAAAGATCCAGTCACGCTGTCCTCAGGACACACTTACGATCGTGCTTCAATCTTGAAATGGTTTAGAGCTGGCAATTCTACTTGTCCCAAGACTGGTGAGAGGCTCAAAAATAAAGAGTTAGTGTCTAATTTGGCTTTAAAGAGGATAATTCAAGATTGGTCTGTTGAAAATGGAGTATGTATCGGTGAAGAGTCGAGTCACAAGAATCTTGATATTACGAGAACGGTTCTTGCTGGGAGTATGGCTGCTGAAGGAGCTGTGAAATTGTTGGCTAATTTTCTTGCTGGCAGGCTTGTAGATGGAACTAGTGAAGAGAAGAATAAAGCTGCTTACGAGATCCGGCTTCTCACTAAAACAAGCATTTTTAGTAGGTCTTGTTTGGTGGAAGTTGGTTGCATTCCAAGTCTATTGAATCTTTTGTCATCAAAAGATTCATCTACTCAAGAGAATGCTATTGCGGCTTTGTTGAATCTGTCGAAACACCAGAAAAGCAAGAGTATAATAGTGGGAAATGGAGGATTGGAATTGATTATAGATGTCTTGAAGAAGGGACTGAAAGTTGAGGCTAGGAATCATGCGGCTGCTACACTGTTTTACATTGCGTCTATAGAAGAGTACAGGAAATTGATTGGTGAAATTCCTGAGGCTATACCGGCTTTAGTGGAGATGGTTAGGGATGGAACTAATCGTGGCAAGAAGAATGCATTAGTGGCAATATTTGGGCTGCTAATGCATCCTGGCAATCACTGGAAGGTGCTTGCAGCCGGGACAGTTCCTTTGCTGGTTGATCTTTTGAGTTCTTCTAATAGACAAGAAATTGTAACGAATTCTCTAGCGGTTTTAGCAACTATAGCGGAGAAGGTTGAAGGGACATTAGCAATTATACGCCATGGAGCGTTGAATGTGATAGTGAGGATTTTGGACGACTCCACTTCACGGGCAGGGAAGGAGTACTGTGTGTCTTTATTGCTGGCTTTGTGCATCAATGGTGGTGCATATGTGGTTGCTCTTTTGGCGAAGAGCCCTTCTCTTATGGGATCGTTGTATTCCCTACTCAGCGAAGGCACATCGCGGGCTAGCAAGAAGGCCAGTGCTCTCATCAGAGTCCTTCATGAATTTTATGAAAGAAGCTCCTCTGGCGCATTGGCTCCCGTTCTTCCTCAAGAACGTTCTGTTCACGTTTGGTAACCCAAATTTTTAAGGGTGCCCATTCATCATTCATATCTTTGTGGCATCTGTCCACCGGTCCATGTAAACACAAACAATGTTTGCCTTTTCCTTGTTTGATTGTGTTATTAGCTCGCTTTTTTGAAGAGCTAATAGTCAAATCAGCTTCTTTTTTTTTTTTTATGAAGCTTTGTGTACAAAAACACTGTTGTATGTGATTATTTTTTCCTGATTCATGATAATAAGATTGTAATACAGTACTGCTGTAAACATCATCTGCTGTAGATTTCAAAATAAAGAACAATGCTTATTCTTTGTTGTATCTTCAATTTCTATCCATGAATGGTTTGCGAGAGATTTTACTTGTGTTTGAGACATCATGTGCTTTTTCTAGTCTTAATACCACTTGTTCCATGGACGGCCTTTGCTGCTTGAGACCTGTGCATGACAAAGCTAATTCGAGTACGAGGTTAAAGGCTTCGACTGAGTACTCTCCATTAAGTTTCGGATCAGCAAATTCTGATATGTTACCACCTCTCATATGGAATTTTGCCTGAAAAGTAAGCCCATTACGAAGTGTGGGAGCCAAAGTTGGAGATTTAGTGTTAGAGATATGGAAAAAGTTATTACTCACCATTTTATTTAGAGGCATTGGTCTATTGATGTTCAGATTGATGACCCTCTGCCCTGAAATAAGTTGCAAGAGTACCATACCGAAACTGTAAACATCTCCCGAAGCACTTACATGGTGGTTTCTTCTATACTCTGGATCAACATAACCGAATGTTCCTCGCACTTCTGAGCTCACATAGGATTGGCCAATGTCCATAACTTTGGATAACCCAAAATCCGCGAGTTTTGCGTGAAAGTCAGCATCAATAAGAATGTTTGTTGGCTACACATTTGACGGTAGAAATCAAACAAAGAGTGGTTGTTGAAATTAAGGGTAAAAAAGAACATACCTCCAGGACAAAGTTTACCTTGATATCTCTGTGAACTATGCGACCTTCTGGATAAGTGTGGAGAAACCCTAGGCCTCTAGCACTATCAATTGCAACCTCAAGTCTTTGAATCCATGAAAGGGTTCTATCTTTACCTGTTGTTCATCAGCTCTGTCGGTTTTCCAAACAAGGGAAATGCTAAATAACAATAAAAATAGCAACAGAAATGGAAATAAAAACATACCATATAACCACTCTGAGAGATTCCCATTATGGCACAGCTCATACACTAGGAAACATTCATCTTTGTCCTCACAAAACCCGAGCAAAGCTACAAGATTTGGATGTCGGACGTCGGATAAACTTCTAACTTCCCTGACAAATGTCTCTACATATCCATCTTTGATGATGTGCTTAACCGCAACATGTCGACCATTTGAGAGTATGCCTTTATACACCTTTCCTGGTGGTAGCAGCACATTATCAAAATCCAACTTTCCAATGAATTACAGGAAGAAAAAGGAATAAGAAATGAAGACAGTTTCCTAATTCATGCTGCTCTTATTTTTTGTTACACCTTCAGGTTTGTATGTGTATCTGCAATACAATAGAAAGCTCAATTCCTTGCCTGTGGGAAAGTCTTGTAGAAAATTGTTGGGATGTCAAGTGGGTTCTCTTTTAAACCCAATTATCATGTGCTTTTGTTTGTTTGCCTGATGTTTGAATACTCAAAAACTAATTGATAATCTTTGCTACCATCGTGACTAGTAAATTCATCCTTTACAAACTGAATCCTATATACTAAATTGTTGATATAGGTTCTCACCAGCTACTCCTTGGCCAATGAAGTTTGATGCACTGAGACTGTTTGTTGCTGAATAAATTTCCTTAACCGGTATCTTGAGACAGCCAGTTTCCTCAGTGAGTGATTCATCTGACGCTATCAGGTAAAACAATAAGGTAAGTAATTCCGTATGTGATTTACTTATTCAAATTAGGTTAATATAAATGATTATGAATTACCATCAATTCCTGGTAAAATACTTTGCTCGGTCCTTTTTCTATATATGATCCATTTTGCAATTACTACTATTACTGCAATTCCCACTGAACCCCCAATTATAATCCAAAGACCTGCCAAGGTTATTCAAATCAAAGTAAAAGAATGTATGGTTTAGAGCTGGCAATTCTACTTGTCCCAAGACTGGTGAGAGGCTCAAAAATAAAGAGTTAGTGTCTAATTTGGCTTTAAAGAGGATAATTCAAGATTGGTCTGTTGAAAATGGAGTATGTATCGGTGAAGAGTCGAGTCACAAGAATCTTGATATTACGAGAACGGTTCTTGCTGGGAGTATGGCTGCTGAAGGAGCTGTGAAATTGTTGGCTAATTTTCTTGCTGGCAGGCTTGTAGATGGAACTAGTGAAGAGAAGAATAAAGCTGCTTACGAGATCCGGCTTCTCACTAAAACAAGCATTTTTAGTAGGTCTTGTTTGGTGGAAGTTGGTTGCATTCCAAGTCTATTGAATCTTTTGTCATCAAAAGATTCATCTACTCAAGAGAATGCTATTGCGGCTTTGTTGAATCTGTCGAAACACCAGAAAAGCAAGAGTATAATAGTGGGAAATGGAGGATTGGAATTGATTATAGATGTCTTGAAGAAGGGACTGAAAGTTGAGGCTAGGAATCATGCGGCTGCTACACTGTTTTACATTGCGTCTATAGAAGAGTACAGGAAATTGATTGGTGAAATTCCTGAGGCTATACCGGCTTTAGTGGAGATGGTTAGGGATGGAACTAATCGTGGCAAGAAGAATGCATTAGTGGCAATATTTGGGCTGCTAATGCATCCTGGCAATCACTGGAAGGTGCTTGCAGCCGGGACAGTTCCTTTGCTGGTTGATCTTTTGAGTTCTTCTAATAGACAAGAAATTGTAACGAATTCTCTAGCGGTTTTAGCAACTATAGCGGAGAAGGTTGAAGGGACATTAGCAATTATACGCCATGGAGCGTTGAATGTGATAGTGAGGATTTTGGACGACTCCACTTCACGGGCAGGGAAGGAGTACTGTGTGTCTTTATTGCTGGCTTTGTGCATCAATGGTGGTGCATATGTGGTTGCTCTTTTGGCGAAGAGCCCTTCTCTTATGGGATCGTTGTATTCCCTACTCAGCGAAGGCACATCGCGGGCTAGCAAGAAGGCCAGTGCTCTCATCAGAGTCCTTCATGAATTTTATGAAAGAAGCTCCTCTGGCGCATTGGCTCCCGTTCTTCCTCAAGAACGTTCTGTTCACGTTTGGTAACCCAAATTTTTAAGGGTGCCCATTCATCATTCATATCTTTGTGGCATCTGTCCACCGGTCCATGTAAACACAAACAATGTTTGCCTTTTCCTTGTTTGATTGTGTTATTAGCTCGCTTTTTTGAAGAGCTAATAGTCAAATCAGCTTCTTTTTTTTTTTTTATGAAGCTTTGTGTACAAAAACACTGTTGTATGTGATTATTTTTTCCTGATTCATGATAATAAGATTGTAATACAGTACTGCTGTAAACATCATCTGCTGTAGATTTCAAAATAAAGAACAATGCTTATTCTTTGTTGTATCTTCAATTTCTATCCATGAATGGTTTGCGAGAGATTTTACTTGTGTTTGAGACATCATGTGCTTTTTCTAGTCTTAATACCACTTGTTCCATGGACGGCCTTTGCTGCTTGAGACCTGTGCATGACAAAGCTAATTCGAGTACGAGGTTAAAGGCTTCGACTGAGTACTCTCCATTAAGTTTCGGATCAGCAAATTCTGATATGTTACCACCTCTCATATGGAATTTTGCCTGAAAAGTAAGCCCATTACGAAGTGTGGGAGCCAAAGTTGGAGATTTAGTGTTAGAGATATGGAAAAAGTTATTACTCACCATTTTATTTAGAGGCATTGGTCTATTGATGTTCAGATTGATGACCCTCTGCCCTGAAATAAGTTGCAAGAGTACCATACCGAAACTGTAAACATCTCCCGAAGCACTTACATGGTGGTTTCTTCTATACTCTGGATCAACATAACCGAATGTTCCTCGCACTTCTGAGCTCACATAGGATTGGCCAATGTCCATAACTTTGGATAACCCAAAATCCGCGAGTTTTGCGTGAAAGTCAGCATCAATAAGAATGTTTGTTGGCTACACATTTGACGGTAGAAATCAAACAAAGAGTGGTTGTTGAAATTAAGGGTAAAAAAGAACATACCTCCAGGACAAAGTTTACCTTGATATCTCTGTGAACTATGCGACCTTCTGGATAAGTGTGGAGAAACCCTAGGCCTCTAGCACTATCAATTGCAACCTCAAGTCTTTGAATCCATGAAAGGGTTCTATCTTTACCTGTTGTTCATCAGCTCTGTCGGTTTTCCAAACAAGGGAAATGCTAAATAACAATAAAAATAGCAACAGAAATGGAAATAAAAACATACCATATAACCACTCTGAGAGATTCCCATTATGGCACAGCTCATACACTAGGAAACATTCATCTTTGTCCTCACAAAACCCGAGCAAAGCTACAAGATTTGGATGTCGGACGTCGGATAAACTTCTAACTTCCCTGACAAATGTCTCTACATATCCATCTTTGATGATGTGCTTAACCGCAACATGTCGACCATTTGAGAGTATGCCTTTATACACCTTTCCTGGTGGTAGCAGCACATTATCAAAATCCAACTTTCCAATGAATTACAGGAAGAAAAAGGAATAAGAAATGAAGACAGTTTCCTAATTCATGCTGCTCTTATTTTTTGTTACACCTTCAGGTTTGTATGTGTATCTGCAATACAATAGAAAGCTCAATTCCTTGCCTGTGGGAAAGTCTTGTAGAAAATTGTTGGGATGTCAAGTGGGTTCTCTTTTAAACCCAATTATCATGTGCTTTTGTTTGTTTGCCTGATGTTTGAATACTCAAAAACTAATTGATAATCTTTGCTACCATCGTGACTAGTAAATTCATCCTTTACAAACTGAATCCTATATACTAAATTGTTGATATAGGTTCTCACCAGCTACTCCTTGGCCAATGAAGTTTGATGCACTGAGACTGTTTGTTGCTGAATAAATTTCCTTAACCGGTATCTTGAGACAGCCAGTTTCCTCAGTGAGTGATTCATCTGACGCTATCAGGTAAAACAATAAGGTAAGTAATTCCGTATGTGATTTACTTATTCAAATTAGGTTAATATAAATGATTATGAATTACCATCAATTCCTGGTAAAATACTTTGCTCGGTCCTTTTTCTATATATGATCCATTTTGCAATTACTACTATTACTGCAATTCCCACTGAACCCCCAATTATAATCCAAAGACCTGCCAAGGTTATTCAAATCAAAGTAAAATGAAAGCCAAAAAAAAAAAAAAAAACAAAAACAAAAGCAAATCATAATTCGGACATGGTGGCCATGACTACTGCTAATGGGATTACCTATGTTTGCCTTGATGTTGCTACTATCTGTTTCCCCTTCTTTAAAACCTAAGAGTAAAAGAAGAGATTAGGCAAATATCAAGATACATATGAGAATGATGGTGCAACGATGAGTAAACTAAAATAATATTCAATTGCATTCTTAATCATCATTTCAAACATATTTACCAGTCGCAAAAGGCTGCTCTGCAAGGCAATCGAAAACTGCTTGTACCCATTTTTTATCATCTATCCGACTTCCTATTAATGTCATCAAAACTGCAAATCTGCACACATTGGCTTCAGCCTTTGCGGAGTCTATTTCTTCATCAGATGATCCACCAATCTCTTCCCACCTTCTCAAACATGCAGTACAAGCCTGATCTAATCTGCGGACTGAGCTCAAATTCTTGCACCCTTCATCTAAATTTTTCATTCTGTTTCCGAGCTTATTAAAAATATCTGTAACAATGTAGTCAGAACAGCCACCTGCTCCACTAGTTAGTTTCTGAATACCACAGCCTGAAACATCCTTGTCAGATGTCTCCATTAAATTTAAGCAGTTTTTTTGCTCTGTAGAATTCAGGAATATATCTCCAGTTAGGTTGAGCCTCCTGCCCATTGCATATAAGTAGTCATCAAATGCTTCTCTACAACAATTATTGTTGATAAAACCACCCCAATTGCCTGATTCACAATTTGAGATGTCTGTTGGAAATAATTGGATATCAAGGATGCAGCTATTGTGGGAAGTTTGTGACGTCGACAAATTTAGGATGGTTAGGAAGATGAAGACATAAATTATGCAGGTTGGTAGTGCTTGATACTTTGCTTGTTTAGACATGATGAAATGAAGAATGTGCTTAGCTATACAGCACCCCTGAATTTTTTTTGACATAGAGTGTGCATAAGATATTTGAAAGCGTTTCAACGGGATGACCTAGTCTTTAATCCTTATTTCTCAATAAGAAATTATATCTGGAGATGAATTCTTGCAAATGGTTCTATAATATTTTAGCCTACAAGGGAAATGGAGATTTCGTTATGGAGAATGAATATTTGCAGATACACCCGCGGTAGAGACAAGATGTCAATTCTGAAAATACTGACACATAAGATTTATCAGAAAGCGAGAGAGAGAGAGAGCCATTTTGGAACTATTTTAACTCTAGAGGTATGGTAGACAAATGGACGCGAGATGATGGACGAAACTTCTTCAGGGATTATATAGTATAGCACAATTAAAATCATTTTGACTTGATCAAAGTTAATTAAGAATAATCATTGCCGGACATTCAATTTCATTAACATATCATTAGCAATGCCCGTTTCTGATAAACTGATGCTGCAAAGGGGTAGAGGACAAAAGGGTCAGATAAAATGCGAAAGAAAAAGTAGCATCCAACAATCAATTTATATTAGATGTAAAGGGTATTCATGTAATTTACTTTTATATTCTTAACTGAGTTAGTTTTGAGTTAGTTCGCTCTTCAGTCAATAAGTAACTTCAGTCGATTGAAGTTACTGCTGTATATAAACGAACAGTAACATTCAGTAAAGAGTAGATTTTCACTTTCCCAAATTCAGCTTCATTTTCTTTTCTCTCGTTTGTTAGCATGGTATCAGGGCGACAGAATCTCCAGCCCTAACCTGAGAATGAGTCGATTAGAGTGAAGCTCTTTGATTCAGATAAGTTACAAATCAGCTTGAACACTTGATTTCTTTGCTTCATCCTTCGAATTTTTTAGTTCAAAATCGTGAATTATAGCTCGAAATCTTGAATTAGGTTTTCTGTTCAATCTAAATTCTTAGTCGATTCGACTTGAATTTGATTCTAGATCAATCAATTTGATAATTAGTTAATCAAATATGGTAACATCGACAGAAGAAATTACCATTTAGTCGATTGACTCCAACTCTCCCTTGTATGTCCATCCATCAAATACACCGGGCTCTGTACTGGTTTCTGAGCAGCTCGTTGGAGCTGAAAATTACAACATTTGGAGTCGAGCNTGGAGAATGAATATTTGCAGATACACCCGCGGTAGAGACAAGATGTCAATTCTGAAAATACTGACACATAAGATTTATCAGAAAGCGAGAGAGAGAGAGAGCCATTTTGGAACTATTTTAACTCTAGAGGTATGGTAGACAAATGGACGCGAGATGATGGACGAAACTTCTTCAGGGATTATATAGTATAGCACAATTAAAATCATTTTGACTTGATCAAAGTTAATTAAGAATAATCATTGCCGGACATTCAATTTCATTAACATATCATTAGCAATGCCCGTTTCTGATAAACTGATGCTGCAAAGGGGTAGAGGACAAAAGGGTCAGATAAAATGCGAAAGAAAAAGTAGCATCCAACAATCAATTTATATTAGATGTAAAGGGTATTCATGTAATTTACTTTTATATTCTTAACTGAGTTAGTTTTGAGTTAGTTCGCTCTTCAGTCAATAAGTAACTTCAGTCGATTGAAGTTACTGCTGTATATAAACGAACAGTAACATTCAGTAAAGAGTAGATTTTCACTTTCCCAAATTCAGCTTCATTTTCTTTTCTCTCGTTTGTTAGCATGGTATCAGGGCGACAGAATCTCCAGCCCTAACCTGAGAATGAGTCGATTAGAGTGAAGCTCTTTGATTCAGATAAGTTACAAATCAGCTTGAACACTTGATTTCTTTGCTTCATCCTTCGAATTTTTTAGTTCGAAATCTTGAATTTTAGCTCGAAATCTTGAATTAGATTTTCTGTTCAATCTAAATTCTTAGTCGATTCGACTTGAATTTGATTCTAGATCAATCAATTTGATAATTAGTTAATCAAATATGGTAACATCGACAGAAGAAATTACCATTTAGTCGATTGACTCCAACTCTCCCTTGTATGTCCATCCATCAAATACACCGGGCTCTGTACTGGTTTCTGAGCAGCTCGTTGGAGCTGAAAATTACAACATTTGGAGTCGAGCCATGACGGTCTCTCTCGGTGCTAAAAATAAACTTGGATTTGTTAATGGTAATTGCACAAAATCGACTGTAAATTCTTGATTGGCTCCACAATGGGAGAGATGTAATTCACTGGTGCTTGCATGGATTTTTAATTCAGTCTCGAAAAAGATCTTCAATGGTATAGTTTACTCTACAAAGGCTGCACAGGTCTGGCTGGATTTGAAAGAACAATATAACAAAGTGAATGGCACTAGAGTGTTTGGGTTGCATCGTGAAATTGTTAACCTAACTCAATGAACTAATTCTATAGCTAGCTACTATAGTAAATTGAAGTCATTATGGGATGGGTTGGATTCCTGGTCAGTCCTCCTGCACCTGATAGTGCCTCGACAAAAGCATATTTGGAGCATTTGAATCAGCAAAAATTACCGCATTTTTTGATGGGATTAAATTAGTCATATTCCATGGTTCGAAGCCAAATCTTGCTAATGAATCCTCTACAGAATGTCAAGCAAGCTTATTCAGTGGTCAATCAAGATGAAAGTCAGAAAATCTTGGCAGAGATGAGTTTGAATTCAGAAGTAACTACAACACTTTATGCCAATCATTCTGAAAATGGCAAAGGTCAGAATCAACGCCAAAAATATAACGGGAAGAAGCCCTACATTGAATGTGAATTTTGTCACATTCCTGGACACAAATGAGATACTTGTTACAAGTTGCATGGGTATCCACCTGACCATCAATTCACTGAAGGGGAAGCAAACTCTAAGTCAAAATTTACTGCCAATCAGGTGCATACTTCAGAGTCATTGGATATGGGAAATTCAGGATCAATGGTTAGCACTGGAAACTCATATTCAGTTGTTGGTCATGTTCTGACTATTGAGCAGTACAATCACGTCCTCCAATTGCTAGGAAGAAAGAATGTTTCCCCTCCCACTGTTAACTTGGCAGGTAATTCTATTGCCTTGATGTCTTACCTTGATAAGAATAGTTAGATAATTGATACTGGAGCATCTGACCATATGACTTTTGATTATTCTGTTCTACAATTACCTACTGCTATAGAACCTTATGCAAAATACCTTGTAGGGTTACCAAATGGAACAAGAACGTCTTTTAAACATGTAGGGTCTGTAGTTCTGGATAATAACTTACATCTACCAAATGTCCTGCATGTTCCAGATTTCCATCACAATTTACTTTCAGTCTCCAAACTTGCTGCTTCTAATAACTGTTTTGTTACCTTTTATCCTGATTTTTGTCTCATTCAGGATTTTTGCAATGGCAAATTGAAGGGGATTGGTAAGTATAGGCAAGGTCTTTATTTCTTTAATCCAAATTTGAAAATTTCCACTTTTGTATCAGACTTAGGACAATTAAATAAGGCTGTTTGTCATACTGTAGAATCATCGCAGATTGTACCTTTTGAGATGAATTTGAATAAAATGCCTATTTTCATGTTGCCATTATCTTCATCTCATGATTATGCATTATGGCATCAAAGATTAGGACATGCCTCTTATTCTATTTTGCCTCTTGTTCATCCCAGTTTGTCAAGGTCTAGTGCTCAAAGTAGTTTACACTCTATGCATTGTCCTGTTTGTCCTCTAGCTAAACAGACCAAGTTACCCCTCCCTAATAGTACATCTCAAACACAATTTTTTTTTTATTTACTACATATGGATGTATGGGGTCCTTATATAACACCTACGCATGGGAATGCTAGATACTTTCTCACTATGGTAGATGATTTTTCTAGGGTTACTTGGTTGTTTCTTATGCAATTCAAGTTAGACACTTACTCTACCATTAAACACTTCCTTCGTATGGTCCATACACAATATAGTTTGACTCCTAAGTGCTTTAGGACTGATAATGGTTTAAAGTTTTTTAACAAAGATTGTCATGAACTCCTAAGTAGTCAGGGTATCATTCATCAAAGTTCATGTGCTTATTCTCCTCAACAAAATGGTATTGTTGAGAGAAAGCACAGACACATCTTAGAGGTTGCTAGGGCTTTAAAACTTCAGTCCAATATTCCCACTCATTTCTGGGGGTACTGTGTACAAACTACAGTCTACATCATTAATAGATTGCCTACTGCGGTCCTTAAAGGTCAGTCACCTTTTGAGAAATTTTTTGTCAAACCACCTTTCTTGAATCATTTAAAGGTCTTTGGATGTTTGGCCTATGCTACAATCTTAACTTCTAAGGACAAATTGCATCCTAGAGCTGGTCATTAAGTTTTCTTGGGTTATTCTCTTACCCAAAAGGGCTATATTTTACACAATTTGTCTACTCATTCTGTGTTTGTCACCAGGGATGTCATTTTCTATGAAAATGTTTTCCGTTTTGCCTTGTCAACATCTTCCTTGAATCCTTTCCCTATTGATTCAGAGTTCCTTGTTTCAGAGTCAATTCCAACTCCTCATTTTACTACTAATTCTCCTGTTATCTAGACTATAGAATCTATTGTTTCTCATAATTCTGTTCGTGATCATTCCACTCTTTCTATGCCTAGTATTATTCATGTTTCACCTCCTGCTCTTAGAAGATCCAATAGACATACCAATCCTCCTATTTGGGCACAAGATTTTGTTTGTCCTACACTACATCATAAGCCTACAACCAATACTTCACACTATCCCATTATCAATTTTGTTTCCTATGCTCATGTATCCCCTTCCTATAAAGCATTCTTGTCCAATCTCTCCTTAGTTGAACCCACTACATTTACACAAGCTTCTAAAGATCAGAATTGGGTCACTGCTATGCAGAAAGAAATTCAGGCATTAGAAAGCAATCAAACCTGGTCTTTAGTACCTCTGCCCCTTGGTAAGGCTCTCATTGGTTGTAAGTGGGTATATAACCTTAAGTATAAGGCTAATGGTACCCTAGACAGATACAAGGCACGCTTGGTTCCTAAAGGATATACACAGCAGGCCGGGATTGATTATGAAGAGACTTTTTCTCTAATTGTAAAGATTGTTACTGTTAGAACAGTTTTGGCTTTAGCCTCCATGAACAATTGGCCTCTTTATCAACTTGATGTGGACAATGCTTTCTTGCAAGGGGACTTGTAAGAGGAAATTTACATGACATTGTCCCAAGGTTTTCCAAGGCGAGGGGGGCAGAATCTGGTATGCAAGCTCTATAAATCCTTATATGGATTGAAACAGGCTTTTAGAGCCTAGAATTATAAGCTGACTACAGCTCTTCTAAATGGTGGTTTCCAGCAGTCTCGGTCAGATTATTCATTGTTTCTCAAAAGAAGTCAATCTCACATTGTCCTGATTCTTGTGTATGTAGATGACATTGTGATAACAGGTGATTATCCAGCTTTAATCTGCCAAACTAAACAGCTGCTACACCACAATTTTAAGCTGAAGGATTTAGGTGTATTCTAGGCTTTGAAGTGGCCAGGTCCTCCAAGGGAATTAGCCTCGACCAACGCAAGTATGCATTGGAATTAATCTCATAATCAGGTCTTTCAGGTTCTAAGCCATCTTTGGTTCCCATGGAGTCCAATTTGAAGCTTACTACAACAGTATTTGGTCATCAGTTTACTTCTACCAACACTGAGAGTGATCTGTTACTTCCTGATCCAGTAGTTTCTCAACATTTAGTTGGCAAACTGCTCTACCTATGTATGACCAGGCCAGACCTCAGTTACTCAATCAGTTTATTGAGTCAATTTATGCACCAGCCCAAGCAATCACATATGGCAGCAGCTCTCAAAGTGGTCGGATATGTGAAGTCAGCCCCTGGACTTGGTTTATTTTTTCTTGCTCATAATACTTTGTCCTTATCTGCCTATAGTGACTCTGATTAGGGTTCTTGCTTGATGACAAGGAAGTCCATCACTGGCTTTTGTATTTTTCTTGGCTCTTCTCTGATTTCTTGGAAATCTAAGTGCCAAGCTACTGTTTCCAAGTCTTCCTCTGAGGCTGAATATAGAGCTATGGCCTTTACTGTATGTGAGGTAATTTGGTTAGTTCAGTTGCTCACGGAACTTGGTTTCCATGCTTATCTTCCTGTTACTCTTCACTGTGACAACTAGGCTGCCAACCACATAGCTTCCAATCATATGTTCCATGAGATGACTAAACATATTGACATTGATTATCGTATTATGCAGGGAGCAACTGAAGAATGGTCTGTTCACTACTGCCCATATTTTTTCATGTGAGCAGCCTGCTGATATTCTTACTAAAGCCCTTGGCAAGACTCTTCATCATCACATGTTGCACAAATTGGGTGTGCTAGATCTTTACTACCCTTCAACTTGAGGGGGGGTATTAAATGGAACATGTACTTTACTTTTATATTCTTAGCTGAGTTAGTTTAGAGTTAGTTCACTCTTCAGTCAATAAGTAACTTCCGTTGACTGGAGTTATTGCTGCATATAAACAAATAGTAACATTTAGTAAAGAGTAGATTTTCACTTTCCCAAATTCAGCTTCATTTCCTTTTCTCTCGTTTATTAACAGAATTCGCGTGAAGGGCTACTACGAAAATCAATGAAGTCATTGAATTTTAATTGTGATTAACAGCTCTGATATAGTGATATGGAGGTTGAATATAATTAGAGAAATTCAACAACTAAATGAGAGATCAATCTCTTTTCTTTCTTCAAATGGAACTAATAAGAGATAGAATCAAACAGATTTCCTTGATGCTCCAGTTGGTCCCACAACGTGAAAGGTAGTTAAATAAGTATATTTGTTTTATTAAAGAAATTGAAGAAGATATTGGGAATCCAGAGATGATCATAGTTTTGCTAATCCAGGGTGGGGATTTGTAGTTCGGGCCTTTTTAATAATACACATGATCTAAAAAGTGTTATAATAAAATATGGATAGGGTATTACCGTGAAGAATTCACTTGTTTACAGTAGTTGCCTGATAATCCAAAAACGACGTCATTTATTGTTCCCCGAATCTCTCGCGCAGCCTGCCTCGCCAACGAAACCAAATTATCTCCCATTATTAATGCACAAACTGACACGCTACTTAACTTTCTATACCAAACCGAACAATCCCCCATGGGTCTCTCCGGAAAACCCGAACCCGACTCGGAATCATCTCTTCTGCTCCAAAATTCAACTCTCTCCACTCAAAAACCACCACCTAAAGACACGTTTCATTTGGGATACATAATCTACTTCGTTTTAGGCATAGGCTACTTGCTCCCATGGAACGCCTTCATCACTGCCGTCGATTACTTCTCCTACCTCTATCCAGAAGCCTCCGTCGACCGCGTCTTCGCCGTCACTTACATGCTCGTCGGACTCTTCTGCCTTCTCATAATCATTTTCTACGCCCATAAATCGGACGCTTATGTCAGAATCAATGTGGGTCTGGGCCTGTTTGTGGTGTCTTTGCTTGTAGTGCCGGTCATGGATGCTGTTTATATAAAGGGTCGGGTCGGGTTGAAGGACGGGTTTTATGTCACAGTCGGGGCAGTCGCGCTTTCGGGTCTGGCGGATGCCTTGGTGCAAGGTGGGTTGATCGGATCTGCTGGGGAGTTGCCTGAGAGATACATGCAAGCGGTTGTTGCTGGCACAGCTGGTTCTGGTAATTTGTTTAAATTTTATTACTTCTTAAATTTTTTTTTGTTTTTTTGTTTTTTGTTTTTTTTGGTGCTAATGGTGAATGTTAGAGAATTAATAGATTGATAAATAAGTTGCTTAAGATTAAAGTTTAGTTTGAGTGAAGTATAATGAACTCAGTTGTTCACATGGGAAGTCAAATTTTAATGCTTGTTAGCTAGTTTACATTACTGCAATCTGCAAATGGATTTTCTTTGAGCAAACTCTTATTTGATGAGTGTTCCTAGAATCTAGTCATTTTCAAGCTTTTGCACTAAATAGAGCAAAGTATTTTTTTAGGCAGTGTTTGGTTGACAGGGAAAATAGGGAATGGATTGGGAATTTCCAAAATTAGATTGCTGTTCAGTTATAAGGAATCTCTACTTGTACTTTTGGGTTACTAAAACTGGGATTCCTTAGAAATTCTCACACTTCCTAATTCCTCTATAGTGAGATAGGCGTGATTCTTTCGTTTTATGCATGTCTAAATATTAGAATATATCCTCCTAATACAGTATAAATGCAATAAACTTTAATATTAATTAAAAGATTAAGAACTAAAAAATTGGCTCAGAAATCACTGTATAGACTACCTCCTGCTGCTCTCACTGCATGTTCATTCATACTATTGATACTAGATGGATCAGCAAACTCTAAACCATTCAACTGTTTAGATTTTCATCAATTTAGGATGTCACATTTGGCATGATGTGGTATGTGTTGTGGTGGCTACTGAATCAACTCATGCAGTGTGTGGCCAAATGTTGCTGATAACACCTGCATGGTTAGATGCATCTCAGCGCTGTGATTGCTTCTGGCGATTGGTGACTTATCTGACAGTTATTTATTTTCTTTAAATTTATTATTCTAACAAATTTTAATTATATGATAATTATTATTTATATTATGTTAGTATTTATTTAGTAAATATTTTTTATTTAATTGCTAGGGAAGCAATTGTTAAAGTGTACCGTTATACTACAATTTGCAATGGTACATTTGTAACGAATAAAATATCAGTATATAGATTATATTTTTTATTTTAAAATATATAATTGTGAATTAAAAAACTAAGATATATTATAAGAGTTTAAATGCTTATTTTTTATGATTAAATTATTTTGTATTTAAAAGTAAAGTTTTGATTTTATTTTGAAATTTCTATTAAATAATAAATATCGATTATTTTCAATTGTAGGGTATTTTTGTCTAAACTATTTATATTTTATTCCTTTCTATTCAAGATTCCATTTTGTTACCAAACAGTGGTATTTTATTCCTCCATTCTTTCTGTTCCCTTTCCATTTCATTCTCCCTACTCCTTTCCAAACATGTGCTTTATCTACAAACCCAATTCATTTCCAAAGATGACCTTAATCTACTAAAGGTTTAAGCAAACTCTAGCTCAATAGCATTTTTACTATTTTTGGAGGAGCAAGAATAGCTTTAAGCTCCTGGTGTAAGAGTTTATAGTATCTTTCAAGACTTATTTGTATGAGTTGAATAACCCTGTTACAAATGTGAATATGAGTGCCATTACCAAGTTTATGTGCATAATATGGTTTAACAGCGATGGAGTGCCTCTAGATTTTGTATTTTTCAAGTTGAAGAAACTTACTATGGTACTAATCAAAATTTCTAAAAATTGTTGACTGCAGGGGTGCTTGTTTCAGTTCTACGGCTTGTAACAAAAGCTTTATATTCACAAGATGAAAGTGGTCTGAGAAAAAGTGCAAACCTCTACTTTTCTGTTGGGATAGTGGTTATGGCTGTATGCACTGTCTTTTACAATGTTGCACATAAACTTCCAGTTATTAAGTACCATCAAGACCTCAAGATTCAGGCTGTAAATGAGGAGATAGAGGCGAAAGGTTCTTTGACTGGGCCTGTTTGGAGATCAACCGTGTGGCACATTGTCAGGAGAATCAAGTGGTATGGGTTTGGAATCATCCTCATCTACATTGTAACACTGTCCATATTTCCAGGATATATAACAGAGGATGTACACTCTGCTCTTCTTAAGGACTGGTATGGTATCGTCCTGATTACTGGCTACAATGTGTTTGACTTGGTTGGTAAATCATTGACCGCAGTGTATCTCCTCGAGAATGAAAAGGTTGCAATTGGTGGTTGTGTTGCAAGATTGTTATTTTTCCCTCTATTCTTGGGGTGCTTGCATGGTCCCAAATTTTTCCGGACAGAAATTCCAGTGACAATATTGACTTGTCTTTTGGGGCTAACCAATGGCTACTTAACAAGTGTATTGATGATTTTGGCTCCTAAAGTTGTTCAATTACAACATGCAGAGACGGCGGGAATAGTGATTGTGTTGTTCTTGGTTGTCGGTCTAGCTGCTGGATCAATCGTGGCTTGGTTTTGGGTCATCTGATGTTTTAAGCAATTTGTTGTGACATCCCAGAACTGCAGCAATTGCTACTGGAGCTTTCAATCTGTAAAGCTTTGTAAACTTGATGTTTAAATGCATTGTTTCCCGAATCTGTATTTAATTGAATTATCAATAATGTTATGTTTACTTACAAATTTATTAACCATCTTACTAATCTTTGTAAATATAAAACATAAGATGGGTATCATAAATATAGTATGGGTACCATATATAATTTTAACAAAGGTGAATAAAGTGGTTAATAAGTTTATGATGAAGCATAGTATTACTCTAGAGTTATAATTTGGTAATTGGATGATTACATATGTCTAAAATGGGAACAAAGCTCCATGCTGGGAAAAAGATCCTTCCAATTTTGGGTCATAATTGAACAAAATTTGTACTGTAGAACTTTTGATTAGATATTTCCTTTGAATCTTAACCAACGGATGAGATTGAACAATGTCTGGTCCCAGAGGGGAGAGAGAAACAGAAAGACTCCTTTGGAGAAGCGAAGCGTGCTCCGTGTCATAAACAAAAAGTCCCCCATAGAAGGAACATGATCTTGCCAACACAAAACAGTCAAAATCATGTCATTAGTCATTACTGTTAAAAACGACTTCGTTTCCCTCCACTGGCGAGGAGTTTTTCGTCATTTAGTTGCGTGGAAAGGCAGAGAAAACACGCTCAAACGCACTCTCTCTTTCGAGAGTCCCGAGAAGAGCCCAAATGTCTGAGACTGAGACTGAGTCCGAGTCTGAGCTTCACACAGAGAATCAAACTCCCTTTAGGTTCTCGTCCCCTTCATTATCTCCTTTTTCTCTATTCGACCTTCGATCTTTTCCTTCTTCCACCTCAATTTAGCTCAAGCCTCTCTATAATGCGCCTTAAAACACTCAATTAAAACTCTTCTTCCTTTCTTCTCTTTCAAATTTTAAACGGCCATGGAGCTTAACGGTAACGGCTCCCACTCCAAGCTTGAGGAGAGCCGTTCGAAGCCGTTTGACATCGATCTTAACGAGACTCCTCTCTCTTCTCCTCGCGAAACTGTCGTCACAGGTGCACCAGCTGACGTCACTCCTGAACCCCACCACTCCGGCCAGGGGATTCGCGCTGCCGGTGCTGCTGTTGGACTTCTGGACATCAATGCCTTGCCGCCTGTTGAAGAAGAAACTTGTGAATTCCACAACTCTGGGTATAATATTTAATTTCTGCTTAAAGTTGGTCCTTTGGACTTGATATTTTTTCTTTTTGTTATAAATTTGGAGTTTTTGTAGGTTTTTTCTCTTTCTTTTTTCCTCTTCTTTGTTGTTTGCCGCATTTTGAGTTATTTTTCTATAACTTTGCTTGGCTGTAACTTGAAATTTGAAACTTTTGGTTATATTTTCGTAAATTTTAATTAGAGGAAAGCAGCTGCTAAAAGTCTTACCTTTGAACATCTGAGCGGCTGCTATGCAATATAACTATAGTGTATTATGCCTGCATTATGCGGCAACTTGTGTATGGTAATGTTTCTTATTGCTGATTCACTTAATTGAGATTTGAGTAAAATGCTTAACAGATTTTCTTCAATGTCTTGATTAACTAGACCTTATTTACTTTTAGTCTTCATGTTCAATTTTAGTTAGATGCCCTTGGCAATGAAAATTCATTGCCTTAAGTTTAACATTTTGTGAGAAAACACATTTATTCTTGACTGAATTTTTTTATTTGCTGTGACGGGTGTTTTTGATACTTGGTTATATAATATGTTTCTCTTGTTTATAGCCATTTGCTTACTCGGTAGGAAAGACTATGATATCATGAGGGTACCGTACCACAGGTACAACAAGCCAATAATTTCATGCCATATTGATGGTCATATTATAGACCACTAATATTGCTTGCTGGAATAGATGAAAGAGAAAATAATGCATAGGTGGCATGAATTCATTGCTTAGTTGTATGGATGATGTGGTACCCCTGCTACACTGTATACTTTCACTAGTTTATAATGTGACAATTGATGTTTATATGGTTTGTGGTTTGTAGAGGGCTTAGTGCGTGTGATACTTCTTTAATTCGCAGCTCAAATAATGGCCTGGCAACACATTCAAGTTTGTTACATGGGCGGAGTCAGCTTGATCTTCTTAAGGCATCTGGTAGTGTGGCAAGCTTAGTTAAATCAGGCTACGAAGATATAGTGCAGCAGCAGCTGAACTTTGGTGGAAATTTGAGAGAGACTCCTAGCTCTATGGTTAAAGATAGTCTTTGGGCTTGTGATACTTCAATTCAGAGAGCAGCATTTCAGAAATACTATGCTCTGGATGGAAATGGGTTTGATTCAATGTTTGATGTTGCCTGCCATCTTGGCTTGGTGTCAAAGTACCATTCGGTGGAATCTCAGGGTAGAAGAGATGGCTTTGCGTTGATGCAGAAAGGATTGCATTTAAACCAAAAAAGAAAGGACTCCTTAATGTTTTCACAAGTCAAGAACTTAAAAGAATCTCAAGAAAATTTGAAAAGCAGTTTTGTTGCCGAGTACTCTTTAGGTATTGAGGCTGCAGAAAGTCAGGCCTGCAAGTTGAAGAGTAATTTGAGTGTCACACAAGCTAACACAAAGGAAAATGGTGCGGATGATTCTTTGCAAGCTAAAGTAAGTTTTAATATTTTGATATTTTCCAAAGTGAACATATAATTGCCATCATTAGGGATTATAATTTCAATTATATATTTTGCAATCAACTCTTTCAGCATTCTTTGAGACCTGATCTTTCTATAACAACCATTCCAGGTTGGACTTCCAGTTCAGTTTGAAGACTTCTGTATTTTAGCTGTGGGTGAGGTTGATCCACGACCCTCCTATCATAGTAATAGCCAGATCTGGCCTGTTGGTTACAGGTCGAGTTGGCATGATAAGATTACTGGGTCTCTTTTTGTATGTGATGTCTCTGATGGTGGAGATTTTGGTCCACTTTTTAAAGTTAAACGATATCCTTGCTCCACTCAGCCTATCCCTGTCGGGTCAACAGTCCTCTTGAGGCCAAGTTATGACCAACAAGATGGTAAAGGCCAAGTAGAAACTGATGATCCAGTCGGTATGCTTGATGATGATTATACAAATATTCAGTTGATATTCTCTAATGATAGCCCCCCACATTTGGAATATGATGCTTTATCAGATTCCGGAAAGAATAATGATGAAGCTTGTAATTCTCAACCAATGAATAATTCTGAAACTAAGTCAAACTGCCTTTCACAAAGTCCTGGAAGACCTACAACCAATTATATTGAGCTGGTGGATGACATTGGAGAATTTTTAGTAGAAGGGAGATCGTCTTCTTCGGTATGGAGAATGGTGTCTCAAACTTTAGCACATGCTTGCCGCAAGGTATATGGGCAAACTGGTGTCTGTAGATTTTGTTGCAAGCATGATGTACTTAGAATGTGGTCATCGTGCTTTGCCTCACTAAGTGAGGAATCAGCAGAATCTCTTGATTCATTGGCCAAATTTTGTTGTTTGTCTGGTCCTATCAACATCCCGCATAGCATCAGAAGCAATGATGAGCTTGATACTTCTTGCAGAGCACTGATAAAGTGGTTAGACCAGGACAGATTTGGACTAGATGCTGATTTTGTGCAAGAAATTATAGAACAGCTTCCTCAGGTGCATGTTTGTGCAGAATATATATTCCTGAATAAAAGAAGGGACAGATTGACATCACAAACCGTTGGAAGTGGGTTTCTTCAGGATAAAAGGAAGAGCGATATACATGACAAAGAAGCAGATGGTAATTTGTTCAGATGTTCTAAAAGACCAAGGGAGCAGATAAGTAGGAATCCTGGGATGAAGTCTTGTTTTCCTCCTGGAAAGCCATTAAGCTCAAAGCTTCCAACAGAATTAATAGGTGATGTTCTTCAGGTATGGGAATTACTACTGTCAACATATCTTGAAAAATTCTAGCAGTCTAGTGGAATACTCTTTTGTCAAGTTATGTATTCTTACCATTTTTGTTTTGTTTGTTTAGTCTTGGGAGTTGCTGTGGCGTTTCTCTGAAGTTTTGGGACTGGAAGAACCTTTATCATTTAAGGAACTTGAAGAAGAATTAATAAATGGTTATTCCCTCACTCTTGGGAGTTCTTCAACTTCAAATGTGCCACAGCAAAACGATCATGCATTTATTGCAAAAGAAACAGAGTATTTGAAGCAGGCAGCACATGTCAGACAGGCATCTAATACCAACAGTGGATGCACAGGTGTAGCTTTGGCAAATGTTCTCTGCTCTCTGCTGAAAATTTTACTTGGTGAACTTCAGTCCAAGGTTGCCACTTTTGTAGATTCTAATCTTGACGGTGGTGAATCTAAGTCAAGAAGGAGAAGAAAGAAAGATGCAGACAACTTGATGTCTGCTAAGAAAATAATGCTTGATTTGCTCCCAATAAACAGACTTACTTGGCCAGAATTAGCTCGGAGATATGCTTTAACTGTTTCATCCATGGAAGGCAACCTTGATTCTGTGGATTTTGTGAACCGTGAGAGTTGCAAAGCATTTCATTGTTTACAAGGTGATAGTCGAACAATTCATGGTTCTCTTCCTGGGGTGGCAGGGATGGAAGCAGAAGCACTGGTAGATTGACTTTCATTTCTTAAGCTATCATGTGATTATGTTTTAATTAACTTTTTATGAGGCAATGCAATTCTTTAGTTTTTTGTGATTGTGAATGGCTGAATATTTAATGTTCATTGGTTCTACCATTTTCCCCTGCTATAAACCGTCTGCATGCTTGCCATTCTGTGATACATAATGGTATCTTCAATTTCATATTGGTAAATAAACCAATTTAACAATCGTATATCTTTGAGACAAGATGTTTTCAGTTGCTGAGATAATGATGGGGATAAATTCCATCAGTATTGAGGTTTGATCTCTAGTATGAATAATGGTAATTCACAATAACTCTCCGAAGTAGTAAATAAGAGCATAATAAATTGTTTATGTCATATTATTAAAAGATACATAACTTGATGAGGATGTGAGATCTATTTTAGGTGTAAAATGTAAAATCTTACTGTTATGTCTTGTATTGAAGAAAAAAGATTTGTTTCATATTTTACATAATTAATATGATGGCATTATTTAGGTACTTGTGTTTTATAGAAAGAATGTCATTTTAGCTAATTCAGTCCACCATGAAGATCTCAGGTGCAATTAGAAAATGGTATAGTTGACTAGTTTAAAGGTCATCTGCGATTGTGGTCAAGTGCTATTTAAAGGAGAGATCACAGATTTATTTTGATGAGGAAGGGAGGATAATAATATGGGGAGGGGGACGGCTACCTTGTTTTCTAGTTTATCATCACTGTCGTTGAAATAATAATAATAACTTCACGAGTGTGGACAAGAATTTAAAAAGTCTGTTTATTGCCTAATACAACCTTCACCTGTATTTTTAAATTCTCTTACCATATTGATGTTAACCTGATCTATTTTTGTAAATTTAGAGAAGTTTTATCCTTTTAAAATTGTAGTTTCTTACATTGCAGCATGTGGCAACTTTTGTTTATGTATGTTCTAGTTAAGAGTCTGTATAGAGCTATGTTACTAATATGTGGGTTAATGCCGAATCAAGGATGCATTACTTGGACACAACTTGGTCAATTTTGGGCTGCTCAAACTATGTTATTTAGGCAGTAAAACTCAAGCTTCATCTTGGATCACCTTGGCCAATGATCAAGCTTGAATAAGTTAATTGATGAGCCAATGGTGAATTTGTTTACCACCCAATTAATTCCTCTATATCTGATTCTTGCTGGTCACTTTAAGCTGGAAGATTGTTCAAAGTTTCTATCTTTTCGTGCTTTATTGGATTTTGTGTACCTCACTTGTTATTGCCTTTGCATCAAGGTGTATTCATTTTGCCTATCGATACTATATCTACCATTTATGTATGTCTTGAAATGTTATTTTGTTTTCTTGTATCTATAGTGGAAACCAGATTCAGCTTACATATCTCCAGCTGTTTATTTGATCGTTTGCCTCTATAAAATTACCATTAAAGTAGTAATTCATCTCTTAATTTCCTTTTAATTTAGCCTCATAACTTCCACAAAGTTCCATATTTTGTTTTTGTTGTTGTTTCATGTTCCTGAATTTTATTGAATGGTTATTGAATTGTGATCCACTAATTTTTGTGATTCTCAGCTGCTTGCAGAGGCTACAAAGCAAATCTTTGGTTCATTGAAAAATACAACTGATATTTCAAGTGTGGATTTCTTTGACTTCGATGCACTTAGTTCACGTGAAAATATTAAGGTGAATGATGCTGGAATTCCTGAGTGGGCACGAGTTCTTGAACCTGTAAGAAAGCTGCCCACTAATGTGGGAGCTAGGATCAGAAAGTGTGTCTATGATGCTTTAGATAAAGGTCCACCAGAATGGGCAAGAAAAAGATTGGAGCACTCTATCAGTAAGGAAGTTTACAAGGGAAATGCTTCAGGCCCTACCAAGGTGATACCAGCAGTATCTTTTTAGTTTTTAAAGAAATCAATATTGTTCTCATAATTTTAATGCAAGCTGAAGTCCATGTTTCCAGTTATACAGAGCTATCTTCTGTATCTCAAGCATTCTGTAGATACAAAGTCATAAGATAAATCAGTCAAGTTTTTAAATTTTATCGACAAGATGTGACTGGTTTAGCAAGCTACCATTTTAGGAAAAAACACGTTTAGTCATGCTTAGTTGGGTTTTGCAAGTCTTTGTAATAGGCCTTGGTATACTGAATGTGGCAGGCATAAATATATTGGGGAGGGTTCAGCAGCCATTTTTTTTTTTTTTTACGCAGAATATGACACAATTTATAAGCCATTAGATCAAAGCACTTTTGGTGGTTGAGATTCAATATAATTTGCATAATTAATGCACTTTGGAAATACCATATTTAGATGCAATCTCAACCATTCAAATTCATTAATCTAATGGTTCAAAAATTGTGTAAAAACTTGTGTCAAAAGAAATGGGGCTCTTGAATATATATACTCTCTGTTTCTTTAAATAAAAAAGGATTTATTTAATCAGATCTTAATGATTGTTTTGTCACATTCAGCTATTATTTTCTTAATAACATGAAAATTTTATCTTCAATTACTAAGAGTGACTTTTTTGGAGCTCATTAATATTTTCATGCTTGTCCAAGAAAGCCAGCCCAGGCTCTTAAAGCATTTGCTCTAACAAGCCTGATGATGAACTCTGAACTTGTTCTTTATATATTGCAGAAAGCTGTTTTGTCAGTATTGTCAGATGTGTGTGGTGAAAGTCAGCAGCAGAAACCTAATAGGAAACGAAGAAATAGGCGTTTTAGTTCTGCATCCGATGTGATCATGAAGCAATGCCAGAAAGTGCTTCGTTGTGCTGCTGCCGCTGATGAAGAGAAAGTATTCTGTAATTTGTTGGGAAGAACACTTCTTAATACTTCTGATAATGATGACGAAGGACTTCTTGGATTTCCTGCGATGGTGTCAAGGCCTTTAGACTTCAGAACTATTGATCTGAGATTGGCTTTTGGGGCCTATGGTGGATCACATGAAGCTTTCCTGGAGGATGTTAGGGAGGTACACATTGTGTTACCCAATTTGCTTAACCTAGTAGTGCCCATGTGTTGCCTCATGCTCGGTACTGTTTGCATGTAGGGACTTGAACTATGCTATAAAACTCAATTTACAAAGTCTTGACTGATCTGCCCTATATGGTGCAATGACATGATTTATGCTTTAGTATTTTTGACTTTGTATAATTTCTTTGTTTTTTATTACTTGTGACATTTGGCAGATGGCACCTTTTGCTTCATCTGATTGATGGACATCTTGAGACTGTTTTGCTTATAGAGTCAAATAATGCAAACATCAACCCTATTTTATTTTCTTTTGGCAGGTTTGGCATCATATACGCACCGCATATAGTGATCAGTCTGATTTACTGGAGTTGGCTGAAAAATTATCTCAAAATTTTGAAGTACTATATGAAAAAGAGGTTTGTTGGTACCATTCTGCTTTCTTTCCCTTAATTTCTTTTAATGATTCCCCTCCTAACTGTTTATGTCTGTGTGCATGCACCCAATCTGCATCAGTGATTGTATTTGGGGAAAAGGGCATTATATATCATAGAATCTTAACATATTTGATATAATATGAGCTTTAACGTGTTTAATACCCGGTGCAGGTTCTCACCCTTGCCGAGAAATTTAATGATCGTCTCAATATAGAGTGTTTAAATTCTGAAGCCAAGAAAGAGATTGAGGATATTCTTGAGTCAGCAAGTGAAATGCCCAAAGCTCCTTGGGATGAGGGTGTCTGTAAAGTGTGTGGTATTGATAAAGATGACGACAATGTTTTACTGTGTGATACCTGTGATTCTGGGTATCATACATATTGCTTAAGTCCTCCTCTTGCTAGAGTTCCTGATGGGAACTGGTATTGCCCTTGTTGTGCTACTGGTAATCGTAACAATCAATATACATCACAAGTTCCTCAGGTCATTAGCCGTAGCCAAAAAAGGAGATATCAAGGGGAATTCACTCATGGATTTTTGGAATCTCTGTCTCATTTGTCTACAGCAATGGAGACAAGAGACTACTGGGAGTACAGTGCAAAGGAGGTTTGTCCATTGTCCGCTTCATCTCTATTTTTGATAGATCTGATTGCATTTGTAAGTGGTGTACTGATTTGGTATCACCTTAGTTATGTGATGTGTGCATTGCATACTATTGAGAATATGAATTTAATGCATCTCTATCTCAAACTTGTCTGCGGAATACCCTATAATAGTTTGCATGACACCTTTAAGTTCAATTATCATTCACCATTAAGATGGGAAAAATGATAATTGTTACAAACAGAGAACTGATTGTTATTTTCTTATTTGTATTGACAAATTATACATCAATATATAGGAAAATAAAGAACTAATCTAGGAAATAAATAATCTAATCTAGGAAATAAAAAATCTAACTTCCTATTTTACAGGTTTGTTCCTATTATGTATTGATTACAATCCTAATATCCTATTATAGATTTATACACTTAATCATGCAATATCTGTAAGATTTTGCATGATTATCTACAACAATAATATTATAGCTCATCTTTAGTAATCATGAAAAGTCTCATTTTCTGCTTCCATGAACTGATATTTGTTGTCTCATGTTTGCACACAGTGGACTTGTGTCATAATATTGTGACAGTAAGCTCACATTTTGTTGATGATCCATGGAAATACTTGGTATCTGACTTCTTGGTTGTATACTTGTACTCATTGCATTGCAAGAATAACTGCATTGGATTTAACTATATGATTAGTTTGTTTTGACTACTAACATGTAGCTGATTTTGTTTTTTTCTTGTTCATTCTCTTTTTTATGCTCTCTTTTTCTTTTTTGATGCAGAGAATATACCTTTTGAAGTTTTTATGTGATGAGCTGTTGAACTCTGTTATTATTCGTGAACATCTTGAACGCTCTGCCTCTGTTTCAGCGGATTTGCAGCAAAAATTGCGTTCATTGTCCTTGGAATGGAGAAACTTGAAATTCAAAGAGGAGATCCTTGCCGGCAAAGTGGCAAGAGTAAACACAAGTGTCAATAGTGCTACTGGAAAATCAGGAACAGAAGGGGTTGCTACTCTGCTAACAAACTGTGGGACATTGATGAGGCAGCCTCCTTGCACAAGCAGCTATTTTTCATCCTTACCCAGTGATCTGGTACCAGAGGATGGTCGGCAAATGTACAGGGCAAATGATTTTTGGAAACAACCTAGTTGGTTTTATTCAAAAGGAACTTCAGTAAGAAAGCCTAATTGTATTGGAAATCTAACTGGAAAGGCTCCTTGTTATGGGCTTCATGTACAGCAAAAGTTGGATAACAGTTTAAGAATTGATAATCAACAAAATGAATTGCCCATTCCTGCTCCTCAACCACCAACACATGACTCTACAGTAAAAGAGGCTGGCTGGAGTAACTTCTACAGAGGGCAGGAGTTACAAAAGGGTGATTATGATAGTCCTATGCTGTCTAGTAGTGAAGTTCCACACGGCAATGTTTCATCAGACACAATCAGAAACCATGTGGCTGACCCTATACATGCTATGCATACGATCTCTGAAGATCAGTTTCCTGACCATCATAGCATTGCTCAACATGACATGAATGAATTACAAGCTCATGATCTCAAAGTGAACCTACTTAGGAAAGAGATTGCTGTCTTGCAGGAATCAATTGCCTGTCTAGAATCACAACTACAGGCAGTATCTCTGCGGAAGGAATTGTTGGGGAGAGACTCTGCTGGACGACTCTATTGGGCCTTCTCCAGGCCATCTACATCTCCTTGGCTGCTGGTTGAGGGAAGGACAATGTTACAGCAAAAGAGCTTAGTAAAAGGGCATGGGACTTCATTAGCTGATAATTCATTTTTGAGATGTTATTCTCCATATGGAATGGAGAATAGTGGCATGCTGTCTCCTTCTTCATGGTTTTCTTATCAATCTAGTGCAGAAATTGAAGAACTTATTGAATGGTTGGCAGATAGTGACCCAAGAGATAGAGAGGTAGCAGAGTCTATTTTGCAGTGGCAAAAGATTGGAAATAAGGACTCTGATAAAGCAGGAAATTGTGTTCAGGATGAGAATCTACCTAGTTCTTCGAAGGACAAAAATAGTGAAGTAACCGTAAATTCTAATGATCTTGTGACTAAGGCTTTGACTGTACTGGAGAAGAAGCATGGTCCTTGCTTGGAACTAGAAACCTCCAAAATCTCTGTGAAGCAGGATCAGAATGCTGAATTAATTCACAATGAGAGAATGTACCGATGTGATTGCCTAGAACCTGTATGGCCTTCTAGATTCCACTGCTGCTGTTGCCATCTGTCATTTTCTTCTAGGTGTGAACTCAAGGAGCATAATGACAGCATGTGTAATCCGGGTGCAACTTCCTCTCAGAAGAAAGCAGATAATGATGCAACAGGAGGGAAGAGGTTGGCAAGAACTCAGACTTTACAGAGAGAGAACACGAAAAAAGTGGGAAATGGTATGTCTGGGAATGTAAAGCATGAGATGGGCTTTGGATTGTTTGAATTTCCAAAGGAGTTGGCATGCCCATATGACATTGAAGAGATAAGTGCCAAGTTTGTTACTAAAAACTCCATTAAGGATTTGGTTCAGGAAATAGGACTTATTGGTTTAAATGGTGTTCCATCATTTGTGCCAAGCACGTCTCCATATCTGAGTGACCCCTCGTTGAAATTAGTTCAGTTGTGTAGAAATGAGGTTAGTAAAAGTGATAAGTCTATAAATGTGGACAATCAGTTGCAACTTTCAGTGCCAGGGAACTTGAAATCCTGTGTGAATCACGGAAGTGTGTTGAAGAACTCAACCACAAGAATTGTGAGTGGCAATGATGAGGAAGTGTTGAAAAGTAGAAGACTAAATCCAAATTTATTGAATGATAGAGGAGAGCAATCTTCTCTGAAGTATAGAAGTTCAAAACTGGGGATTGCTAACTACTCTATTATTCATGATTGTTCGTTTCGACCTGTCATGGGAAGGGGTATTGAAATTCTTAGGCATCTCAAAATCAACTTGCTTGACATGGATGCTGCTGTCCCAGAAGAAGCATTGAGATCTTCAAAGGCTTCCTGGAAGAAAAGATGTGCCTGGCGTGCGTTTGTCAAATCTGCCAAGTCGATATTTGAGGTCTTTTTAATTTACTCTACTTTGAAATACCCTGTGTCAAAAGTGTCATTAAGTGTTTGCTCATAAACTCCCGAAGTTACCTGAAAATGCAAATATCAGAGAAGCTCTCTTACTCTGGTTCCTACATCTTTTTATCTTTTTCTTTCTTTCTTTCTTTTAGTTTTGTTCTGCATTGGATTTCATCAGATTTTATATGACCAAAACATATACTAAAAATGCTAAAAATCAGCTCTCAATAATTGATGTGCCTTATAGATTAGTTTGTTTTGACTAGATAATGACATAGTTACCTTCGAGTCCTGAATTTCTGGTAAAGATTCAAGAATGTCTTCGAAATGAAACTCACTAGAATTTCAAAAAGAAAATTATATTCTTTTTGGATGATATTTATGAACGATGATGACTTTCACTAAAAACGATTGTCTTGTCCCCTTTTTAATTCTTTGTGTCAGACAAGCTTACTGTGTGGAAATTTTTCGGTTACCGAAATTTTTTCTTTCACTTTTGTCAAACTACAAGAAACAGATAGAATAATAATGGAGAAACTATGCTGAATTGAAAATATAGTAACCTTGCTTGCATTACTTCTTTGCTACCTTAACTCCTGGCTTTCTGTTTCATTGAATTGAGTAAATAAGTGGAAATTCACTTTATTTTCTTTTCCTTTTTCCTTTCAGATGGTTCAAGCGACCATTGTATTTGAGGACATGATTAAAACTGATTACTTGAGGAACGGATGGTGGTACTGGTCTTCACTCTCTGCTGCAGCTAAAGTAGCAACGATATCCTCCCTTGCTCTTTGCATGTACACCCTGGATGCTGCTATTATTTATGAGAAGCCTTCTGCCTTATCTCCTTCTACAGAAATTTCAGAGCATGGCAGCATGTACAATAAAGATAATTCAACGACTAAAGATTCCACTAATAACACAAAATCCAGTAAGCCTGTCCCAAAGACTCCAAGTTCTGATTTGACTGACTTATCCAAGCTGAGAAGTAAATCTAGCAGAAAGAGGAAAGATATAGGAGGATGAATTTGAGGATGGATCCCTTATTCTGTGAGAAACCTGACCTTACCTAGATATGTCTTGGTGTGGTAAATGGTATGCCTTATACTTTATAATTCACATCTGACTAATACTGTATCTAGGCAGTCGATTTGTCGAATGGTGAGTGAAAAGGGGCCTTGCTGCCTGTGTGTGTATATATAAGAAGCTAATCTCACACACTAACCTAATATTGGATTGAAAATGGAGTTACTGAGTATCAATATAGGTGCGGATATTAACTGAATTCTGATATAGTTACACGTTGGAACTGGCTTCTAGGAATTTGATTGCAGTCTTCTTCTGGGGTGCATGAGCCACATCCTTGCTTTTAGTCAGTTAATGTGAAATATTTATTTGTGTAAAGTATATCTGTGAGTATAGAAAAAGGCCAGACAGGGCAACTGTGTTGTAATCTAATATATTTCATTCTTTTATGAATGTCCAGCAGCTTTTTTATTTTCAAATCTCATTTCCATATTTGTGAATTGAGCAATCATAAAAGGCATAGAAGAGTGGAGGTTTTGTACCAGCAGTTTGTGCATACGAGAGCAGAATTCAAACAATAGCCCCAGGCCCCCAGATGCCTGCCAGCATGGATCGCCATACCATTGTTAAGAGTTGTGATTTGTGAATGCTGACCACATTAAAGATTGAATTAGTGCATTAATACCATGAGGTTTAATTGAATAACAAAATTTTCTCAAAAAGCTTATGAAATAATAGAAATGAGTTAGGAAACTATGGTTTAAATTTTTTACTTAAATTATTCATACTTTTTGTTAACCCTTCATTATTGCTAATCCAACAGTTATAAAAAAAGAAGCTAAAAGATAAAATATTTATTGTCAACTCAATATCTTTTGGATCAATTGTGATGAGCGGTTTATAAGGAATATCAAAAAACCTAAGTCATAGTACCTTGACCCAATAGAAATTCTTGTCATTAAAATTTGAGTTAAAATACATAACAGGAGCGCAATTCGGTAAAATATTTATAAACTCATAATAATGTTCGAACGGTCCACTTTAAAGAGATTTTTGTTATTACACTAAACGGCAGGGCAGTTGATCTCTTTTTAACTCTTTAAAGATTTAAGAAAAAGTTGATAACTACAGAATTAGCTTAAGTTGGTCGATCTCAGGCTGGTAATCACTGAAGCTGAAACCTAACCGAGCGCTACAGATATTTTAACCGTTTTACAAGGCTTGTGCATTAGCTTAACAGTATTACTCTTTAAGTAAGAACAACGAATGCCACCGTTACGGCAGAGAACATTCACTTCACCAAGTGAATCATTGAAGAATCTTTACAAGTACAATAAAAAATTAAGACTATGCTGATTTTGCTAAAAAAGCACATAGAACCCTGGTTTCAGTACAAAAATTGGTTCATTTCTTGAGATGAAATTCCTGAAACAATACAGACTCGCGAACAAGGATATACCTAACCTTGAGTGCAATCCATGTTCTGACTACTGTAATAAACGGGAGATGAGTTGGAATGATATTCAAATATAACACGACTCAATCCCGCAGCCATGCAGGAACATTTTAAAAAAAGACCCATTCAAGATCTTGCCCTCAATGCAAGACCTGTCTCTACCTTCTTAATTTCGAAGATAAGCATCCTCCACATCTTGAGCACAAACATTTCAGCTTCATCATCTAAAATAGTTTGCAGCAACTCTAGCATTTGAGATGCCTTCACATGTTCTTGAGTACTNAAAAGCACATAGAACCCTGGTTTCAGTACAAAAATTGGTTCATTTCTTGAGATGAAATTCCTGAAACAATACAGACTCGCGAACAAGGATATACCTAACCTTGAGTGCAATCCATGTTCTGACTACTGTAATAAACGGGAGATGAGTTGGAATGATATTCAAATATAACACGACTCAATCCCGCAGCCATGCAGGAACATTTTAAAAAAAGACCCATTCAAGATCTTGCCCTCAATGCAAGACCTGTCTCTACCTTCTTAATTTCGAAGATAAGCATCCTCCACATCTTGAGCACAAACATTTCAGCTTCATCATCTAAAATAGTTTGCAGCAACTCTAGCATTTGAGATGCCTTCACATGTTCTTGAGTACTGGATACAATATAGTCTACCAGAGTGGTTTCCTCTTCTCCCAAAAACTCTGTTATCTTCTTTGAAATCCACGGTCTCATTCTCTCATGCAGCTCATGCTATAGTACATAACACATCAAAACCCAGTATCATTTTAGAACAACCATATCATGAATTCTAATAGAACATAACAAAAATACATGATACCATTACAGAACAGATAAAAATATTTGAAATCATATGCATAAAGCTCTACCCAAGACTATCCAAAGATTTTTAAATATATATTACTAAAGGGTAAATGATAAATTTATATGATAATGAGGAATGAAATGGGGAATTGTTATGCCACCATTTAAGGAATTAACTTTCTTAAGAATGTCCTTATCACATGCATTAAGTAAACAATTGAATGGGAAAAGAAGGAGATTCTCATTCTCATCCTCATTCCCCATTCAATTCCATGAAAAAACATGATCACGACCTAAGAAACAGGAGATATAAAAATTAGTTTCCACAAGCAACAATATAGATTAGGGGTTATAAGTAGAATTGATTACCTCATCATAAACAGCCCAATTTATCTCAAACGAAAACAACTCCTCTTTTGTCTTAGGGATCATATCAATCAATTGTTTAGCATCTAAAAGTTTTTTGTTATCCGGTGTCTTCGCCTTATCTAACCCATGTTCCCGATCTCTATCCCGATCAAGAATCTTCTCTTTTTTCTCATCTCTTGTGCGACTATTATCCTCACCACTACGGTCCTTCTCACGCTGGCTTGACCTATCATGAGAACGCCTACTTCTTTCTCTTTCGGAATCAAGCTTCTCGTCTTTGGAATTAACATTTGAAATGCGCTTTGCAAATTCTGCCGCTGCTGCCAAATTTGGCTGGTTTGCTCCAGAAACAATAGGTTGGGCTGCCTGCAGTTCCTCAGTGGAGTAATCAATGGGAACCAGGGGTCTCATCTTTTTCTCCTTCTGTGCATCATCATCATCCTCCTCATGGAAGACAGAAGGGACAGCAGTTCGTTTGCCAGAGCCAACAAGACCAAAGCCCAACTTTCTTGCTGGGGCATTACTGCTCTGCCGCATATCCAATGCAGAAACGGATGCATTCATTGATTCATCACCAGTACCATTTTGTAAAACTTCATCACCTGTCCCAGAAAATCATACAACATTTATGACAATATGAAGTGGCAGATAGAGAGAGTAGAAACAATAGTAAAGTTCAATGAGTAATATTTTTTTTTCCAGGGAAAAGGTTTACCAGCTACATGATTTTCATGAATGGAATCACCCTCATAATCCTGATCAACAGCAGTTTTATCTTTGGTCTCAACACCAGATTCTTCAGCCAATGAAGGTTTTTCAGTTCCATTTGCTTCATGCCTAGACAAAAGCTTCAATGCATCTCTTTGTTGCTGCTGCAGCTGTTCCTCCTCAGCCCTCTTCTTAGCCTCAGCAATTTCTTCCTCTTCTTTAATTTTGTCACTGAAATCATCCTCCTTTTCTCTCAGCCTCTTTCTTCTCTTGTCTTCTAACACACTCCTACGCCATCTTTTCCGTGAATCATCATCCTCATCTTCTTCATCATAAAGGATTTCTTTCTTCCGTTTGCGTTCCCTCTCTTTCTCCCTCTCCTTCTCATACTGCCTCTCTTTTTCTCTCTCTCTTTCTCTATACTCCCAATCTTTAAGACACCTTTCATACTCACGCTCGGCCTCCTCGATCTTCCTTCTTTGCTCTCTCTCTTTCCTGGCACGTTCTCGCTCCGCTTCCCTTTCATATCTATCAATTTCCCGTTCCTTTTCTCGTTTTAGATCTCGCTCTCTGTCTCTATCTCTACTTCTCCTATCATAAGTCCTACTCTTATCAGGTGAGCTTGTGTCAGGCCTATCATGCTCACTAGTTGCTTTGGAATCACTGGCTGTCTCATCATCAATCTTATCTTCAGCTAAATCTGAATATATATAACATCAAAGCTCCAAGTTATTCTAAGATTAAAAAAAAAAAAAAAAAAAAAACTGTGATTAAAGACAATATCAGATCTCGTGACAGTGATTAAAGATTAAATTTTCTTCTATATAAACTACCTGAATTAACATATAGCAATCAAACTATATATGCCAACTACAGAAACTCACCATTTCTCAATATATCCACATCAGAGTCTCCATCCCTATTTTTAGCTGGCAATTCTGAGTTTGGAATACCAAAACCATCAACGGTTGATTGAGCAGGGGGTGGAGGCAGAGGATTGGCCCTTAACCTCTCTTCAATCATGCTTTTAAGCTTCTCCAAAGCCTCTCGGTCAGCTTCCCTATCCTCATCAGTCACAATCCCAAAATTGGAATTATCATGACTCTCTTTGTCTCCAGTTTCATTTTCCTTCTTCAAGTCTTCAGAGGCTTTGGGAAGCTCTTTTTTCTCAACACCTTGCACACTTGCATCCTCTTTCTCAGCCCCTGCATCTTGAGTTTCCTTGAGTTTCTTTGTGTTTTCAGTTTTCTTCTCAACATGTCGCTCCAAATACTCTTTTGTTGCTTGAGTAACATTTAACTGTTGATCATGCAGAAAGTAAAAATACAGTTTACTATTAAAACAAATTCATGATCACTAATGAAAGAACAGTAAACCCAGGCACACATTCCTATCTACAGAACAAACTAAAACCTTGACCTCCCTGTTTTTCTGAAATCAGGATGTGGTGCTATCCAGGTCTACCATAGTCGACATGCTAGGCCCCATGTATGGCCCACTGAAGCCCATAGATTCCTTTTTTAATATATAAAATCTGGCTCCATAATCCTTAATATAAGTGACAAGTTGCTCCTCGAACTCATTTCCTAACTTTACCTAAGATTTAAGATCGAATCTAACACAAACTAGAACAAACAAGCTCAGAATTAATAGGAGAAAAGTAGAAAAATAAGAGAGTAATGGTGGTAATCTATTCACATACTAAATTGTGCCTCAACAATCCATAATGACAATTATGTATTGTAAACAGCTACAGAAAATATATAACGATAAAATCTCATCATTGAGATACTCCTGTAAACGTAACACACCCAGATAACTAACCATAACTGACTTGGTGCGTGAAGGTTCTGCTATTCAACAGCCAGTATCTAATTCACTCATTAACCTCCTCCATTCTTTTTGTTTTCTATCAAAAAAAGCCCCTTTACATATTAATTGAAGCCTACTTCAAGCTTAAAAGCATTCTATGTCTTGAAAAATAGGTGGGAAATCTCTCCATATCTAATTAAAATAACTTTAGGGAATGCTTACCTCACCTTCATCATCCATATACATGATAATGATTTCAATTTTAAAAAGGCATCTTGCAGATAAGTTGGTCAATTTATTTTCGCATCCACTACCTAACAGGCAGAGGCACTGAAACAATAATGACAATTAGATGAAAATATCATAAATCCAAACATACCATTAATTCTTGCCCATCAACGTTAAATTTACTGAGCAGTCGTAATGCACGAAGAACCCCTTCAGCAGACTCAAATTCACAGAACCCAAAGCCTTTAAGTGTCCCATTTGAGGGATGCTGAGGACGTTTCCAGCTCTTGACAGGTCCACATACCTTGCAAAGAAGTACAAATATCAGATTTGACAACACAAAGCTTATCAAAGATAGGACTTAAACAGAGCTTTAGGCACAGCAGTAAAGCCCAAATTTGTAAAGTAAATTTTTAAATGGAATCACAATAATATTTATCATTTACCTGAAGAAGAGAAAGCATAAAATCATTATCTGCAGTTGATGCTATCTTGCCAACATAAACAGTAGTTTCGGGTTTCTCTGCTGGTGTACCACCAGGAAAAACAGCTGGCCTAACAACTGGTGGAATTATCGGGCGAACACCAGCAATCCCGGGAACAGGAGGACGTGCCACTGCCGGAAGCACTCCAACAGGTCCTGGAGGACGTGGAGGAAATACAGGCCGAACCATAGCTGGGTACGGAGCAGGATACCGAGGAAGACCTGAATAAATAAAGAACAAACATCTATGCCAATATGTAAGAACAAGTTTACAAACAAAATACAGTCATAACTGTTTTCTCAGCACCTAAAAACTTCAAAAACATAATTAAATGCTGTTACCACACATTAAAAGCATATTAGAGATGGCACCACAGGCATGACAACTATCACCAGCTGAACAGATAACCTGAAGGAAACATTGAGAGAATAGCATCGAATTCATAATCATGAATATATGAAGACGCTTACCTTTCGCATCCACGTGTTAAGTAGCAGTGTGTCACAATCCCATGCACCAATTGCACAATTTTGAAATAGCATAATGAGAATTTTCCAGCATCTCATGCTCATAGGTGAATTATTACACAAATCTATGCTTGTATATGTGGCCATTTAAATTTATCTCAACTGTTAGAAGCCCAATGTGCAGCATGAAGAGGACAAAGAAAGGAAAGAGAAACTGTAAACGAAAGAATTTGCAATACCTTAGAATACAAGGCCAACGAGCACTCAGTTGCTAACATGTTCTGCTGCTGGCAATTCATAAGGCAAGTATCCTTATAACTACCAGAAAGTAGCCTACTAAAATGAACATGACACAACCAGACATAATTTAGCATGACATATTGTAAACACTCTTTAGGCCGACTTGGGCTTGACAAAAGGAAAATCTTTCATTTAAACTACAATTACTCATATCATTTATTCTAAATGCAATAAGGAAACCAATCAAATACGTGCATACCAAAAAGGGGTTGTAGAAGTGGTTCTCTTAAGCAATATTGAAGCCTCCCAACCTTTCTCACCGTGTACTCAATCATGACACTGTACGAGAAAACATCCTGTCATCGATGCCCCTTATCTAACTAACCAACACCAATTTTCTAAATCTCTCCCATATCCTACATAACTTTAACATATCAATATCCCCCGACTTAACCATAACGTAACCTTGTTATAGCAAATACTACAACATATAAATCAATAACCAATACTTTCTCGTCAACTGAAATACACTATAAAGCCAAAAATTATAAATCATTCATACAAATTCCACAACACATGCAAATAAATCAAAAAAAATATACCTATATATATTCATTTAAAATAATTCTCGTTTGCAAAGCATCGTACATAATCAAGAAACATAGAGAGAGGGACCCACCCGGAGCAGGTGCGTGAACGACACCGTATCCATTAGGCATTGGTGCATAAGGTCTAAGCGCTGGATTCGGAACCTGACCTGGGACAACATGATATGGCATCATTGGCGGAGCCATCGTCACCGCAACGCCACCACTAACGCCCACGCCCGGCGGCTGCACGCCAGTGTTTTGGAAATTCTGAACAGGAGAGAACTGCGGCACCGCCGGGATCGTCACAGGACGGTACGACGGTGCCGTCGGAGGCACCGAGATTGGCTGTGGCGAAGCATAAAATTGGATCGATGGAGGCGGTGGCGCCTGGTTACTGTTAGGGTTTGGCGTCGCTGATTGTTGCTCTTGTGGTGGTACGGAAGTGGATGATTGATCGGGTTGACTAGCCCGATTTTCGGACTCGGGTTGCTTACTGTTCGGGTCTACGTTCGCCGGAGATGGAGGCGAATCGGCCATAGTGAGTTTGTGATGAACGGACCCGTGGATTTGCAGAGGTGGTGGTTGTATTTGGTTTTCTTGTTTCTGTGCCCTAGAAAAGCAAAATAAAAGCTTGCTGATTTATTTATTTCTTTATTTTATTAATGTTAAGCCACTTGTCGGTTTTTTATTGGGAAATAGTATTGGAGCCGCCTAAAACTAACCGGAGCTAAGTTGCTTGTACTTGGTTGTCTTGGCGTTTTGATTTGGTTTTGGTTTGGCATCTGATGAGTGATTCAATAATCCTAAGCTTTAAACTTTTCTCACAACCTGTAATTCATAATTAATCAACAGAATTTTATCGGTTATAATCTATTGTAAACTGACTTATTATAAGTTAATCAATTTTCTTACAACTCGTAGTAACTCATAATTGGTCAATATAATTTTATAGGTTAAAATATATTATAAACTGATTCATTGTAAATTAATCAATTATAAACTATCACATTAAATTTGTGAGATAAAGATTGCGAAAGAGGATGTAAAGGAAACATTACTTCAGCATGTTTTCGTTTGAAAAGTACAATATGAGTGGAAAATATTTCCTTTTTTTCATAAGTAAAATATATAATTTTTTTTTTTTTATTTTCGCCCGACAAAGTACAAATATAGAGAAAATTTTCAATAAAAATATCTCCTCTCTCATGAGATTTTATTTTAAATCAATGTTTTTTTTTATAAACTTTTAAAGGGGAATAAAAAAATTAACATATTTAAAACAAAAACGAATAAGATAAATAATAATTTGAAGAAGTCTTATCTATTGTTTAGTGGATAAATTTTGGATTTTTTTTTTTCATTAATTTTAGCGTTTTTCAAACAAAAGTGTGTTCATTTTCACATTTTTTGAAATCTTATTTTGAGACAAATATGTCAACCACTTTTTTTAATCATTTTTCAATGTTTTCAAAAAACAAAAAGTAGATTCATAAAATTCCTAAAAAAGAAAAACCCACCCTAAAATTTGCTAAAAGTGGCTCACTTTGGTTAATTGGTTCATTCAAAATTGTTACTTAGGAACCACCACTGGGTAAACTCTTGAGTTCGAGTCTCCTCAACCACGAATAGGGGTGACCATTATGACTCTTACTGAGTCGACAGTTTCAAGGTTTCGAAAGATTAGTTAAGTTATATGCAAACTAGCCTAGACACCTCCAATGAAAAAAAAAAAGAAAAAACCACAGGTTACTTAGGAATTAGGATGGTAACTATTGTAAATTTAATTAAACTCTATTAACTAAAATTTATCACTCACCATTCCCAAAATCACAGTTGTTAACAAACATAACAATAATAAAAAAAAAAGCCTCATGGATTTGAATAATACTACACCAACAACCTTCTTTTATAACCCTGATGTAGCAACTCATATTTAGTCAGTTCACAACGGGTCTCACATAGGTCCTACCAATTAATTGTAAACTGACTAATTATAAACTGTCATGTCAGGGTTATGAGAAAAAATTTATAAGAGATAATTGTTAGTGTAGTATTACTCCGTAGATTTTGATCCAAATAGACTCAAGTCAAACTCTAACGGAATGTTTTGGATACCTAAAATGATGTACAATCTAACCTATCATTTAATGAATGGAAGGAAGTATATAAAAAGTCCATATATTAAACATTGATAAATATATATGACTGATATGTTAATAAAAGAAAAACATCACATCAATTTGTATATTCTCTTATATTTTTCCTCGATTAATTAAGTCCATCATACTATGTTAGGATCCCACATCAATATCTCACACCCACCAAGTATATTACTTAAGCCTAGAGGCTCTTCCACCAATTAGGCTAGTCTTTTGGGTTGGACTCTTCCTTGGGTTTCAGTTCTAACATTTGTGTTTTCGTTGAGAGCTGAGCTACGAAAAATACTGCCTATAGGCTAGATTAAGGTGCAATGTGCATTGAATGACTAATAGGTGAGTAAAGCCGTCCAAAGGGGAAAAATGCTACCGTCGGGTCAGTATTGATAGAGTGAAAGCCACCATGAACGTCGACTCTTGAAGGGGGGTGCAATGTTAGGATCTCATATCGAAATCTCACATTCACCAAGTGTGCTACTTAAGCCTAGGGGCTCTTCCATCTATCAGGCTGGTCTTTTGGGTTGGGCTTGAGTTCTAACATACTATTTTCCTTCAATAACTTAACTATTGACATCCCTAAATTACTAGTTTTGATAGGATGATAATATGATTACAGTAATGTGTGATGTTGATAAGTTTCTCATGACTAATAATGTGGGAAGAGATTAGAGAATATTAATCATAGAATTAGAATAGATAATTAAGATAAGTTTTGTCCATTATATAAAAGTGTTGTCCTTAGTGTTTTCCAACAAAAGGTGATGTGAATCGGGCCATTATACCTGTTAAAATCACGAAGAAACCAAATGGGACTAATGGTATTCTTTTACCCCAAGAAGAAATGGAGGACCAAAGGATAGGTGATGGATCGGCTCATTAGAGTTGGTGTGCTCAAAATGAGTTTAAAAAGCCCAGTTTTAGCCTAAACCGCCCCAATTTCCCATTTGGTGACTTTCTCGACTTTAGTCCAATATTTGGATGCAATGTAAATTGGTGGCATTCAATTAATTTAATAGGGAAGGAAATTATGGAGGGAAAACCAATTGTGCACATGGGCGCTTTTGCAAGCCTATCGAGTTACCACATTGCACATGGGAGCTCTTACACACTTTCTATTTTCGGCCAAGAGCCAATATCACAACACTTGGGTGGCTCTTTGTCCCGGGAAAGTCTCAAATGCTTGAGTTTACTTATCTCATTGATTTCTTTGACTTAAACCACTTTGAAATCATCTACCATATTTATGGTTTACTTGAAATCATTTATGATTTACTTAAAATTATTTATGATTTATTTGAAATATTAAATTTGTAGGTCCAAAAATTAGTTAAGGTATACCTAACTAATTCAGATAATATATATATAAAAAATATAAACAAATTCTCAACGGTGGAGATGAAACTCACCGGATTTTAAGATGCTCAAGAGCCAAGAGGTAAATTTCATTCATCACCAGTAATAACTCTCACATCTATTGTCGGTAGACAAATTATTGAGATAATTATAAAATCATAATGAATAATCCTTGTATATATTTATTTATTAATTGCCTTAATAACAAAAGCCAATACAGATTTCATTTTAGTATAGAGGGTCACCGATATTTTAAGTAATAAAAGTTAAATTTGAGAGCACAATTATATATGTGTATATATATCTATATATATTCGAGAAATTAATTTAAAAAATAAATAAATTATGGGTTTTATAATGAAGTAGGAAGAGAATATTTTGATTGATTGTATAATTTGAGTTTCATCGTAGCAGTGTTAATTATTTCTTAATAAGTAATATTATGTTTATAACTGAATTATATAATTGAGTGATATAAACAAATAAAAAATAAAATATAGAATAATATTTTACGTAAATTTTATAAGATTTTTATTTAATTATATGATTTAATTGTAGACAAAAATATTTTTGGGCTTTACACATCCCCCAAAGAAAGGCAACAAGCAACAAAACAGTTGCAGAAGCAAAAGAGCGTGGTAGAAAAAAACACAAGTGTCTCTGAAAAATTTACATGCATGGAAGAGCAAGAGGAGAATCGGAACAAGAGGAAATTAGACATTGACTGGGAGGAGGTACTTACAGCGGGAAACGACGACCCACCGGCTGAGCTCATCGTGAAAAAGGAGGAACCGCCGTCGGCGCCTCCGAAATCGACGACACTCCCTGGTTCCAGCGATGACGCACTCGCAGGAGATGAATTTTATCAGCAGATCACCGATCATGAGCTCGAGACCAAGATTACCAGTATGAAAAAAACTTACGAAAACTTTAATCGAACTTTGGCCGATAAAGGTCAGAAGATTCTGGATAAAATTAAGCGCCTAGAGGACGAGAAACAGCGAAGGAGGCTTCGTCGGGCGGAGATGGATTGTTTGGTTAGAATTTTTCACCTCTCACCTTTCTTCTTTTTTCTGTTTTCCTATTTCTTGTTTGGTTCATGAGAAAATCGGAGAAACGGAAGGACAACAGTTTTAGGATTTAGTACCAAATTGTTCAGACTGTTTTCACAGTTTTCTGTGGTCAATTCCCTTTCGATTAAAATTTTATGCAAAAACTTTATTTTTCTTTTACCTGTCGCTAAAAGTTTGATTTTCTCTTTAAAATCAAAGGGTTAGTGTTTGTTGCGATAAGAGGTTATTAAACTTGTAAGTACTGTTAAGTTCTGTTTGGTAGTATTCATTTTTAGTTTCAATTATATTCTATTGAAATGAGCACAGGTTGAGTTCATTTTTCTGTGATGGTAAAAAGTTAGATATTTTAGTTTGTAATTTTAATATATTAAACACTGGAAATTTGGGGTCTCAGTTATATTGTGGATTTAGCAAGGGATCGTGCCAACTTTATAGCTTTTGTTGTTGGGGAATTATAGTGCTTGCTCATGGGGAGTTAAATGTAGTATCTCTTATGGTTGGTTCTGTGTTGACACAGGATAGAGGTTCCATTTTAACTCTAGTTTCTGTGCTTTTTTTACCCAGCCATATGCAGTGACACTGGTGATGTAATCAGTATATTGTGTACCGTTTTTTAGGTAACATCAAAATTGTTATTCCGCAATGGGTTTGGCGCCTCTCTATTACTACAGAAGTACTGGAACTGTCCATGTCTTTTAGATACTTATCATTTCAATCGAAAATGTGAATGAAGACCTGTCAAATGGTAGATTGTAGTAGTTGATTGGTTTGATAGAAAATTGACAATAGTGAGTGGTTCAAACTTAAATCAAATCATTCATAATTTCTGCGGTATATGATATTTTCAACCTTTTAATCAAACATAAAATTTAGACCATTATAATTAAAGGATGATTCTTATCTATTTAGTATGATTTTTTCTGACTCTTGTATCATGTATGTCCTACATTGTTATAGGTTTTGATCTTTGATCTCAATAATAATATGAGAGGGTACAAGAAGTAATGGAATATTCCTACTTTTAAAATAATAACCTTTTACTGCTATATACCTGAACATCCTTACAATGTTTAATGGAGTCTTCATCCCAATTTATAAAAGCATGTTGGTAATTTTGCGACTTGATCCATGTTGACTTTATAGGGTTTATCCTTAGTGTCTCCAAGGCAAGGGCAGTTTCAGAATTTGTCTAATTGAGTATATCTTATGTTTTCAAACACGTGATTCTCTGGTTATACACCTCATTTTTGGATAATGAGGTGTTGGTTGTTAACTGACATTTAAGACTTTACCTTTGTTTTTTTTTAAATATTCTTGAGGAGTTTCACATCCTCTAAACAAATTATATGTATATTGCGTGTTTGGTTTCTCAAATATGTGCGCCTTTATTTGGTATTTAGAGCTTGTTTGGTACCATTTCCCAAAATCTGTTTGGGTTTTTGTAAACACAAAATTCTTCTTCTCCAAACTTCACATTGTCTTCATTAATTTCATTGTTCTTAGAAAACTGTTTTCAGGTACATTTCCATACATGTATTTGATCTCGGAAATTTAAAATTTGATTTCTTGTTTCCAATATACAAACAGTTTTGAAAACCATTTTGCAAAGCAGTATCGAATGAACACTTAACATCTCCAAGCATTTGTACTGTGTTCTATAAAGTTCTTAGCTGGTGAAAATATATTCATTTCATTTTTAATGTTAAGGGTGGATGCTTAGACTGATTTTTTTACACTTTTTATTGCACAGGATGTTGATCGGTTCAAGAAGTCCTCAAAACCCACAAACTCAGGTATTATCAGATTATCCTAGTTGTTAAACCTACAAGTTTGTGACCATTTTATTAATGAGTACATAGTAATAGTTTTCTTGAGTTCTATTTTTTATTTTATTTTTCATAAAAGAGTATACAGTGGTGGTACATTAACAAAAGTTAAGGCTTTATTTATTTATTCTCATAACAAAAATTTTGATTGTTGTGTGTTTTTAAACTTATTAATGAGAAAAGATCATTTTGATAATGTTTGGAGTTTTTGAAGAAATACAAATTGATGTCACTATTTTTCTTACACAATCATGGCTGGAGACTTCTGATATAAAATTGTTTTTCTGTTAAATAATTTCTAGCTATTGAGTAACCACTAATCCTTATGGCCTAAGTTTGTACAGAAAGAGCCTAATAATGCTATTTCAACTATATCGCATCCAGTGGAATTAAAAAAAATGAACATTTAGCAGAATACCTAATTAAGGAAATCAAACCTTTCCAATAGGTGCTTCAGATGGCTTGATTCACGGGACCACATCTTCTGAAGTCCAATCGCAATCCTCATTTGCAACTGTTTTTAGTGAAAAGATGGAAGAAAAAGTATGGCACTCTACTTTTCATATGACCTTTTTTCACCTCATTAGCTGCCAACTTAATTGCTTTTACATATTTTTAATTTATTTAACAGAGAGATTGTATGGTAGTGAAAGTATTTGATAAGGAATTATCAACCTTGGATCATTGTGGTCGCCGAAAAATGAGAGCTGGTAGACAGTTATCACAAAGGGAAAGAAAAGATCGATCATCATCAAGACAATTTCCTGTTGAGTACCCTAGCAGTCTCTCTTGTAAAATAGATAAACCTGTTTACTCAAATGGTGACCATAAGGGCAGAGGTTCTACCACTTATTCTTCTCTCCACACTGGGGATAACCTGTCCATCTGTTTTCCTAACAAGTATGCATTTCATTTCGTATGACTCCTTTCTCTCTTTTGTATTATTTACTCGTTATACTGTTGCTTGTTATTGACTGCTGCTGTTGCACTTAAATGTTGTCATCTATTAGCAATCTTGTATCCTACTGAGTGTTTGACACATCCTGTGTTTTCTTATATTTTAGGGTCAGGATATGGTAACTAAATTTATTGACAGAAAATTCTGCTATTCTCAATTAGTTGACTTGAATGAATGTTTCTAATGAATTTTTCCTCTCTTTTTCCTTCTTGTGCGTTAGGAAGGATGCATTTGAGGTTCTACGATCAAATATTTCAAGGCATAAAAAGGTACTTTTTTAGATGCTTTCTTTTTATACTTTTGCTTGCTCATTTTGTCAACAATGACCATAGTATGATGATTTTGTTCTTGAGATGAGTTTAAGTCCTTCATTGAAAAGGGAAACTATTTTAGAGCCGTGGGTATGGGAGATTAACTTGTTTTTTCACAAACATCTCGGTGAATTAGTTTAAGTGTGGATATAAATAGAATGGATAAGTAATTAGCCTTTGTAGCTAAGAAGAAAAAGGGGGAACTTTACCATGAGATCCTAGAAGAACCAATTATGTTGATGGATGAAATTGTTGCAGCTCTGGGTAGTACGTAGAAGTTTTCTGGTTACTAGTCAGTGTAATTGTTTAGCTTGCCTGCAATGGGTGTATATTCTGTCTCTCCTTCATAGGCTTTTTATCTTGATTGACTAATTAGATCTGTGGCTATTATATCCGATCAGGGACAGACCCTTGTGCTCCTGGATGAGGATGAAATTGAAGAGTCAACTGTGGAAACTCCATGTGTAGAGACAACAAAGCAAGCAGACAAGCTTGCTGAATGGTAAGTGGACTTCTGATACTGGTTAATAGTTATCCTACTCTATTTCAGCTTGGTATTAGGGTTTGAGTTTAGTAACAATTTATATTTCTGTAACTTTTTCAGTGAGAGGGATGCTAAGATTGACTACCCATCGAAGTACACACCTAACTCTTCCCTGAAAATGATAAAGAATGGTTTTTTTGGCTAACAGTTTTCGTTAAAGAACTCATGTTTACTGTTTTTTGAGCCAGGGATGACCCAGAATCTGTTGAAATTTATTACAAGGATATAGATCGCCTTGCTCCTGAAGCTTATCTGACATCTTCAATTATGAACTTCTACATTCGGTAAGCATTTTAGTATAGCTGATGCTAGGACTAGGAGGATGATAGTTATTTTCCCTTGCACAAACTACCTTTTATACTAGTTTTATCCCCTATCCATAGTGTGATACCATGTTGCATTAACATGTAAGAAAGCATGTGAATTCCCCCCATTCCCCCAAACAAAAGGAAAAGGGAGCCTGTTTTTCAGACTATTGGCTTCAACTGCAGTGAGGTATGAGGGTTTAACCAGATGGTCAAGACTGTGGTTTGCTTCCACAAAGTCTGGGGTTCAAGCCCCCTCATGTGCATTCCCCTTTTCCCAAAGATTGCAGGGTTCGACTCCAATTTCGAACTTGGGCATCTGAAGCAAGTATGAGGGATTTTTGAATTACCAAAAAAAAAAAAGGAGTACTGTGCACCTTTGAATGGTGCTGGCCATTTGTAGGCTATAAGTTGTTTACAAGTTGTATTTCTTAAAGTGTGGTGCTGGCCATTGGTAGGTTATAAGATGTTTACAGGTTGTTTTTCTTAAGTGGTTGTTTTTCATGTGAAGGAGTCAAGCGTAACTTCCATAATTTTGAAGGGTATTTTTGTTTTAAAACTCATTTAATAGAAAATAATGGTATTTTTGTTCATTCAGAAATATTTCTTGAATACTAAAAATATCATCTTGATAAGAAGCTATTAACTTATTGCATAATGGGCCTTGAATATTTTCACTATGTCTTGCAATATTTTTTGTCTTTTCTGTTACTACTCAAATTTTTCTTCTCACCTTAAGTTGTTAAACCATTAATATTGAAATAAATATAAAAATTCCTAGGTGGAAAAGAAAAGTTTTCGATATATATATATATATACTGATTGAGGACACACGTGCATTTATTAAGATGAACCCACTGGGTGGTGCTACTTTTTCCCTATTATTCATATATGGTGCAATGTTATTGCTTGCTAGGGTATTTTGTAAAGCTTACATTTTTTCCCCCTGTTGAGTATCCTTGAAGTACTAACATCTTTGAAAGGTGTTGACACTGCAAATGTTATTGATTGATTATTATTATTATTACTTTTCCTTTTTGAGAAGAAACATTGCAATATCATTGATTGATTATTATTATTATTACTTTTCCTTTTTGAGGAGAAACATTGCAATATCATTAATTGAAATAGTTACAAAAGAGTGAATAATCAATCTGTCCATAAAAGTTAAGATCTATCTAAAGGATCACAAAAAGATCTATACAGTGGAGGTTAAACAGGTCAGACAACTCAAACGCCAATAGATCATCAGTATCTAATGATGTTGTTGGTAGGAACCAATAATATGGTTTGATTACTTTTTTCTAACAATATGACATCTGGCATGGCAAAGTTGCTCTGCTTATTCTGTATGTATACGTAGCCTTGGGTAAGAGGAGATCTGGATTTTCCTTATTTTGTTTACTTTGGAGTTTTAATGCAAATATCTTCACCTTGTGTGCTATTTAGTTCTTGTTGACAGTGTCTGAAATGTCCTAATGAGGAATCTATTATGTTTGTTGTAGTCTGGGTGAATTTTTCTTGTGGACTTGCTTTTCAGTGTCTGTAGTTAATCAATTGTGAGTTCATCTTTCTAGGTATTTACAGCAGCAAGCATCCCCAGCAAATAGGGCCATATGGGATTGCCATTTTTTCAACACATATTTTTACCAGAAACTCAAGGAGGCTGTATCACGCAGGGTAGCTACTTTCTTTATACTTAAAAATCTGCTTGTTATTCTATAGCTACAGGGAGAGTTATGTTTTTGAATCTGTAAGCCATTTTGAGTTGGAGTTTGAAAAAACACTGAACTTTTAGAATTAAATATCTGATTAAATTATTAATACTGTGGCTCTCAAGGGCATTGAATATGTGCTTGCCTGGAGATATATTGCCATGGCTTTGCTAATGTTGATGTTGAGGACGCTTGGCTTTTGTTAATTCTTTTACTCCATGATTTATATTTAGGAAATTATAAGGATTGGACACATTTGTGGTCCAACTTACAAGTTTCTGGTGATCTTAAAAAAAAAAAAAAAAAAAAAAAAAGAAAAAGAAAAAAAAGAAGCTTTTTTACTGATATATTTTGGATTTCATATGTTAATGTGTCAATGTTTTCGTTGAAGAATTATGCTTGATATTTGAGTGGTGTCTTTAGTTGTAATTTTATGCTTTCTTTTTTCTCTGGTGATACTACAAGTAAGTTTTCTTCTTTTGTTTATGTAGAGGGGTGAAAAGGATTCTTTTATCAAGTTCCGGAGGTGGTGGAAAGGTGTCAATATATTTCAGAAGGCATATATATTTATTCCTATACATGAAGAGTAAGTTCTCTTTGTGGAGGATTGCACAATAACTTTAACCAAACTTTTGAATATGAAAAATTACCATAATGATCATATGAACTGTAATGTTTAGGTTGTTATGCATTGATTTTGACCTCATCAGTTATTTGCAAATAAAGATTTTGTAGGTTCATTATTGGGTCCAGCAAGCACTTCTCAGTTCTTAGTGGAATCACAACTTATTGTTGTCATGAACAGAATGAGATAATTGCACAAGTGAATTGTTTATTTTTATGTTTAGTTTTATCTGGTAAACAAGCTCTGTCCTTTTCCTATTCCTGAACACTGCTTATTGAAAGGTGTGTTCACCATGATTGTGCATGCAAATTATTCCTGTATCTTATTGTAGTGTCGGAAGAATCAATGCATAGCATGCTTAGTTGGCTTTTTTTATTCAAGGATCTTGTTAAACAGCCAATTAGTCTAAGAACTAACTTATTCTCGAATTTAGTGGGTCATATTGAGCTATTTATTATAAGCTTTAACTAAGCAGCAGAAATTTAGGTGGGTCATCCTAGCCTCTTGTTGTGACTTTCTTTCAGAACACTTTTATGGCTTTGGTGAAGGAGAAAAGGCCAAAGTCTGTGGAGTTGTGCAGCTTTAGCTACTTTTTGGGCGGTTTGGTGAGAAAGAAACTGAAGTTTAAAGAAAGATGCTGTGAAGAAATTCATATTTTGTGGGACATAATCCTTTTCTTGCTTCTCTTTGGGCATTGGTTTCAGAATCTTTTTGAGATACTTATCTTTTTTCGCTTAAATTGAGAATTTCTGCTTATATTTTTGCTGTTGGCATGATTTTTTTCTGTTTGTCTGTAGCTGGTCTTAGTGACCTTTTCATCATATTCTGTATATTCCTATTTTGTGGATAGCTTGTTTGCTCTTTTGTGATTATCATTTTTAATTTATAGTAGTTACTTTGTTTCTTCAAAAAAAAAAAAAAAAGAAAAAAGAAAAAAGTGGGTTGGTTTTGCAGAGTTTTGGTATGTACATTTAAAAATGGTGCTTTGCAATGATCTGGAGACAATCAACAAATCAATTAGCCATTATTTTGTGAGGGAACGGAAAATTGTTGCACAGTAAATTATAAAAAAAAAAAAAAAATAGGATCATTAAGCTAGATGAGGTTTTGTTTATTTAATGAGTTTTCAAGATTGTTTGTCTCTGTGTGACAAATGATGTTTTCATGTGTGAATTATTGAGTGATTTTGTATCTAATGTCTGAGTAGATCCTATTTACTTTTTGCTTTTAATGTCCATTTAGCATGCAACATGTATATAAGTTGTATAGATGTTTTAATAGGTCATGCTCCTCCATCCCCCCCTTTTTTCTTACTGTTGTTGGGATTGCACTACTTCTCATATTTGAATTCTTATATGGTGCTGATGGATTCAGTCTTCATTGGAGCTTGGTGATTATTTGTATCCCGGATGAGGAAGATGAGTCAGGGCCAATTTTACTTCATTTGGATTCATTGGGTCTTCACTCTAGCCGATCAATTTTTGTTAACATTAGAAGGTGAGATGAAAGAATTTTTTGCAGAGCATTAAGTTATGTCTTTATGATTAATCACTTTTAAGTTTCAAAACATGAAATTATAGTGAGGAATCTCTTGTTTGCTACATGCTCAAATGGTTGGAGTGCGTATGATTTTTTGTAATAATGTTGAAATTACATGCACAAGCTTTGATGAGATCATTAAATAGTTGTAAATTCTCTTGATTATGTAAGATGATTAATGATCAATGTTCTTTACATAATGCCTCTTTATTTTTTAATGGGNATTGAATATGTGCTTGCCTGGAGATATATTGCCATGGCTTTGCTAATGTTGATGTTGAGGACGCTTGGCTTTTGTTAATTCTTTTACTCCATGATTTATATTTAGGAAATTATAAGGATTGGACACATTTGTGGTCCAACTTACAAGTTTCTGGTGATCTTAAAAAAAAAAAAAAAAAAAAAAAAAGAAAAAGAAAAAAAAGAAGCTTTTTTACTGATATATTTTGGATTTCATATGTTAATGTGTCAATGTTTTCGTTGAAGAATTATGCTTGATATTTGAGTGGTGTCTTTAGTTGTAATTTTATGCTTTCTTTTTTCTCTGGTGATACTACAAGTAAGTTTTCTTCTTTTGTTTATGTAGAGGGGTGAAAAGGATTCTTTTATCAAGTTCCGGAGGTGGTGGAAAGGTGTCAATATATTTCAGAAGGCATATATATTTATTCCTATACATGAAGAGTAAGTTCTCTTTGTGGAGGATTGCACAATAACTTTAACCAAACTTTTGAATATGAAAAATTACCATAATGATCATATGAACTGTAATGTTTAGGTTGTTATGCATTGATTTTGACCTCATCAGTTATTTGCAAATAAAGATTTTGTAGGTTCATTATTGGGTCCAGCAAGCACTTCTCAGTTCTTAGTGGAATCACAACTTATTGTTGTCATGAACAGAATGAGATAATTGCACAAGTGAATTGTTTATTTTTATGTTTAGTTTTATCTGGTAAACAAGCTCTGTCCTTTTCCTATTCCTGAACACTGCTTATTGAAAGGTGTGTTCACCATGATTGTGCATGCAAATTATTCCTGTATCTTATTGTAGTGTCGGAAGAATCAATGCATAGCATGCTTAGTTGGCTTTTTTTATTCAAGGATCTTGTTAAACAGCCAATTAGTCTAAGAACTAACTTATTCTCGAATTTAGTGGGTCATATTGAGCTATTTATTATAAGCTTTAACTAAGCAGCAGAAATTTAGGTGGGTCATCCTAGCCTCTTGTTGTGACTTTCTTTCAGAACACTTTTATGGCTTTGGTGAAGGAGAAAAGGCCAAAGTCTGTGGAGTTGTGCAGCTTTAGCTACTTTTTGGGCGGTTTGGTGAGAAAGAAACTGAAGTTTAAAGAAAGATGCTGTGAAGAAATTCATATTTTGTGGGACATAATCCTTTTCTTGCTTCTCTTTGGGCATTGGTTTCAGAATCTTTTTGAGATACTTATCTTTTTTCGCTTAAATTGAGAATTTCTGCTTATATTTTTGCTGTTGGCATGATTTTTTTCTGTTTGTCTGTAGCTGGTCTTAGTGACCTTTTCATCATATTCTGTATATTCCTATTTTGTGGATAGCTTGTTTGCTCTTTTGTGATTATCATTTTTAATTTATAGTAGTTACTTTGTTTCTTCAAAAAAAAAAAAAAAAGAAAAAAGAAAAAAGTGGGTTGGTTTTGCAGAGTTTTGGTATGTACATTTAAAAATGGTGCTTTGCAATGATCTGGAGACAATCAACAAATCAATTAGCCATTATTTTGTGAGGGAACGGAAAATTGTTGCACAGTAAATTATAAAAAAAAAAAAAAAATAGGATCATTAAGCTAGATGAGGTTTTGTTTATTTAATGAGTTTTCAAGATTGTTTGTCTCTGTGTGACAAATGATGTTTTCATGTGTGAATTATTGAGTGATTTTGTATCTAATGTCTGAGTAGATCCTATTTACTTTTTGCTTTTAATGTCCATTTAGCATGCAACATGTATATAAGTTGTATAGATGTTTTAATAGGTCATGCTCCTCCATCCCCCCCTTTTTTCTTACTGTTGTTGGGATTGCACTACTTCTCATATTTGAATTCTTATATGGTGCTGATGGATTCAGTCTTCATTGGAGCTTGGTGATTATTTGTATCCCGGATGAGGAAGATGAGTCAGGGCCAATTTTACTTCATTTGGATTCATTGGGTCTTCACTCTAGCCGATCAATTTTTGTTAACATTAGAAGGTGAGATGAAAGAATTTTTTGCAGAGCATTAAGTTATGTCTTTATGATTAATCACTTTTAAGTTTCAAAACATGAAATTATAGTGAGGAATCTCTTGTTTGCTACATGCTCAAATGGTTGGAGTGCGTATGATTTTTTGTAATAATGTTGAAATTACATGCACAAGCTTTGATGAGATCATTAAATAGTTGTAAATTCTCTTGATTATGTAAGATGATTAATGATCAATGTTCTTTACATAATGCCTCTTTATTTTTTAATTGGCATAGTAAGGAGGTTTCTTTTTTTTTTTTTTTTTTCATGTGGTTACTTCTTGAACTTGGTTAATAAGTTCTTTTCTATTTTTCCTGAACACCCATAGCATAACATATTTTTTAATAACATATTTATTCTAATATCTGCTTTATTTAGAATTGCATCATATAGAAATATAAGTAGTCATTAATTCTATAATTATTTTGATTGATGCATGATGGTCCAGCTATGAACTGTCTCCTTGCTGATCATCTAGTTTCTATGGCTATAGCTGGTGACAGTCCTTCATTTTGGAACTTTTGAGGTGTACCATGATACAGCATATCTAATGTTGTAATGATGATGAGTTGGTGGGGACTAGATAGTATGGGAGTGTTGGCTAATATTTGAACTTTCTTTTTTGGAAAATTTAGGGTCTGGTTTGATTTGTGATATTAAAATGTTTTTTTGAAAACTAAGATACAATCAAAAAACTTTTTAAGTTTTATCTAAATATCTGTAGTGACTGAAATTGCTTTTGAGATGATATTCAAAAACTGTTTTCAGTTTTAAACATTATCAAGAGTAGTAAAGTTTTTTGTTTTTTGTTTTCTGATTTCATGTTTCTTAATAGGATTATGGTGAAATTGTTTTTTTCAAACATTTCAATCAAATGCGTTTTCTTAAAATTTCCTATTTCCTTTATTTTCAAACACAAAGAATTGTTTTTAAATTTTAAATCAACTGAGCCCTGGGATACTTTTAATTAGATATTAAGCTTCTTTTTGCTTAATCCTTTTGTGTTTATCCCTGTTGGCATTCTCTAATTAATATTCACATATCAAAGAAATGTAAAATTTGTGGGATAGTAGTTCTTGTTATCAAATCTCCATTTGATTGCCTTCTTAATGTAATTCTAAAGCTAATGATGATGCAAATTGTGCTCTCCAGCTATCTTAAAGAAGAATGGAACTTTTTGAATCAAGAAGCTTCTCCTTCAGATATTCCAATTCCTGAAAGAATATGGAGACACCTTCCTCGTAGAATTGTTGAGAAAATAATTGCGGTAAATTTCATGTAAATTACATAACGTTTTGTTGTTGCATGGTGTGGTTACTTGAATGTTATTGTGATTCATATGGTACTCATACATATTCAATGGCAAACAAAACATGGTTACTAAATCTTAGCCTAACCTAGACAGAATATATTGAAAGTTTTGATTGTCAAGCTGTCTTGCTGACAAGGGTCATGCTTTCTGTTCAATGTTCTGATACCAAAAGTTATTTGATTGTTTTTGTCACAGAACTTTTTGCTTTTTATCTGTGTGGCTGCAAATTTAAATAATGTTTCTATTAGTCCTTTCTGCAAATCAAAGTTTCATATAGAATTGTTATTGAGTGTTGTGTTACAATGAATTATGAATTATAATGCATTAGATGTTATTCTTGATTTTTAAATTTGTTGCAGCAAATTAGTGTGCTTGCTAGAAATTTTATCAATGTCTTGCTGGCCTTATTTGAATCTTCGAGATGGATTTTTAATAATGAGCATTACACATTGATATTTACAAGTTGAGTATATATGTTTCGAAATTTACCTCAATGATTTCCTTCCATTAATATTTTCAACCAGGTTCCCCAACAAAAAAATGATTATGATTGTGGTCTCTTTGTACTTTTCTTTATGGAGCGCTTCATTGAAGAGGCCCCAGAAAGGCTGAAGAAGAAAGACCTAGCAATGGTACTTTTTTCGCCCCTAATAATTGAGATTGGTAAAATTTTCTTTATGTAGTCATTTCCCAAAGAGGTTGCTTTTGGTTTAACTCTTTTTCAGTTTGGAAAGCGATGGTTTAGACCTGAAGAGGCCTCGGGTTTGAGAGTAAAAATACGGAATTTACTTGAGAAAGAATTTCAACTTGCCAGAGAGAGCTGTAGTATTGTGGAATCATCCTCATCTTCAGGTGGCGCTCTAGGCTGACACTGACATATTTTGCTGGTGGATTTGGTGTGTTCTCAATGTTTAGCCTGTATAAATGATTCAATTATTTGGCTTCTCTCCTGTGGAAATGTGTAAAAAGTTTTGGCGATTAATTCTGAGTAAGCTGCAAAATCGGTCCAAAGGAAAATCGGTCTACAGGCATTGTCATGAGGATAAATATGAAGGCTGTTATTCTGACACTCACTGGTCGTTCATACTGATTGGGTTAGAAACCCTCAATCGCCTCATCAGCTTTATCGGAGCAAAAATTACTGCTGATAACTAGTGATGGTGGTTTTAAAACATTTCCGATGTATCTGAGGGTTTTAACTTTATGATTTTTTACCCTCCCTTAGGGAGATGCGAAGAGAGGGTTCATGTAAGTATCTCTGCGCTGAATTCAATTTCTAATTTAATGCCCATTAAGAAATTTGCAGGCAGATAAAGGAATGTCAGTTTTCATGTGAATGAGAACACCCCATTACTCTTGTTTTTTCCTTTTCGTCAACGGAAACTCACACACACAAAGCCAAATGTGGTATTTTTTTTAGTTGTCTAAATTAGTCATCTTAAATAGTATTTATATAAAGCGCAACTAATTAGTGGAAGAGGAAATGAACTACAGCATGAAACAAAAAGAATCGCTGCATTCCTCCCACAGTCACTTATTTACACTATCATAATACAATCTTGGTTGGTTTCACTGCTACCGAAAGCAGAAGCAGCCATACTCATGATTGTGGACGTCAATGGTTTCTAGCATGGAAACCACTTCTTCCATCTCTGGTCTCTTTTTGGGGTCTGCGTCCCAGCATCGCCTCATTACTTGTGCTAGAAATTCCGGGCAACTGTTGGGTATTTGTGGCCTCAAATTCTGCAATCCACGAATTCAGATTTTGTTAACCCTTTTTCTCTTTGTAAAGACTTGTCAGAATAAATAATTAATTATATACCTGATCGACAATAGCTGCTGCTAAAGTGAATTGGAAGTTGATATTATGATAAGGCCTGTTACAACAACAAATCTCCCACAAGCAAATTCCAAAACTGTACACATCGCATTTCCTGTTGTATGGTTCACTTTTTAGAACCTGCATTGACACATAAAATTTGATGTTAATTATTAAGGTTCAGAGAAAAAAGATATTGAGGTAAAAATTCTTATCCTTGTTGATATAAATACCTCTGGAGCCATATACCCGATGGTTCCTGTACTGCCTGTCATGTCTTTAGGATTTAGAGCTTGAAAACGAGAAACTCCAAAGTCCGTTATCTTAAGTGCATGATTCTTGTCAAGAAGCAAATTTTCTGCCTTTATATCTCTGTGGACAATCTTTTTGGAGTGAAGGTAACTCAAGCTGTTAAAAAGACATAAGAGAGTAGAAGTAAATATACTCAGCTGTTTTAGCTCCAACATAAGGCATTTTTGAGATGAAAAAGCTCATATTGTATTGAAAAAGGAAAATCAAATTAAATCACATAGATGAAGGAAATAGAGACTGACCCTCTTGCAAGATCTAGAGCCAATTTTATGACAATCCTGAAAGGCAACTTCTTTTTTCGGTTCTTTATCAAGTAAGACCTCAAAGTACCTCCAGGAAGATACTCAGCAACACAAGACAAACAACTTGGTTTTCCAGAGGTCAGTAAGCCCATCGTAGCACCTATGAACTGACCAGGACAGAAAAATCAATACAAATGTTTAAAACTCGTTCGAATCAATAAAATTCTCAACACAAAATCCTTCCAAGTTGGGAGGAAACAAAGTTATAATACCTTTGTAATATTTGGATGATTTAGATTATGCCAAAGAGAAACCTCCTGTTTAAAAGCTATCCTCAGTGCAGCTATTTTGTCTCTTGTCCTTGGAACCTCTTCTCCCCAGTCAATAATTTTAACTGAGAATAGCGGGGGGAAAAGGAATCTCAGTCACGAAAAATATGTTTATATCATTTTTATGTCCTTCCCTAATACAAATAATATAGTTTGAATATGTAATATGCATATCAAACTTATATATCAGCCTGCTTTACTCCAAGTAATTTTCGTGGTTTCATGCAAGAATGCCTTCCAAAATATTCTTAAACGGATTCTTTCTGTCTTTTCTAAATTTATATATTACGTTCTAAATGATTACGTACCTGCAACTTCTTGGCCATTGTAGAGCCCTCTGTGGACAGAACCATAGGCACCTCGACCAATCACTTCTTCTATGATAAGTTTACGGGGATCGATTTCCCACTCTTCTTTGGCACTCTCCTTCCCTCCGAATTCTTCCAAAATATCAATATTTTTCTGTGCTTTCCATGGTGCTCGGTTAAAAAGTCTTGAAAGCTGTTCATCCATCTTCTTCAGATCAATATTCTCCGTGCTCGCTGACCTCTCTTTACTTCTTTCATTCATCTCTTTCAACAAGCTCTTTGTTCTTGGCAGGGGTCGTTTTTGTTTTTGTTTTCGTTTGTGTGATAGGTTTAGATGCTTGTGCAATAAGGTATCTGTTTCCGCGTTAAACTGAAATTTGATTTCTGCTAAAAGTTTTGACTCTTAGACTTGAGCCAATCGTTGATTATATTTATATTAATCCTATTCAGTAGATATTGCAGTAACTTCAGAAAAAAATCAAAAGGATATTGTATAAAGTAATACTGATAAAATTCTTACTAGGATTCTAGATAAATTATATTTACTTTCTTAATTGACTTGTGAAAAGCGTTTTAACTGTTATATAAATTAGGTCAAAGGTTGGATTGACTTGACTAGTCAATATTTGAATTCCCTTACGTACTATATATATATATATATATATATATATATGTTCATCAAAAAAACACTTGTAAGAAATTAAAAACATTTAAAAGATCATTTACAATTTATTTCAGAGAAATAGTATGTTATGTAAATAGAAAATATATATATTTTCCAGGTAACACTTTTATTATTATTATTATTATTATTTTGTAGAGAAAACTTTCATTGAAATATAATGTAAAAGTACGCTTCAAAGATTCATGAAATTGTAACCCCAAAATAGAATAAAGTTAGATAAAACGTAACGTAAATTATTTCCATAAAGCATTGAAGCCAGGTTGTCGGTCAATCACTAATCCAACTATGAATTTTGCACCGAAAAGTATAAACTGAATAATATTCTGATAAAAATAAACTTAGGAATTTGATCGATGTACGTATCAGGTCTTTTGCTTTGGGTCAACAATTTATTTCGAAAGAACACAAAATAATTTCTCTGACCATGCGTCTTATGATTTATGATAATATTTTGGTAAAATATTGAATTACATGCAGGTTCTAGTATGTCACAAACAATAGCTGCTCTTTGTTTTTTTTGGCAGAGTTGCCTTTTGTATGTTAAGGCCAAGAAAAAAATGTTTTAATAAAAGCCATACTCACAATTGACATAACCAGACAACAACTACAGGTTTAGAGAAGAATTAAAAATAAGCCAGGCATCAAAGTTTTGGATGCAGAATGATGATATACGGATTACTCCACACGCCCATAGCAGTCATATGCATGTTAACATATATGGATTTATACAATTCTGTAGTTTTCTTTTTTTCTTTGACAGTCAATGGTTCTATATGAATATGTATAGTGTTTGTACGTATTTATATATTGGGCAAGGTAAGACGAAGAATTGCAGCAATTATAGTCGGCGTTTCTTCTTCTCAGGAGTAGCATACACCTGTGCTGTCTTACCAAACATTTTTACCTGGAAATTCTCGAAGGCCTCAGAAATTGCTCCCACCTGTATGGATGAAAAAAATTTGTTCATTCACGGGAATATTTAATAACGCCAAGTAAATTGTTAACATAACAATATTAATTTAGATAATAATTTTTCACAAACCAGTTCGGGCTTTTTAGAGTACACCCTCACAATAGTATCTTGGCAGCATGCAGGCAGCAAATGACTGATGTGATCATCCCGAATGGGAAACTTCTCATCGCAATCATAATCCTGATAAAACAAAAGCTAATTAAATCTCAAAACTGCAACTAATATTTCTCCTCTATTTTATTTCAGATTCAAGGGGGATTTAATGACACAAATTTAACCTGTTAAATTAGTTTCTAATAGCGCTAGCTCACATACATTTGTCAAACTCTGTTATTAAGGTTGTCTTACAGAATTCACCCCTTCTATCCGGCAAAAAAAATAAAAAAAAACAGCTAGGAGCTAGCGACTACAATTTGGAAAAAAGGCTCCAGTTACTTGTCTGATTCATTGAAGAATATTATTTGCAGCAGTCATTGCACTGTGATCAGGTTCAAGTAACGAATTTTTTAAAGTAAAAATAAACAGAACTCCTGGAAGTCCTTACAGTTAAAGTTCGCTGACTTTATTATAAAATTCACTAAACAGTTAAGCTGTCCTATGCAAGCAGAATATAATGCAGAGAGGAAGTGAATTTGTACCTTGAAAAAATTAATGCTGCATGGGAATATACATGCACAAAGGAGAGATCACAATCAAAATCTATTAGCAGAGCAGCATATCAATCAAAAGGTTCAGGAAAAAGACTAGGCCTCCATCAGGATTACTGTTTGTGTCTTTCTCATGTACCTTTCAAGGGGGTTGTTCTTTCCGCGAGTCAAATCAATCCTAACATTGCTCACAGCAACATCTTCTTCTTTTAGTGAAACACCACCAGCTTTCTGATTGACAAATTACTCTTTGAGATACCACGAGTCCATGGTGCGATAAATATATAAATATAAAAAAATTTTGCACCAATCTATTTGGCATCTGACTCGAACGTGACCACGTAGGACACAATACAGGTATTCAGTGAATGAACAGCCATCCAACAATTATAGATGCCCGTTCATATCTTATAGACGACCGTTCATCATAAATGGACGAGAGTCTAAAAAATATCAATGGACTCCCGTCTATAATGTCCCGTCCATACATTATAGACGGGAGTCTCTTTATTATGGACAACCATTCATCATAAATGGACGACCGTCCATCTCAAATAATTTTTTTTTATTTAATTTATAATTTCTTTTTCATTTATAAAAAAATTATCGCTTGTCTAAGTCAAAATTTTTAGATGAAATATTCATTTTTAAAACACAAAACTTTTAGATGAAATAAAGGGAAAAAAAAAAGATTTTTAAAGTAAAAAGCATGGACGTTAGTCCATCTAATGAGATGGTCATCCATTGTAAAAATGAGATAGACTAGCGATTATACTCAAATAATTTTTTTTTTTAAATTTACAATTTTTTTTTTTCATTTATAAAAGAAATGCAAAGCAAGAGAGATAGATAAAAAGTATTCATAATGTAGAATTTTTTAAAGAAATTTTTTTATTGAACTAGAATTTGGGTATAGACGTCCATCTTACACGAACGACTATTCATTGTATATGGACGCCCATCCATTATTAGTTTTTAAACTTTTTTGGACGGACGACCATCTTATATGAATATCCGTCCGTATTATATGAATAAATCCATTGATATTGTCATGGATGATCGTTCATTCATGATGAACGGTCGTCCATAACGTATGGACAACCATCCGTGTAAGATGGACGGCCGTCCATTCACGGAATCAGTATTTTTTGTCCAACATGACCGCGTCTTAGTGGATGCCACGTCGTTCGGTAAAGAAATTCAGTGTCTATAGCATTAGTCTATAAATATACACTATAAATATACAGAGTATGTCTAGACCTGAGAACAAACAATATCTTGTGGAGTGATGTCTTTGAAATGCTCTAGCTTGGCCTTTGGAACTGAAAATTCATTGCAGAACTGAAAAAACATAATAACTTGCTATGATTATACCGCACTTATAAGTTACAGCATGCTGAAAAGCTTCAAAGAAATAAATTAATTTCATTATTGACACAGATGAAAGAGTAAACAAAGCTAATCATTCACTGTCCCGACAATAATCCTAAGATACCTGGTATATTTCCCTTCTCCGAATACGAAGGATTAAATCTCTTGCTTTCTTGAGCTCTTGCCGGGGATCAGTCAAAATGGTTTTCACTATGGAGTCATCTAACTGTACTTTTGAGAAGAATAGTTTAGTGCCACAAACATACAATCGCTATATAGTTTGAATATGTAATATGCATATCAAACTTATATATCAGCCTGCTTTACTCCAAGTAATTTTCGTGGTCTCATGCAAGAATGCCTTCCAAAATATTCTTAAACGGATTCTTTCTGTCTTTTCTAAATTTATATATTACGTTCTAAATGATTACGTACCTGCAACTTCTTGGCCATTGTAGAGCCCTCTATGGACAGAACCATAGGCACCTCGACCAATCACTTCTTCTATGATAAGTTTACGGGGATCGATTTCCCACTCTTCTTTGGCACTCTCCTTCCCTCCGAATTCTTCCAAAATATCAATATTTTTCTGTGCTTTCCATGGTGCTCGGTTAAAAAGTCTTGAAAGCTGTTCATCCATCTTCTTCAGATCAATATTCTCCATGCTCGCTGACCTCTCTTTACTTCTTTCATTCATCTCTTTCAGCAAGCTCTTTGTTCTTGGCAGCGGTCGTTTTTGTTTTTGTTTTCGTTTGTCTGATAGGTTTAGATGCTTGGGCAATAAGGTATCTGTTTCCGCGTTAAACTGAAATTTGATTTCTGCTAAAAGTTTTGACTCTTAGACTTGAGCCAATCGTTGATTATATTTATATTAATCCTATTCAGTAGATATTGCAGTAACTTCAGAAAAAAATCAAAAGGATATTGTATAAAGTAATACTGATAAAATTCTTACTACGATTCTAGATAAATTATATTTAATTGACTTGTGAAAAGCGTTTTAACTGTTATATAAATTAGGTCAAAGGTTGGATTGAGTTGACTAGTCAATATTTGAATTCCCTTACGTACTATATATATATATATATATATATATATATGTTCATCAAAAAAACACTTGTAAGAAATTAAAAACATTTAAAAGATCATTTACAATTTATTTCAGAGAAATAGTATGTTATGTAAATAGAAAATATATATATTTTCCAGGTAACACTTTTATTATTATTATTATTATTATTTTGTAGAGAAAACTTTCATTGAAATATAATGTAAAAGTACGCTTCAAAGTTCATGAAATTGTAACCCCAAAATAGAATAAAGTTAGATAAAACGTAACGTAAATTATTTCCATAAAGCATTGAAGCCAGGTTGTCGGTCAATCACTAATCCAACTATGAATTTTGCACCGAAAAGTATAAACTGAATAATATTCTGATAAAAATAAACTTAGGAATTTGATCGATGTACGTATCAGGTCTTTTGCTTTGGGTCAACAATTTATTTCGAAAGAACACAAAATAATTTGTCTGACCATGCGTTTTATGATTTATGATAATATTTTGGTAAAATATTGAATTACATGCAGGTTCTAGTATGTCACAAACAATAGCTGCTCTTTGTTTTTTTTGGCAGAGTTGCCTTTTGTATGTTAAGGCCAAGAAAAAAATGTTTTAATAAAAGCCATACTCACAATTGACATAACCAGACAACAACTACAGGTTTAGAGAAGAATTAAAAATAAGCCAGGCATCAAAGTTTTGGATGCAGAATGATGATATACGGATTACTCCACACGCCCATAGCAGTCATATGCATGTTAACATATATGGATTTATACAATTCTGTAGTTTTCTTTTTTTCTTTGACAGTCAATGGTTCTATATGAATATGTATAGTGTTTGTACGTATTTATATATTGGGCAAGGTAAGACGAAGAATTGCAGCAATTATAGTCGGCGTTTCTTCTTCTCAGGAGTAGCATACACCTGTGCTGTCTTACCAAACATTTTTACCTGGAAATTCTCGAAGGCCTCAGAAATTGCTCCCACCTGTATGGATGAAAAAAATTTGTTCATTCACGGGAATATTTAATAACGCCAAGTAAATTGTTAACATAACAATATTAATTTAGATAATAATTTTTCACAAACCAGTTCGGGCTTTTTAGAGTACACCCTCACAATAGTATCTTGGCAGCATGCAGGCAGCAAATGACTGATGTGATCATCCCGAATGGGAAACTTCTCATCGCAATCATAATCCTGATAAAACAAAAGCTAATTAAATCTCAAAACTGCAACTAATATTTCTCCTCTATTTTATTTCAGATTCAAGGGGGATTTAATGACACAAATTTAACCTGTTAAATTAGTTTCTAATAGCGCTAGCTCACATACATTTGTCAAACTCTGTTATTAAGGTTGTCTTACAGAATTCACCCCTTCTATCCGGCAAAAAAAATAAAAAAAAACAGCTAGGAGCTAGCGACTACAATTTGGAAAAAAGGCTCCAGTTACTTGTCTGATTCATTGAAGAATATTATTTGCAGCAGTCATTGCACTGTGATCAGGTTCAAGTAACGAATTTTTTAAAGTAAAAATAAACAGAACTCCTGGAAGTCCTTACAGTTAAAGTTCGCTGACTTTATTATAAAATTCACTAAACAGTTAAGCTGTCCTATGCAAGCAGAATATAATGCAGAGAGGAACTGAATTTGTACCTTGAAAAAATTAATGCTGCATGGGAATATACATGCACAAAGGAGAGATCACAATCAAAATCTATTAGCAGAGCAGCATATCAATCAAAAGGTTCAGGAAAAAGACTAGGCCTCCATCAAGATTACTGTTTGTGTCTTTCTCATGTACCTTTCAAGGGGGTTGTTCTTTCCGCGAGTCAAATCAATCCTAACATTGCTCACAGCAACATCTTCTTCTTTTAGTGAAACACCACCAGCTTTCTGATTGACAAATTACTCTTTGAGATACCACGAGTCCATCATGGTGCGATAAATATATAAATATAAAAAATGCTATGGACATCCAATGCAGATACCGAAATTTTGCACCAATCTATTTGGCATCTGACTCGAATGTGGCTACGTAGGACACAAAATAGATATTCAATGAATGAACGACCGCTCAACAATTATAGATACCCGTTCATATCTTATGGATGACCGTTCATCATAAATGAACGAGAGTCCAAAAAATATTAATGGACTCCAGTCCATACATTATGGACGGGAGCCCCTTTATTATGGACGACCGTCCATCTCAAATAATTTTTTTTTTTAAATTTATAATTTCTTTTTCATTTATAAAAAAATTATCGCTTGTCTAAGTCAAAATTTTTAGATGAAATATTCATTTTTAAAGCACAAAACTTTTAGATGAAATAACGGGAAAAAAAAAAAAAGATTTTTAAAGTAAAAAGCATGGACGTCAATCCATCTAATGAGGATGGCCATCCATTGTAAAAATGAGATAGACTGGCGTCCATACTCAAATAATTTTTTTTTTTTTAAATTTACAATTTTTTTTTCATTTATAAAAGAAATGCAAAGCAAGAGAGATAGATAAAAAGTATTCACAATATAGAATTTTTTAAAGAAATTTTTTTATTAAACTAGAATTTGGGTATGGACAATCGTCCATCTTACACGGACGGCTATCCATTGTATATGGATGCCCATCCATTATTAGTTTTTAAACTTTTTTGGACGGACGTCCATCTTATATGAATACCCGTCCATATTATATGGATAAATCCATTGATATTGTCATGAATGATCGTTCATTCGTGGTGAACGATCGTCCATAACGTATGGACAACCATCCGTACAAGATGGACGGCCGTCCATTCATGGAATCAGTATTTTTTGTCCAACATGGCCGCGTCTTAGTGGATGCAATGTTGTTCGGTAAAAAAATTCAGTGCACAAATTCAGTGTCTATAGCATTAGTCTATAAATATACACTATAAATATACAGAGTATGTCTAGACCTGAGAACAAACAATATCTTGTGGAGTGATGTCTTTGAAATGCTCTAGCTTGGCCTTTGGAACTGAAAATTCATTGCAGAACTGAAAAAACATAATAACTTGCTATGATTATACCGCACTTATAAGTTACAGCATGCTGAAAAGCTTCAAAGAAATAAATTAATTTCATTATTGACACAGATGAAAGAGTAAACAAAGCTAATCATTCACTGTCCCGACAATAATGCTAAGATACCTGGTATATTTCCCTTCTCCGAATACGAAGGATTAAATCTCTTGCTTTCTTGAGCTCTTGCCGGGGATCAGTCAAAATGGTTTTCACTATGGAGTCATCTAACTGTACTTTTGAGAAGAATAGTTTAGTGCCACAAACATACAATCAGTATCAAGAAATCATAAATTATCATGCTAAACCTTCCAAAATTCAGATGGCTGTTGAATTGAGGACGAAATGTCAAGATATTGATTTGCTTCTGAAAGAGCATCAACAAGCATAAGTTCTACTGCCTGAAAACAGAAATACGGTCCAACATATTACCATTCAAATGCATATTAATAAAGGATTGACATTCATGTCATCACTACAAGTGATAGACAAGACAAATCAATTGAAAATAGGTACCTTTACTTTTGCATGTGTATAGACTGTCCGATGTAAATCAGCACGTGTGGCAAATAACTTGTGAACAGTAAGATCTGACCAGAATATCAAATTTTAAGTAACATAAGACACTACCTCTCTTAAAATAGATAAAAAAAATTTCAATTATACTAACAATCCTTGGCTCGGTAACATATCTCATCACCCATAACTCGCATTGTTTCCATTAACCTGCCAATTGAGAAAAAGAAAAACAGAAAAAAAAAAAAAAAAAGATTTTATATAGTGTAGATAATAAATCAAAAAGCTCGCTTTCAACCTCTGGACATTCACACACATCGCAATAATTTGAACTTAAACAGAAGGATGAGCATTATCATGTATCTGCCATAAGGCTAAACCTCCAAAGAAATTGACACATACCTTTCAAACTGAAAATTGCAGCCAAGACCACAAGCCCGGGAATCACGAACAATGTAATCAAACCTACAGACAAATAAAGTGCAATGACTCTCTGTAGTCAAAACAAGGTTTTAAAACCCGACCCAGGGACAACTCGGCCAAGCCACTGGGTCACGGGTTTGAAGGGTTGAACGGTCCGACCGACAGGTCGGACCATGACGTCAACAAAAAACAAAAAAAAAATTAAAAAAAAATACAGATTTTAATTTTTAACAATGATAATAAAAAATTTTCAATTATTTTTTTATATTTCACTGTAGCAGACCTAGTTTATACCGATTCGACCAGTGGTTTGTCGCAAAAAAACCGGTCCAACCGCAGGTGGAAGTGGGTCAAATGCTAATTCCGGTTTTTTATATGAACCGACCCGGTCTAACCATTGGTTCCCGATCAAACCGGTTCAACCGGCCGGGTTGAGCCGGGTTTTAAAACCATGGTCAAAACCATATGGATCAATTTAAAAATTACTCGGAAAGAGATGAGAAAAATTAGTTGACTCACTTGTCTACATCTATTCCATTTCGACCATTTGCAACAATGTCATATAAAAACTGCTTTTCCTTTGTACTCTACATACATCAAAGAATATGAATTTAGAACTACTAACATAATGTTAGGTTCAGAGTTTTCTAATTTATAGTGAGAAAAAGCCAAGTTAAAAAGGTTGGACCATTAGATGACTTACTCTATCTGAAGCATGGCTAGCAATGATCATTTCCTGTCAAGAAATCAAAAATATATCAGGGCCCATATTTCTACATGTAAATTTTTACTCATGTATACTTAGAATGATCGGATAAAGAAACTTTAAGAAGTCAAGAGTGAATATGGTAACCAAAAGATGCAAACAAGACAGGATACCAACATTTTGACAAACATACAAAAACATAAATTGGCCGTGTCTCAGGGGATGATGGGATAGGATGCAATAAAGAGAAGAAATTCATTCAAATAAGACTGGTTGCCAAGTAGGTGGTCTTGGAGCAACATGCTCCTACCATCAATAGCTGAACACATTGCATAAAATTCTGCAAGTTTCATCTTCTGTATCATGATGGAACTCCAATAGAGGGGTGCTTATGAACATGAGGTTATCACGAGGAAAGTGAAAGAAGAAAATAGAAGGTTAAGTAATGTAACCTTTACTCTGTTGAGGCTTTCAGAATCAATCTCAATATTGTGCTCATCAACAATGTAATCTATCATCTTTGTAGACATGTCCTCGTGAGACCTGAAAATATTTAATTAGATTAATTACCCAAAAACAATGTATTAAATCTCTGACTACAAGAGACCTATATCAATTTTCACAAGGTCACCTCAAAATTGAAAAGAATATTATGTTTCATCAGCCTAACTAATACCACTGGAAGGTAGGGAAGAGTTGCACTTTATTATGTAACACCTAACGGGAAATCAAATTATATTATTTCTTCTCTACCATAGAAATGTCTTCAAAAACATTGTTAAAATATAACTAATGTAAATTATATTGAATACATATTGTTAAAGTAGAGAGCACTTTGTGATATAAAAATTTGATAAACATGTATCTATATGAAATATAGAGTTCTAAGATGGCATTCTAATGAATATTCAAAAAGCAGTCATCTATACTTACATACTGAGCGAATTTAAAATCTTAGCATGCACAGGAGGAGCATTTTGTTAACTCCACTTTTCCTTGTTAATGAACAGAAATATTACATATGATCACTGAGTCACCTAATATATACTTCAATAAATAAGCAGTAATTCAAAATTGAAATCATACTTATTAAAAAAGGCTATAATTCCAACATCTTTATTTGACAGTTGTCACCATTGTTACTCTATCCACTGACTCCATTAATAGCATTGGAAAAGGTAAAACGAATTATGCTATGGTTGTCTATTCTGGGAGAGGACAAAACATGCAATCTACTGAAGAAAGTAAATCACCAGTTGGATCCATTAAGAACCCGGGGAAGAAACTCGCGCTCAAACATGTGACTAAATGGCCCATGGCCAATATCATGTAGTAGTCCTGCATAGAAAGTAAACAAAAGAATAAGACAGATTCAAACTAACGACTAAAAGACAAAGAAAATCTGCTGACGAACACAATTCATTACCAGCAAGTTTCACAGTCTGTATATCAGCACGATCAATATCAAGCTCAGAGCCCTACAAGGATGGCATGCATGTAAAGAAAGATTTCCATGTGATTGCCAGAATGAGGATAACCAGACAGAAAGAGAAGTTCTTACTTGGAAAGCTTTAATTGTCCGAATAGCAGCGCCAGCCAGCCAATAAACCCCTAGTGAATGTTCGAACCGAGAATGTACAGCTCCTGGGTAAACCAAGTATGCTAGACCTGCACAAGAGAAACTTTAAGTTTCGCAACAATTTTGAGCCCACAGGGAGAACTGCACTTGGAAGCACCATGTCCATATAAAGAAAATATAAAGTATTATATATGGAGCACTCTTCAATTGACTAGTCATATTATTACACATTTATTCAGCATGCTGAACTCAATTACTTCTATCTCGGCTGTCAAAAAACCACCATACTAACAAAGTCAAAATCTTCATATCACAGAAATTAGTTATGGTAACCGTTAACAGAAGCATATAACATAAATGTATATCCCACCATATTGGAATTCACCAATGATGCAAAATAAACCAAAGTTCTCTATTGTGCCATAAATAATGCAGGGACAAAAGCAAATTTAGCAGTCATAAATTTGATAAACCTTTAATTCTATAGAAATTTCTATAAAGTATCACCAGATCATGAGATAAAATTTTCTACAATTTCAATAAACTATTACGAGGACTTCAATACTCACCAGGTTGAACCATATTTAACGACAAATTTCTTAGTAGTTAAGTCAAGAAAAGGTCACTACTCACCAAGTTGTTTTAGATCGCGAAGTCTGTAACATATAATAAAAGATTATCAGAAGACAGTCTTAATACACAATTGAAAGGAAGACAAATAGAAATCCTTTCAAATCATTCGAGTATCTTGCCTCTGAAATTGTTCAGTATCAATAAACTTCAAAGACAGCTGCATTTAGAGAAAAGTACTAATTAAGTTTAAAAAATAGCAACATAATTGTACAACAATGAAATGCGTGCAAGGCACTGTAAGTGACATGATACATCATACACAGTTAATGACCACTCAGCATTTTCCAGGACCGCACGGCAACGACAATGACGAAAAACTATAATTATATTGTGAACTGTACATCATTCTGACGTACATGTTTTTTTCCTTTCTCTCCTTTTAAAGTTTTTCTTCATGCTTATCAACTTCTAAGGTCATATCTCCATTTTAAAATTAATATAAATAAATTATGGATCCAGAAAAAGAAAATAAAAATTCAAACTCAAACTCAAATTCAAATTCACTTCTACTTGATTCAAATTCATAATGAAATACCGGGTGAATAATTCTTCAAAGTTCAAAAACTAATTAAAACAAAATTTGCAATTCAATTAAACGTTTCAATCAGGTAGCCACATCAAATTACAAAAACAAACATAAAAAGAAATAAAATATTATAGAATCAAATCAACAAACAATTCAAAAAAACAGCAAAAGTAATGTAGAAGAAGCTATTACCTTATCCAGATAGATGTTGCCGTGGACATTATCGTGAACATGTTTTGAGAATCGTCGGTCATACAAAGGCTCCAAAGTTTGTAGGTGAGAGAGCTGGTCGTCCGAATAAGTTCCCATTGTTAACTTGGTGAAACTCTGAACACTAAGAGAACAACAAAAATAGAGAGAATGAACTTCCAAGGAAAAAAAGGAAAAAAAGAAAAGTAGATTTAAAAATTGGTACTCACAAGGTATGGCCTAGGGTTTTGAAAATTTGAACTGAAAAAAGGGTGTGGTTAACGTGTAATATGTAGAAAATGAGAGAGGGAAAGAAGCGGTTATATATACAGTGATTTTGGAGGAGTAGTGGTGAAGTGATGCCGCCAAAAAAGTGACTGGCTAACCACGCGCGAGTTTATGGACGTGGAATGCACTGCGGCGCAATCAGGAGTCGTGCGTTTCGCGGTGATAATGAGTAATGTTACAGTTACCGGTAGATGTATCGAATTTGTATATCGAATAATATGATATAATCTTAATCGTTGATTTATTATCAATTAATATTAATTAATGGTCAAGATTTTTTTACGTCGTTCGATGTATAAATTCAATGTAAACTTTTCAGTAACTCTATTATTTTTCGGTGGTAAATTCTTATAAATTTGGAGGGAAGAAAGGACATGAAACGGAAGAAAGATGAATGGTTTAAAATGAAACGTACAGGCAACAGCGAAAGAGATAGTTGAAAGGTTATGAAACTCCCAAAAATGGGAATAAGTTGACCTGCTTTTTTGGCTATCTGGATTACTTGAAGGTTGGTAGTCCGCGTGGTGCACACATTGTCGGTGATGGATCAATCATTAGCAGAAATACATTTGTTTTAGAATGAGTAACAAGATTAGACGCACATTGTGGATTTCATTGGAATTAAGATGATGAAATGAGAATGTTAAGAGTTGAAATTACCATTTTCCTCTAAACAGTAAAGGAGGGATACCAGTTGGTCCAATAAATTATAAGCACGTTGACAGTATTATAATCTTAACATGAATGAGTTGGGNTCAGAAAATTGAAAGCAATTTAAAAAACCAAAAAAGATAAATTTGAGAAATTTTTTTAGCTTGATAGATTTCTGGTTAATTTTTCTAAAATTTATTATGCGTTTTTGCTCTTTTAATTAAAAAACTTATTTTTAAGGGTGATGTTGTTACTTAATGGTCAAAATTGGTCAAATGTTAGTTTTGACGGAAAAAATAACGGCAGGAGAGGTGGTTAGATAATTCGGATGCCACAAGGAGAAGATTTATTATCGGATAACTCAGGGGTACTAAATGGATGTAGTCCAAATTGAGTATTGTATTTGCATTGTTGGGTTTGGCATGAGATTGGCCCAAATTCAATTTCTTTGAATGAGCCCAAATTACATTGGTATAGATGAATGTTTGATCAAAACACAAACTCACTTCACTGGATAACGTATATAAACGAGAGGCCAAAAATGAAAACTTAATTACAAAAACCAACGAAATTAACTTCCAATATTTTCACAACCACCATGGTTGTGACATCCTTAAGCTTAACGAGTCTATCTTCTTGCAATCAAATTTCATCTTCGCTTCATGTTTTCCGCCCCATTCAAACCAACCCCACGTCGAATAAAGTTGCGAATTCCTCCTCTTATGGGGCCTTATCTATAAAAGCCTACCACGAGAACCAGAACTCTATCTCTGGTTTTGTAAACAAAGTCATTGGTTCACTGCCGCTTATTGGCCTTGTAGCTAGAATTCTCAGTGATGAAGGTGGTGTTGGAAGTGATACTATTGATTTTGCTGAGTTTCGAAGAAGGGTTGGGAATAAATGTGGCATCAATGATTCTAAAGCTTTCTATGACTTCCAAGAACGGCGTGGACGGGTACTTGTGCTTTAAGTTTTCTTTCTTTTTCTTTTTCTTTTTGGTTATATATGTTTGATAGTTTTTTATTTTTTTATTTCTGGTTAATTGGTTGTAAATTGAGTAAAATGGAATATGAAATTAAGTTATCGAGTTGGGTCTTGGTTTTGGGTAGGCAGGAGATCCTTTGTATGTTTTGATGTGCTGCTGGGTAGCTGCTGTTGGTGCCGGTCTACTCAAATCTGAGGACATTTTAGAGGGGGCGGCAAGGCTTCGTATTTCGAATGATCTCGAATTTGAAGAGCAGAACTTCATTGCCTTGATGAATGAGGCCAAAGAGGTTGGTTAATCTCTTATATCCTACTTAATATCCATTGTTGGTCAAACATTTTTAATTCCTGTGGTCAAAGACTATAGGCTTGAATTGAGTTTATTTGGAAGAAATTTGTTGGATGAGATACCCAGTTTTGATCTTCTTTCAGTTAGGAATACTGAGCACTAGTTTTAGTTCAAAAGCCACTTGCTGGCACTCCATCAAGTAATGTACATTAATACTTTGTTAGTTCAAAAACTCATTTGTATACTCACTGTGCTCATGTCTGGTGGGAGAGATTCAAAGTGATAGGCTTTGTCTGGTGTTAATTGGATTAAGAAAGTTGCGTCTCGAAACTCCAAATTTTGTTGTGTTGATGTGAAAAAAGATTTAGTATTTCTTATGACTTTCTATCACTACCCAAACCAATCAAATTGTTATTCTTTCTTTTTGGTTGGCTGCATTCCTGTAGATAGCATGAGATGGATGTCCGAGTTTCACTAAACTCATAACAATGAATCATGGAAAGGACAATTTTTGTCTGCATATCATCATGATTCTTTTATTTCTGTATATCACTGCGAGTGTACACAGGGCGGAAGGGTGCACAAGTTTTTTAACACTGACTATTCAGAATAAGTAGATTGGAGAAACAAGACATCTGAGGTGGGGGACTAGTAGCTAGTTTTGGCTAGGGGATGAAATACAGCTAGTCGTAGCTGTTGGTTGTTAAAAACTTATTCTGTCTGTATATTGTTTGGATACATATTCCGTCCAGAGAACGAACACCTTTTCTCTATCTTATGTTCTACTGATGTTAAAAGAGGTAACAGTATAACTACTGCTATATGATTAACATATCTTTAACCATGTTTTGGGGTACTAGCAGCTTTATCTAGTAAAGGTGTCTCCCAGCTATATAGGAAGTCTTGTTCTTGTAACCAAATCTTTCTCACACTGTCGTCGGGATACTTAACCATTCTGTCTATGCTATTTTATTTTTCATTCTCACAAGCTACTTAATTGAAAGATCACCTTTTGAAAGCTAAATATGGAGATTATTCAGTTTCACAGATATAGCTGCTTCAGATTGAAAACGTAGTAGCCCTACTGGATAGCCTATTGGTTGGGGGGTATCTTAAAGCCAGTATTTGACTATAAAAATATTAGTTTGTAGCATCTCTTCATATTATTTCATAAAGCCTAGATCTGAAATGCAAACTTGTAGAAATGTTTCATAAAAGGCTGTCATTAAAAAAATTGTATCATGAAGCTTTTGTTTTATTTTGATCCATGTTATAGTCTCAATACTAATTGGTACCTAGAAGACTTTCTAGATTTAAACTAAATGTTATAGGCTTCAGCATCTCAGCATTAACTGTCAATATCTTACTAGTTAAAAGTATGACAATGTCTACGCATAATGATCTAAATTCTGATTTAAATGCTGTACAGCGACGAGCTAAATTAAATGCTGCTACCCCAAGTGTCCCAATGGAGGTTCGTGCTGAGAAGGCTCTTGAAGCGGTATATGTTTGTTGCTTCGGGAAGAAAGGCATAGAAGAGGAGGACGAGAGACTTCTAATTATTATGCTTAGTGCTGTTTTCCCATCAGTTAAGCAGGCGGAGATAGAGAGAATTGTGAAAGACAAGGCAAGGAAGGTAGCCGAAGGCAGCGATGAGAACAGTTTCCCAGAGCCGACACCTATACCAGAAGAAGCTGTAAAACTTCAAATGAAGGACCTTCAATTTCTTCAACAAAATAGAGACACTTGAATCAAGTACTAATCACAACATTTGAATAGTTTTTGGTGTTAGTAAAAAGAAAGAACGAAGCATTGCCTACTGAAGACGTTTTCTTTTTTACTTTTAAATTTTACTTTAAAGAAATTAATAAGCAGGCTGAAAATTAAATTGTTGAGATATTAGTATTGCTCTTCGGTGCAACGCTTTTGTAACGTCTTATTTTTTTATTTTTTTTAGAAAAGAAAAAAAAGTAAATAATTTGTAACAAATTACCCAAATATCTTCACTTGTCTCTATCACATTATTCATATTTTCAAAAATTAGGATGGAACTAGAGGTGGAAAAAAATGGGTTAGGTTAGGAGGGTCAACCCTAACCCAGGCCTGGCTCGAGTAGCTCGCCCGACGGTTTGTTTTTTCTTAAAAAAAACTGTCAAGCCCAGCGGGTTGGCAGTTAGCAGCCAATGGGTTGACGAAAAAAAAAAAATATGTATAATTTTTTTGTCAAAAACCAATTTTACCCTTCAATATAACCGTTTTATAGCGATTGAAGATGTCTTTTTGATCATTTTCTTTTCTCATTATTCTCTATAAATAGGGCCTCATATTTCCTCACATCTAAAATTCTCTCATTTTCTTCAATTGTTTTATTTGCTCTTACTCTAAAAATCTCTCAAATCTCAGTTGTCAATTTGCTCTCATTTTAATTTTTACTACTTTTTGCAATTTTCAATTCATATTTCCAAATTTCAATTCTCCTTCTTTAATTCTTTTATATCCAATTTTTTTTTTTTTTTAATAACTAGAATGGAGATATTTCCATAATCCCACCATCAATTTCGATGATGAAGAAAATTATCCCAGTTCCCCTGAATTTACTAACATAAACATAGTAGATTCAAACAGTCCCGCTTTCCCATTCTCAGATTCTAATACACCTCATAATATTCTCTCCCTTCCTCCCCATGCTGCTACAACTCCTAGTGGTTGTAACGCCATATGAAGGTACGTAATTTAATTTATGTTTTTATACCTTTAGTTGATTTTTGCTAAAGTTATTTTAAGGAAAATGTGAAGAAAATGCCTTAAACTTACATTAAGGGTAAAATGATCTTTTCACTCAAAATTAGTTGAAATTGTGGGGAGTGAAAAGAGATAGAATTTCATGGAGAATGCAATAAAAATGAGGGCATTATGGTAATTGACTAAGGGACATAGATAAAATTTTAAAGAAAGTGCAAGGGCAAAATGAGAAACTATATATATATATTTTTATGTTATATCAAATTGAAGAGTGAAACCCTAGCCACTCTTACCCATTTGCACGCCATTTTCACCTCCATATTCTCTCAAATTTTTCAATTCTTCTTCAAAGGAAATTCATAGATCTTGGGTATTTTTAAGTGGATTTTCAATCCCAAACACCTTTAGGTAAGATCCTTGCACTAAGAAGTGATTTTTAATTTTTAAAGTTATTGATTTTAATGGTTTGTGCTCATAGGATTTAAGAAGAAGAGAGTTTGATCAAAGAAGATTCTTAAAGGGGTTGGATTGCTCATATCAACGGTAAGTAAATCTCACCCAAGTTATGATTTGAGAAATCAAGTGTGTAGAGATTTTACATATATGTATATGTTTATGATTTTGAGAATTGTTGATGAAATTGATGAATTATTGATGAGTTTCATGATTATTGATTAATAGAATTTAGCTATGAGAAGTGGTTTTGGTTGTATAATGATTAATTGAAGTTTGGTTGAAGTTAGAAAGAGTTGAGTAGAATTTTTGGGAGTGTATTGTTTTGGACAGGTTTGGTAATTGTTTAAGGGAGTTTTACTCCAAATATTGGTGGCTTGAGAAAGAGATAGAATTGTGGTCAAATTAGAGTTTGATTATGCATGCAATATGTTTGATGAAATGTCCAAGAGAAGTGTATGCATGAGTTTTATTCATTTATGAATTGATATGAGTTTGTAGATGGTAGAGAGAAACTTATTTTTATGCTACATGGCATCCTTGCATTTAGAAAGAATTATAAGCATGAAACCATCTACATGCATACATATTCATAAGAGCATGAAAAAAGCCATAAAATATGTTAAAGAGAAAATAGAAAGAAATGAGAATAATAAGATATTCAAATCTGAAGTTTTTAGTTAAAGAAGCGTAAAAAGATAAAAAGAAGAGAAGGTTGTTGCGATGGGGAGCCCATGAGTGACATAGTCCCACATGCATGCCACCTTTAGTGAGCGGCTTCAGAATTCAAAAAGAAGAATTGTATAGTTTGTTAGAAATGTGTGTGGATGAGGACTGTACCCAGAATTAGAGACTTCACTCACATGGCCAAGGCTCCAAATCCATGCCTCAACCGAGTCTGATCGGCAAGAAAAGAAAGAATAGAAAGAAAGAAAAAATAGAAAAGAAAGAAAAAATAGATTAGAAAGAAAGACTAGAAAAGAAAGAAAGAAATAAAGAAAAAGGAACAGAAAATAGAATAAGAAAAAATAGAAAAGAAAATGCATACTTTATGCATTTGTGCATTTGCATCATGAATATGCATAATACCATGCTCATTATCATGAGTAGTAAAAAAATTAGAAAACTGAGAGAAAAACAAAGAAAGAATGAGAAAGAATAGAGAAAGAACAGAGAAAGAATAGAGAATAATCGGGAAATGTGATGTAAGGAAAGAAAATTCAAAACTTAAGCAACGGAGAGAGAAGGGTAGCATAGCGGGTTTACTTACTGAGTGATTAGTGTTCACTCCGTTGTTTTCAATGTTTTTGCAGGTAATAGGTGAGTTGCAATCACTTGGAACATCGTGCAGTGGAAGGGTTGGGCTACACTGTCAAGTTGCTATTTTTGAGTATATTTTGTAAATATTTGTGCATAAAGAAAAATTAAATATGGGCCCATACTTTATTACTTGTATATATGTGTATTTTCTTATATATGTTTCTAATGAGTTTTATTAATTATTTTACGAGTATACTAGCTAGAAAGAAATCATTACATTTTTGGTATCAGAGCAAAGGTTTTGGGATTTGACAGTGTGCCTCTCTTGCCACGTTGATGTTCTGTAGCCGACCACTGTAAGTTATTTCTTTCCTTACTTGTTGTCGATGAGTTGATTGAGTTGACCAAAAGTGTTGGTTTATGTAGATGAGATGTAGAACCCGAGGAAGTAGTAGGGAGGAAATGAGCATGGGTGAACCTTCTAACCCTCCAAAATCTACTCCCCTGTCCTCGATAAAGCGAGGATTCGTAATATTATACAGCAAGTCTTGGCAGAAAATCAGGGAGGCTCCGTACCGGAGAGAGTTGAGACCCTGGTTATTGTACTGACCTCCAGAGAGGAGAAAGAGAGGCCGGTACCCCCAGTAATGTAGAATCGTATTAAGCTGATATATAGGTTGCCTAGTCAACACCAGCCGTCAGAATTTAGGGGTACTATGGACCCAATAGTGGCAGATGAGCGGTTTAGATCAGTAGAGCGTACGATCGTACTTTTCCCTATGATAGACCGGGAGAAGATTCAGTATGCTAGTTTTTAATTTAAGGGTGATGCCCGTATATGGTGGGAATTGATGGAGGATACTCATGATACAACTTTGATGACCTGGGGAGATTTCAGAAGATTGTTTGAGGCAGAATATAGAACAGTTGGTCGAGTCCATGAAAAGATTCAAGAGTTTATTAATTTGTAACAGGGGGCTAATTCAGTGAAAGAATATTCAATGAAATTCAATTCCCTGGCAAGGTTTGTGCCAGGTGTAGTGAGTACACCAGAGTTGAGGAGAGATAAGTTCGTGCATGGGCTGAAACCAGAAATAGCCCGAGATGTGATGGCCAATGCCCAGCCACCTCAAAAATATAGTGAAGCTTTGGAACGAGCTTTACAGGCAGAAATATTGAGCTAACCTTGGCAACTCCATCACTAGTAGCCCCCACTGTTCCACCTTCTGCTCCACAGAGAGATAGAGTTGATGCCCCCCCTAATAGAGATGTGAGAAATAAGAAAAAATTTCAACCCAAGAAGAACAGGAGAGATTGGCAAAATAAGAAACCGAGAACCAGTGAAGTTCCCAGTGCCAGAAGTGTGGAAGAAATCATTATAGGGAGTGTCTTAGAGATTTGGGTCGAAATGTATGCTATAGATGCCGGCAACCAGGGCATATGATGAAAGATTGTAAAGCCTCTTCTGCACCCGCAGCATAGACACCTAGAGGTACCAATGCTCGAGTGTTTACAGTAGACCAGAGTGAAGCTGAAGGTAGCCCATCCGCAGTTACTGGTTAGTTATTATTTCATTCAGTTCCCCTTTATGCATTAATTGATTATGGAGCCACACATTCATTTATTACACATGGGATTTTAGAGAGATTAGGTTTAAAACCTATTAGTGTGGATTGTTCCATTAAGATAGAGTTACCAGATGGTGTTAGTGTAATAACTTAAGAGATGCTTCCAGGGAAGTCCGTAGTGATCCATGGAAGGGAGTTGCCAATGGATTTGATAGTGTTTGATATGCCTGATTTTGACGTTATTTTAGGCATGGATTTCCTGTGGAGATTTGGAGTAGAGATTGATTGTCGAAAAAAAAAAGTAAGATTTAATCTTGATGATCGAGATAAGTTTAATTTTGGCGAGGGTCACCAGCTTAGTATGTTAATCAATAGTGTAAAGGCCAGAAAGATGTTAAGAAAAGGGTGCTCAGGGTATATTGCTCATATAGTGCACAGTAGTGATGTCCCACAACCAGAGATTCAGAAGGTGCCAATAGTTCGGGAGTTTTTATATGTATTTTCGGAAAATTTGCCGGGTTTACCTCCGGAAAGAGAAGTAGAATTTAGTATTAAACTGGCACTAAGGACCGCACCAATTTCTAAAACCCCTTACCAGATGGCCCTATCCGAGCTTCAGGAATTGAAAAAGCAGCTTCAGGAACTCTTAGACAAGGGTTTTATTCGACCTAGCCATTCTCCCTAGGGCGCTCCAATTTTTTTTGTGAAAAAGAAAGATGGATCGCTATGGATGTGTATAGATTACAGAGAGTTAAATAAAGTGACAGTGAAGAATAAATACCCGTTACCTCGCATAGATGATTTGTTTGATCAGCTGAAAGGAGCAGTAGTGTTTTGAAAGATTGATTTGAGGTCGGGTTATCACCAAGTAAGGGTTGTAGAGCAAGATATTTCCAAGACTGCTTTTCGGACTAGATATGGCATTATGAGTTTGTGGTGATGCCTTTTGGGTTAACCAATGCCCCAGCAATCTTTATGGACTTAATTAACTGGGTGTTTCAGGATTGTCTTGATCGATTCATAGTGGTGTTTATTGATGATATCCTGGTTTATTCTAAGACAGAAAAGGAAAATGAAGAACACCTAAGATTTGTGCTACAGCGATTGCGAGATAAAAAGTTGTTCGCCAAATTTTCTAAGTGTGAGTTTTGGCTAGATCAAGTTATCTTTCTGGGCCATACGGTCTCAAAGGAAGGTGTATTAGTGGATCCAAGTAAGGTAAAAGCAATTATGGAATGGCAACAGCCGAAGACAGTAAAGGAAGTTAGAAGTTCCTTGGGGCTAGCAGGCTATTATCGGCAGTTTGTAGCAGGGTTTGCTCAGTTTTTTAAACCGTTTACAACTCTCACTAAACAGAGAACTACTTTCATTTGGTCGAATGCCTATGAAGAAAGTTTTCAAGAGTTGAAAAGAAGATTAACCACAGCTCCTATTCTTGTGTTACCACAGGAGGGTGTAGATTATGACATTTATACAGATGCCTCATTTCAGGGATTTGGTGCAGTATTGATGCAGTTAGGTAGAGTAATAGCCTATGCTTCTCGTCAGTTAAAAGAGTATGAGGCGAGATACCCTACACATGATCTAGAGTTGGCTGCTGTAGTTTTTGCACTGAAAATATAGAGGCATTATTTGTATGCTAGTATACTCATAAAATAATTAATAAAACTCATTAAAAACATATATAAGAAAATACACATATATACGAGTAATAAAGTATGGGCCCATATTTAATTTTTCTTTATACACAAATATTTACAAAATATACTCAAAAATAGCAACTTGACAATGTAGCCCAACCCTTCCACTGCACGATGTTCCAAGCGACCGCAACTCACCTATTACCTACAAAAACATTGAAAACAACAGAGTGAGCACTAATCACTCAGTAAGTAAACCCGCTATGCTACCCTTCTCTTTCCGTTGCTTAAGTTTTGAATTTTCTTTCCTTACATCACATTTCCCGATTATTCTCTATTCTTTCTCTGTTCTTCTCTTTGTTCTTTCTCTGTTCTTTCTCATTCTTTCTCTGTTTTTCTCTCTGTTTTCTATTTTTTTTTCTACTCATGATAATGAGTATGGTATTATGCATATTTATGATGCAAATGCATAAATGCATAAAGTATGCATTTTCTTTTCTATTTTTTCTTTTTCTATTTTCTATTCCTTTTTCTTTATTTATTTATTTATTTCTTTTCTTTCTTTCTTTCTAATCTTTTTTTCTTTCTATTCTTTCTTTCTTTCTTTTTTTTCTTTCTATTCTTTCTTTCTTTTCTATTCTTTCTTTCATTCTTTCTTTTCTATTCTTTCTTTTCTTTTATAGTCTTTCTTTCTATTCTTCCTTTCTTTTCTTTTCTAGTCTTTCTTTCTATTCTTTCTTTTCTTGTCGATCAGACTCGATTAAGGCATGGATTTGGAGCCTTGGCCGTGTGAGTGAATTCTCTAATTCTGGGTACAGTCCTTATCACACGCACTTCTAACAGACTGTACAATTCTTCTTTCTGAATTCTGAGGCCGATCACTAAAGGCGGCATGCATGTGGGACTATGTCACTCACGGGCTCCCCATCGCAACAACCTTGTCTTCTTTTTATCTTTTTACAGTTCTTTAACTAAAAACTTCAGATTTGAATATCTTATTATTCTCATTTCTTTCTATTTTCTCTTTAACATATTTTAGGGCTTTTTTCATGCTCTTATGAATATGTATGCATGTAGATGGTTTCATGCTTATAATTCTTTCTAAATGCAAATGTTTAAATGCAAGGATGCCATGTAGCATAAAAATAAGTTTCTCTCTACCATCTACAAACTTATATCAATTCATAAATGAATAAAACTCATGCATACACTTCTCTTGGACATTTCATCAAACATATTGCATGCATAATCAAACTCTAATTTGACTACAATTCTAACTCTTTCTCAAGCCACCAATATTTGGAGTAAAACTCTCTTAAACAAGTACCAAACTTGTCCAAAACAATACACTCCCAAAAATTCTACTCAACTCTTTCTAACTAACCAAAATTCAATTAATCATTATACAGCCAAAACCACTTCTCATGGCTAAATTCTATTAATCAATAATCATCAAACTCATCAACAATTCATCAATTTCATCGACAATTCTCAAAATCATAAACATATACATATATATAAAATCTCTACACACTTGATTTCTCAAATCATAACTTGGGTGGGATTTACTTACCGTCGATATGAGCAATCCAACCCCTTTAAGAATCTTCTTTGATCAAACTCTCTTCTTCTTAAATCCTATGAGCACAAACCATTAAAATCAACACTTTAAAAATTAAAAATCACTTCTTAGTGCAAGGATCTTACCTAAAGGTGCTTGGGATTGAAAATCCACTCAAAAATACCCAAGATCTATGAATTTCCTTTGAAGAAGAATTGAAGAATTTGAGAGAATATGGAGGTGAAAGTGGCGTGCAAATGGGTAAGAGTGGCTAAGGTTTCACTCTTCAATTTGATATAACATAAAAATATATATATAGTTTCTCATTTTTCCCTTGCACTTTCTTTAAAATTCCATCTATGTCCCTTAGTCAATTACCATAATGCCCTTATTTTTATTGCATTCTGCATGAAATTCTATCTCTTTTCACTCCTCACAATTTCAACTAATTTTGAGTGAAAAGACCATTTTACCCTTAATGCAAATTTAAGGCATTTTCTTCACATTTTCCTTAAAATAACCTTAGCAAAAATCAACTAAAGGTATAAGAGCATAAATTAAATTACGTACCTCCATGTGGGTGTTACAATTCTCCCCCTCTTATAAGAATTTTGTCCCCGAAATTCAAACAAACAACTGTAGATAATGGTTCTGCATATCTTACTCCACCTCGCAAGTAGCTTCTTCAACTTTATGATTTTTCCAGAGGACTTTCACTAAATGGATACTCTTGTTTCGGAGCTCTTTAATCTTTATGTCCAATATCTAAACTGGACGGTCCTCATACACAAGATTTTCTTTTAAGTCCACATCCTCTACACTTAATATATGGGAGGGATCACTTACATATTTCTGAAGCATCGAGACATGAAGTACATTGTGTACTCTGTCCATGCTGGGTGGTAAAGCCAACCTATAGGCTACCTTTCCCACTCGCTGTAATACTTCAAATGGACCAATGTATCTCGGTGCTAACTTTTCCTTGCCATCGAAACGCATCACCCGTTTGTAGGGGGCAACTCTTAGAAACATTTTATCACCCACTTCGAATTCAAAATCTTTCCTCTTTAAGTCTGCATAGCTTTTCTGCCTATCTTAGGCTTGTTTCATTCTACTTCTGATTAACTTGACATCTTCTATCATTTTCTGAGTTAGTTCTTGCCCAAGAGTTGTATTCAACTCATCTTTCTCGCATATCTCATCCCAATGTAGTGGAGATCTACAACGTCTACCATACAAGGTCTCGTAAAGAGCCATCTTAATTGTAGACTGATAGCTATTATTATAAGCAAACTCCACCAAGGTAACATCTCATGCCAGGACATCCTATAATCCATGCAACAAGCCCTCAACATATCCTCAAGTATCTGATTCATTCTTTCTGTCTGGCCATCTGTTTGAGGATGGTAGACGGTGCTAAAAACCAATCTGATACCCAAGTTTCTCTGTAAACTAGTCCAGAAAGCTGAGACAAATCTGGAATCTCTATCTGATACTATTGTCTCGGGTACTCCATGCAATCTCACTATCTCTTTAATGTAAATTTGGGCCAATTAATTTGAAGTAGCGCTCTCCTTTACTGGAAGAAAATTGGCTGACTTGGTCAATCTGTCTACTATCACCCATATAGCATTACACCCTTTCTGCACTCTAGGGAGACCTATAATAAAATCCATCGAAATACTCTCCCATTTCTATTCAGGAATATTAAGCGGCTGAAACAACCCTGATGGCCTTTGGTGTTCTGTTTTCACTTGTTAACAAACCAGGTACTTAGCTACAAAATCTCCAATATCCTTCTTCATACTTGGCCACCAATAGCCTTTCTTTAAGTCTTGATACATCTTGGTTGCTCTAGGATGAGCAGTGTATGGTGTGTCATGAGCCTTCGTAAGAATTCTCTTCTTTAACTCAACATCTTGAGGAATACAAAAACGACTTCTGAAACGGAGGACACCATCTAACAGATGGAACTCTGGTATCTTACCCTCAAGCACTTGTTGACTTATTTTCTGACACCACTCATCGGCAGCTTGCTTTCCTCTGATTTCTTCCAATAAAGTAGACTGAACCTCTAGCCTGGCAATCCTTCCTGGTATGACCTCAATCTGTTCTTTGCACATTCTTCTATTAATTCTTTTAGCCTTGTGAGTCGGGACAAGTAAGCTTTTCTACTCAAGGCATCGGCTACTACATTGGCTTTCTCTGGCTGATACTTAATTTCACAGTCATAATCTTTAACTAGCTCTAACCATCTCCTCAGTCTCATATTCAGCTCTCTTTGGGTGAAGAAATACTTCAAGCTTTTATGATCTGTATAAATGTTACTCTTTGCTCTAGAAAGAAATCATTACATTTTTCTAGAGATCGTTCTCGTAATCGTCTTCCTCGTACAATTCCATCTAAAGCAGAAGCCAGTTCATCAACTACAACTACTAAAACCAACGACAGGCACACATCAAACGTTTGGATGCATTTCGTAAAGTTTTATGAGACAAAAAATGGAGTTCAAGTGAAGAAAGTAAGATGCAAGTATTGTATAAATCTTTATAAAGCTAATGCAGGTAATGGTACTAGTACTTTAAAAAGGCATGCTGGTAAACATATAAATCATCATGGAAATAGAGAAATCAATCAAACTCAAATAACTAGTACGGGTAATACTTGGTGTTATAATTCTGATATATGTAGAGAACAATTAGCTTTATATATTACTGCAACTGATCAACTTGTTAATATGACTAAAGATAAATATTTTGAAAGATTTATTAAAAAATCATTTTTACCATAATTTAAAAATTATTCTAAAACTGCAACTAGGAATGATTTAATGCAAGTTATTTAACAGAATGAAATTAGAATTAAGAAATAAAATATATAGTTGTCATGTTAGTGTGGCTCTAACTGCCGGTATTTGAAGTGGTAGAGCTAACAAGATTATATTTGTGTGATTAGTCATTATTTTGATAACGAATGTAAATGAAATAAATCTTTATTATGATTTAAATTAATAGATGTAGATCATAGTTGTCAATAAATTTATTTTTAAATTTTTGAAGTTTTAGAAGAATATGATTTGGTTAACAAAGTCTAACTTTAGATAATGCAAATGCTAACAATAGAGCTGTAAATTTTCTTAAACTAAATTTTCCTTTTTATGACAATTTGAAGTTTTTTCACCAATGTTGTGCATGTCATAAAAAGTGATGTGAAAAGAATTAGAAATAATATTGATAGAATTAGGGATTGTTTAGCTTGGATTACTAGTAGTAATAGAAGAAATTCAAAATTTAAAGATGCTTGTAAAACTTCAAATTTGTCTCCTAGAACTTTTACATTGACATGCCAGTTAGGTCAAATAGTATTTATTTAATGTTTGATTCATGTTTACCTTATACAAATTAATTAGTTATTTTGTAGCAAATAAGAGGGGTCCTCATTTTTTGGTAGAGAGTGATTAGCATATAGCTCAAAAATTTCATTCTTTTCTTAAAACTTTTTATGTTGCCACTTTAAAACTTTCTGGTATATATTATCCTACTAATCCATTGATAATACATACAATTTTAGAAATTTCAAATTTATTTGCTCGAAACAGAAACAATGAAATTTTAGCGGGTCCAATAGAAGCAATGGAATTTAAATTTAAAAAATATTAGAAACTCATTCCTTTTCTTTATTGTTTAGCTGTCATATTTGATCTTAGGCTTAGATTGGCGGGTTTAGAACAAGTTTTAGACATGTTAAGTGAAAATTTACAAGAAGAAGACTATGCTAATCAACTGGGACAGATAAGAGAGTGTCTTAGAGAGGTATATTTGTAATATGAAAGCAGGTATGGGAACCAGCGAAGAGACGCAATACCTGAGGAAGAACCAACAGAAGACACAAATGCAGACTTCGACTTCTGGAGTGCAATTGATAGGCGGAAGAAGACTTGAACCCGAAGCACATCCACCTCTTCAGAAGCATCAACAACGAATATAATCTCCTCCATGCAATTACAGAGTAACGAGCTTCACCAATATTTGGGAACAACTGACTTGCTACCAGCAGATCCACAAGAAAGAGCCAACTTTGATTTCTTAAATTATTGGAAAACCAAAAAATATATTTTTTTGGTACTATGAAGACTTGCCCTGGATGTTTTCTCTGTTCCTATTTCTACCGTCTCATCCAAAGAAACATTTAGTACAAGTGGAAAATTTTAAATGAAAAGAGGACTAAACTTTCACCAAAATTAATTGAAGTCCTCACATGCCTTCGAGATTGGGAACGATTGCGCTATCAAGATCAATACGAGGTTGTCAACGATACTTTAATAGAATCATTTCAATTTTGTAATTTAGATGATACAGATAAGGGAGATCCTAGTCAACCCTCAAATTAGTTGTTTTGTAAATTGTAACTTTGTAATTTGCAAATTAACTGTCAATCATTGCACTCTTTTTTTCTTACCAAGTTTTTATCATAATTGAGTTTTTCTTGGTAAGGTTTTTAACGAGGTAATAATTGTTGTAATTTCTTATTTTTTATTTTTTAATAAATGAATAAATCTAATTTTTCTTATATTACAATTTAATTATATTAAAATTGAATTAATATTTGAAATGTTAACTAAAAAAAAAATTAATTTAATTTAATTGAAATTTGAAAAGTTAACTAAAAAAAATTACACAAAAGACAAAAACATTAAAAAATAAAAATTAATTTTTTTGATGGGCTGGCCGGCCCGCACAACAACCCACCAGGTTAGGGTTACTGAACCAGGCCGGGCTGACCTTTTGAAAAAGAGGCGGCCCGACCTGCAAATTGGCCAGGCCACTTTTCCACCTTTAGATGGAACAATAAATAAATATTTAGTTAATCACAAATTATTTGGATTTGGGACTAATTTTTTTCATGAATAATACTAAATGTATAAATTCATTATACAAACTAGCACTTTCTCAAGTTTTTTTAGCGTTGATGTTATGAAAAACAACTTAATGTAACAAGTCTCAATTCATTTAAACATACAGTGCTCTAGTTTGAATTTCTTCCACTGTTTTAAACCCGGACTGGAGGGCAACCCGTTCTGTTGCCTGGGTCATGATTCAACCGGTTGGACCGGTGACATCATCACACAGCATGCTGAGCACATTTAAAAAAACCTGTTTAAATCGATAATTTGTGTAAATAATAACCAGTTATTAGGGAGTAGACATCTTCTAATTTGTGCAAATAATAACCAATTATTAGAGAAATTAAAATATGGCAAAATACCCAAAAAGAAAAATTAAAAAAACCATTGGATTCTAAAATAATCTCACCACCACTAAATCAAAATCCCCAATTCTCTTTCAAATAACAAACCATAACCACCACCACCACTGTCTATCCTCTTCCACCACCACTCACAACCTCATTGCCAATCTCAACCATCGCCTATCCTCTTCCTCTTCCACCACCACTCTCAGTTGAAATGCCCATTTCCCTCACAGCGAAATGTGAAGGAAGAGGATAAAACCACTCTCAACCGCCGCCGTCCCCTCCCTTCCCAATCAGTCACACCACCTTCCTCTTCCTTCACAGCAAATGATGCCACTGTCCACTCCCTTTCACTGTGAGTGACGCTATCATTCTCTTCCCTCGCCGTGAGCAACGTCGTTGTCCTCTCCCCTTGTAGTGAACGATGTTGTAGTGCTCTACCCTCACTATGAGCGACGCCATAACACTGCCGCCCTCTATCCCTCCTCAGCTAGATTTCTAGTGAGGGAGGAAGACTTCGTCGATTTCCGGCGAGAGAGTTCAATTGCGATTTGGTGAATGCCGAATGGTTGCAATTTCATACTTAGGGAGTGGAGTTGATTGCGATTTGAGTGGGATTTCAAAGAGAAATTTTCGAAGCGAAGCTGAGAAATCTGAGAAATTTTAGTAGAGAAACTGAGAAAGAGAAGAAGCTGAGAAACAGAGAAAGGAAATCAATGGAATGGGCTGTGCGATAGTGCGTTTGTGTAAGGTTAGGGGTATTTGAAATCAGACTGGTTTATCCGGATTCATTGACTTTATCTCGGTTTTGACCGGGTTAAAGCGGTTTAATGCATAATAACGGGTTTAATATTGACTCGAACCGGACGTGTGACCGGTTCCCGGTCCAACCAGTTGGACCGGCCAGTCCGGTCCGATTTTTAAAACAGTGATTTCTTCACCCTTTTTTTTTTTTGTTGATGTCCGAGCTAACTTGTGGTACCTTAACTAATCTTTCGAGGCCCTGAAGTTGACAGCTGGATAAATCCTCTAAGGCTACCCCTATTAACAACCTATGTGGATCGAACTCAAGACCTCTTAAGTAATACACCCAAAAATCCTAGTTGACCGCTTGCCACTGAGTGATGGTTATCCTCACCCTTATTTTCACCTGCACTACATGCAATACATGTTGTGAAGGATTAATTGGGCTGTTCAAACTTGGAAGAGTTAAATGAAAGAACATTGATGAAGGATTGATTGACCGATGTTGATTTGGTTAAAATCAAGGAAATATTAATTAAAACTTCATCACATTACCTTAATTTATCGTTCGTAAAGTATGTGACGAAAGAAAATCTACATTAACCAGAATTACAAGGGAGATCAACAATAATTATATTTTCGAAAAATTTACTCATCTCTAATGCCAAATTCACTGGTGATTTCATTCATAGATCATAAAGTATAGGTTCGCCGAGCAGTTATCACATAGTTCTGATATTACAAAGGTTTATTACTTGAAGAATGAAAGAAAAGACATCTGCTGAGGCACATTACTTCAGAGGGAGCTTGCTGATAGAAAGAACAACATTGCCAATGTTAAACCTTCAGATGCTGCATAAATGAGAAGCGTGGACTTATCGGTACTGGGGTGCCAGTTCGCCTGCCTTCACTATGTAATTTTGTTCAGGGAAATCTTGTCCCTTGAAGTACCTCTCAAGCATATCCTTAGTTCCGGCAGCATATCGCAACTGTAAAATTTCACATTATTTCACTTGTGAGCCAAAAATGAAACAGAGAAGCATGAATTCAGCAAGAATAAAAGAGCTGAGAAGTATATACTTCACCTCTGGATACTGACACCGTATAAATGAGTTATGACATAAACTATCATTCTTTGGATATGGGAATACAAGAGCTATAATAAGTAGAACTTTTAACTAGGTGAAGGTTAACCTTGACTGTCAAAATTGCCACATCAGAATGAAATATTTTAAGTCTGATTTTTTAGATCAATACCCATTAATACCCGTGAAATGGAAACTTTGATAAATAAAATACCTGTGCATCAATAGTTGTACCCGAAACATGAGGAGTCATAGCGTGATTTGGCATGTAACGCCAAGGGTGGTCCTTTGGAGCTGGCTGTGGATTCCAGACATCACCACTATAACCTAAAAATGTGGTAAAAAAGAAAACCATTAGATAAAAGAGAGGATTGGCACGCCTTCTTTTTAGTAAATGTAACATTGATATTCAAGAACTCCTCTCTGAGAGTATGGAGGAATGTCTTTTGATGGAATAAATAAATAATTAAAAGATAAAAGAAAACAAACAGGATGCAATATCTTATATGTGTAGCACACCAGCTTCACAAATGACATAAACTAACTTATAAAAATTACCTCCAATGTGTCCACTTGAGCATGCATCAACGACTGCTTGAGTATCCATGATGGCTCCTCGAGCATTGTTAACAATCATGACTCCCTTCTTCAACTTCGCGATCCTATTTTTGTCAAACATTCCTCTGCGACAAAATGAAAATGTTGGACATAGCATAAAACCTAATTGACCAAAAGAATAAATATGCCATATTTAATTAGAAAACAATATTAGTTATTGTCTATCATATAATCTATATTTAATTAGAAAACAATATTTGTTATTGTCTATCATATAATCAAGCTCCTTAACCAAAATTGAATCATCTGCAAAGAAGAAGTGGCAGTGAACAACCTCAATAATGTATGCCAACCTAGCAGTCAAAGATTAGTTAAGATTCAATTTAGTTTTATTTTTTTAAACCAAAAAAAAAAAAAAAAAAAAAAGACAGACATTTGGAAAAGCTAAGTTTGAAAAAATCAGACCGGGAATATCAATTATACCTTGTTTTATCAGTAAGAGGCATGTTGATGACAATTACATCGCATTTGGGAAGCATTCTGTCAACATCCTCCACAAATGTTGCCCCAATCTGCTTCTCCAATTCTGGATCCATTTTCAGCCGGTCATGATAGAGGAGATTACAATTAAAAGGTTTCAACCGTTGGAGTAAAAGCCTGCCAATACGTCCACAACCAACAGTTCCCACTGTCTTCCCCTCAAGATCGTAAGCTCTATAAGAAACACCTGCAACATTCCATTCCCCACTGACAATTTGATGGTATCCAGGTAAGAAATTACGGAGAAGAATAAGGATTCTCATGAGCTCATCTTCTGCAACTGAGACTACATTGCTTCCAGTGACCTCTGCAACAGTTAAACCAGCGGCAGCAGCAGCTGGTAAATCAATATGATCAGAACCAATTCCAGCAGTGAGAAGAAGTTGCAAATTTTTGGCTTTCTTGATCCTTTCTGCTGTAACATAGGCAGGGTGGAAAGGGGTTGATATGAGGACATGCGTATCAGGAAGATGTTTCTCAAGTTCTGCAACAAAACCACAAAAATGAATATCAATAAATTTTGCCAGGAAGCTTCCCACATCAACTACTTGACTGCATAAGGAAACCACCAATCAGTATGCTTCAAGGTATCCAAGGAATTATAGTTCTTATATAAACCATTAAGCAGTGATATTAAAATTTGAATGATTTACTCCAGAGATTGAATTCATGATTTCAAATGAGGCCTTCCGGTCAGCCAATCAATCTCAATAGTTGCTCAAAAAACAGAATGATAGGAAAACCTTATAAATTGCATAGCAAGGTGGCATCTGTATACAAGCTTATTCACATTCTTTCAAATTATGATGTTTACTATCATTTTGCTTAAAGGTACTTCAAGTCAAAATACTAACCACAGTTTGGTCCTTCTTTGTCATCAGTGACAATATACTGATGACCTTGCGATTCCAGCCAGTCACGAATACCCAAAGCATTCTCCGTACAACCCAAAAAGTTAGGATTCTTTGAAGCATATTCATCGGCCTTGTAAAACACCCCAACAATCTTCTTGCTTCCAGAAGAAGCCTGTTTGCAATCAAATAGAGGAAACTTGATTAAACAAACCATAATAGCAGAAATAGAAGAAATGCAAGTACAATGAATTAATCAGTTAAATGTAATAGGAGTCCAGCTCCAGCATACATCAAAATCTCATATTAGATATTTCTTCCACTTCTACTGCAAATCATGCTGGTTATGCAATTAATCTGCCATTGCTCATTATCTCATAAATTAAACTGGTACAGTCTTTCAGTACCTCTCTTAATTTGTGAAGAAAACTCTTCTAAATGTATCATTAGGTTCCATGAATACATCGAATTAGCAATGTTTGGAGCTGAATACAACAAGAGACATCAAATAACGAAGAACCACCAGATTCTAAACATTAATAATGAAGGCTTGTAAAAACATACAACTTACTTGGACTAGTTTATATGATCATTAATTCATCACTTTTAGTGGTGAACAACATAGCAAATTGCAGAATAGCTGGCATCTAAATAGTTTCAGCATCTTAACGACTAAAATTAACTTGAAAATCATTTCAGGCAATCATCCTACTGTATAAACAATAATCAATAGCATGTTGCAATTATATAGTTAAAAAAACTGCAATGAAATTCAGGGGAAACTTTCATCAACTTCCGATCAAGTCGGTTAAAATACAGACCGATCCAGTTTGTTTCTAAATTCTTCATAATCCTCCCCTGAGGCTGAAATTCATTAAATTTATCAAGAACTTCCCTCTGCTAGAACTGGTCTTTGAACCCCTAAAATTTCACAAAACCTCAGGGAGATAAATAAAAGTTACCAGAATCAACTGATTTAGTCTGATCAGCCACATGAGATCGACATGCACAGTGAAAGTCACTCTTTACACATGCAATTGTGCCAAATCCACCCACCCGTAGGCCCTTGGCTTGACCCATCATCATCATCCTCATCATCCACCACTTCGATGCATGCAAAATTTAAATTATCTTTTCCCCTCAAAGACTCACAATCCGATCACCGACAATTAATGAAAAAAGAAAGAAATCATGTAGACGAGACTAATTTTTATACGAAATAAAACTAATTGCTTACATGCGCTTGTCTGCTGAAAACCGTTGACGAAGAAGCTAAAGCACTGATCGCAGAATTAGCTACACGCTTCATGGCCATATCTGATTTCTCTTTAGGTTCGAAATAATTTTTATCTGATCAGTGATCTCTGCTCTGCCACTCTTGTGCTTATATACTACCAACCAAGAGTAGTGATTAATTTTGCGTTGCTGTAAAGGAGAAGAGAACGTTTTTTCTTTCTTTTTTTAGTTATCAAGAGAAGAGTACACTTGTATAATTATTGCCGTTTCATTTCTGCATTGAAAGAGATGTGATTGGTACGTACATCTTACATTCAAATTACGCGATTGTTATTGCCATGCATTAAGCTCTCGAAATAATGCTGAGGGGGGCCCCACGCACTCGCTTCTATCCGTAATTGGGACCCGACGGCTACCAGCTTTACGTGGCGATTGGAGAATTCCAATTTGTTTGTCTCCCTTCCAGCTCACTTTTAACGTGGCGAATTTCAATTTCTTCTTCTCCGTTCCATCTCACCTTTGAGTACACTATTTATTTATTTATTTTTAATGCGATGATTTTTCTTATCATTTTAAGATATGTCCTTAATTTTATTTTATTTTTATTCTTATAATATTTAAATGGATATTCATATAAAGGGAAGTTAGTAATCTGTATCCAGAAATGATTCGCATGCATATTTTAAGGTGCATTATTGTTTGTATTATTTGACTAATGCACCTTTTCNTCCGTTCCATCTCACCTTTGAGTACACTATTTATTTATTTATTTTTAATGCGATGATTTTTCTTATCATTTTAAGATATGTCCTTAATTTTATTTATTTTTTATTCTTATATAATTCTGTCCCGGGCCATGAACTTCAATATCTGCACTGAAATTCATTCTTATAGGATTAAGATAATTTATCAATCAATAAATCAACTTATACTGGATTGTTATTCTGTCACTAGAAGTCATTAAGTCTTCTAGCCCTAAAGTATGAATTTGAAGAATCATAATCCATTTAAGATTTGGATCCTAGAGACTAACCATATATCATGGTTTAGCAGTCCCATAGGCATCTCCCAAAGCCAGGTTAGCGTGAAAACCGCCAGCTAAAACTTTTCCAAACGTAAGCCATCGTCTGTCCAGTAAAGCAACCTGAACAGGTACATTCATTCTTCCACGAAATAATCCTTGTACACGTATTTGTACAACATCAAGTTGTACATAATTATACTTGCTATTTGCCCGTTTGGCAAGATTTCTAACCTTCCGTAGCCACTCATCGTTCAAGAGTACCAATTCACCTTCTCAAGACTGAGATAAAACTACATGAAGCAATAGTATATTTTTCAAATGAAAACAAGTCTTATTCATACAGACTTCATCATTAGAATCATTATTCATGCTATAGAACTTTCAACAGGTTAATAGGTCTAGATTCTCCCTTCTTCCAAAGCTCTGACACCATTTACACCCCCATAATATTTGTTATACCTAGTCTAACAAATATTATTACAATTAATAACTAAACAACTTAGTTAATTAATAGGAGAGAAAAACACATATATTTAGTTTTAAAGATTAATTCATACCTGGGTATCAATCTTCTTGAATGAACTTTTTTTTCTTTGCTTCGAGTTTGCAATTCAAAAGTAAAGCAAGAGATTGAAAGAATGATTTTTTTTCACAAACTGAAAATATTATTAATTTTTCTCTGATTAAAATTGTACATAAGCTTCTTCTTATATAGAGAAGTCCGGATTTCAAATGAATTAAATTCGTGAAACAATACAAAACAAATCAAAACAAAGATAATGACATTGGGGTTCACATGTCTCCCACATGTCATACAAAAAAAATTATTACATCTTTAATCATTACAAAAGACAAAACATAATTATTACAAAAGACAAAACAAAATATAATTATTACAAAAGTCAAAATATAATTATCATAAAAGACAACATTCAATGCCTTCTTTTAATCTAGATCGTTGACTTCTATCGGCAAAATCCTGGATGTTCACGCATTATTTTTCGCTTGTTTGATACACGTCAGCGTATTATGTGTTGGACATTTTCGGTTGTCCAAATCTTCATCCTCTAGATTTTATCAGTCTTTGAAGTTATCCACTTCTATAAAATCAATAAAATCTTTAAGAATTTCATCTTCTTGGGCTTTCTAGTCTTGGGCTAAGACCATCCTCAGAAGATCAATAATACCTTCCATTAAAGCTTGCTTTGGTAGATGGGCTAAATCAAACCCTTCTAATAACGTTTTTAACTAAGCTTGGTTATGCTTGAAGAGTGTATCCTGGATTGTCGCATACCTGTCTGGTAACACTACCACTATCTTATTATGGATATGGACAATAGCATTTGCTTTAATAAGCTCTTCCAGTTTGGATTTAACCAATAGCAATTTTGCAATATGCAGCCTGGGCCAATCTTCCTTTTCTTTCCTTTGAATTTCTTCTAGTGCATAAGAACTCATTTTTACCTCGTTATCTAGCATAATTCGATACCATGGTTCTCCTATAAGAAATTCTCATATCTGAACAGGTTGAACATTATAGTTCTCTTGCAATGAGGAAATAATCATGCAAGTAAAAGTGTCGACCTTTCGATTCAATACACAGAGCGTTTGCTTAACCGCGTCTGGCATATTCGAGTCCACCATCGCTTCCTATACTTCAATTTCCATTGTATCGATCCATCCTCTATCCAAAAGGTTTTTACAATAACCTTTTCTAAAGATTTTCCATGGAACGTACAATTCCATAGCGCCATTAGGATAAACTACTAATCCTTGGACTAAATCTGCCAAGTCAGTTTTTCCTCAATTCACTATTAGATTATTCAAATTCTCGAGTTGAGATTTACCATGTCGAACAAATGACATTTTCTCATTACCTCGAGTGTTTTGAATTCCTACTTCATAAAGCAAAGCAGTTCCTCTAAACTCATCGTCCTCATAAAACAGTTTATCAGCTTCCAGTCATGCTAACCTTCTTGCTAGCTTCTCTAAACACCTCTGCAGTTGTACTTCCCCTTGACATGTCGCTAATGCGATTCTAATTTGGGTTTCCAAATCCTCCCAGAGTGTTTGACTAGCTGAAGTTAATCTTAAGCTTTCTGGAAAGCTAAACCTCTCACAAATATCTGCGTCAATTAACCGCTTTTTTTGTGGAGTGTGTGGAATCACCACGCTTGCAGCGCCTGATGATAAATCCTTAGAAATTTTTGTCTTTGGCTGTGGACAATTAGCCCGTTCATGTCCTTCCTGTTTACAAGACCAGCAAACTATTGCTTTTTTCTGAGTTTTTTGTTTTTCCTTCTTAGGCAAAACCTCATTTTCAGAAGTAATTTCCTTCGTAGAAGTACCCTTCAATCGTTGAAATTTCGAGTTCCTTCTTTCCGAAGTATCAGAGTCATAATCTCGACTCTTTCCTTCTCTAACCTGCTTTGCTGCAGTGGCCTGCTTAGGAGTAGAGATCACCTACTTATCCGTAGCCTTCTCCTTTTTAGTAGTAACCTTTGAAGCCGAAGTTATTTTCAAGGGACAATTCCTTCTCAAGTGTCCTTGTTGTCTACACTTGGAGCATGAGAAGTGATTTCCAGTTTCCTTCATGTCCACCATTATCTTGTAATTCTTCAGAGAAATGTCTGGACAAAAAGTCAGCAACAAAGTTAGATTTACCTGAAATATATTCAAATTTGATTCTATAATTTGCAAACTAAATCTAGCATCTGATTAGTCTAGCTTTGTCATCCTTTAAAGAAAGATTCATAAAAGTTTTTAAATATTTAGAGTTTGTCCTTAAAGTAAATTCTTGACTGATTACGAACAATCGAAATCGATCGATACATTCTTTCACTGCTAAAACTTCCTTTTCATGAACAAGCTTTTACTAGCACGTATTAATTACTTTTCCAGCAATTCCGGTATTTGCTTGCTAAATTCCTCCTCTGCATTAGGAGTATAACGATAAGATTTGGTAGTTATCATATCATCATCCTTCCTTAATTTAAGCAAAGCATATATACCGATCCTTTCCCATAACTTTAATGGTTGATCATCAAAGCATGGAGAAGGTTCCTCTTTAAAGGATTTTACAAGCTTCTCAATCCTTAAAGAGTTCTTTTGGCGTTTATTTTCAATCTTTAAGATTTTCTCCTTATGTGTGAAATTATCCAAGCTCTCAGGGCATGCTCCAGAGGGACCAACCTCTTGCGATATACCCTATGCGATCCGGTTTGTATGATGACTAGGATACAATCTCTGAAAGAAAACATTACAAGCCTCATCCACTTCTTCTACTTCAGAAGTTTTCAACCACCATTTTTCCTTTTCCAAAATTTGGAAAACAATGTGATCTACTTCTTGAGTTAGTTTCACCAGTGTAAAATCGTTTCTAACTTTTGAAACTTCAGGCTTAATGAGAATAGGGATTTTATGACCTCCAAGGATAAAGTGGTCGTTATCCTGAGTAAATGGTCTAACTTTTGCTTGCCCTCGTAGAAAGCTATTCCCAAGAATAAAATCTACTTTGTATCTAGAAATGATTCGCATGCATATTTTGAAGGTGCATTATTGTTTGTATTATTTGACTAA